>NC_135331.1:59223910-59576949 GCF_023851605.1 Tamandua tetradactyla | reverse complement strand
TGCCAAAACTATCACTTTTTTTTTTAATAAAGACTGTATATAAGTCCAGGAGATGGTTGCTTCCTGAGATCATAGTTAAATCCACCCCACTTTTCTTCTATTGAGAATCATGTTCAGACCACAGTAGCAATTAATGTGGGATACATTTTGTGCCTTACCACAATTATGGGGAAGTAATAAATATCTATTAACTATAAAAAGGTCTTTATTATGTGTTAAGATGAGAGTTATGAATAATGTACATGTGCATGAATGTTTGCATGTCTTAGTTTGCCAGGGCTGCTATAACAAAGAAACACAAACTGATTGGCTTAATTGACAGGAATTTATTGCCTCACAATTTTACAGGCTAGAAGTTCACAATTAAAGCATCAGTATGATCATGCTTTCTCTTAAATCTGTTACATTCTGAAGGTGGTTTGCAGAAAATTAGTAACGCAATTTCTGCCCCATTCATGTGGATACTTGTCTCCTGTCTCCTCCTCACTCCTACACATTATCCAAATTTTCTCTGCCTGTAAAGACTCCAGTGATACTAGACTAAGACCTACCCTGATTCAGTTTGGCCTCATTTTAATAAGATCTTTGAAGACCTTAATTACAAATGATTTCACATCCACAGGACTGAGGGTTAGGACTTAAAAATGTCTTTGTGGAATATGACTCAATCTATAACAATGTACACAAACAAATGTACATGAGTACATGTGTGTGTGTGTGTTCAAACATTATGAGATATTTAGATGTCTACCAGGGCTTTGATGCGGGCCAATGTTCCATTGAGAAGAGACATGCACAAAGGTTAGACAACACTCTACTCTCTCAACTTGAGATCTCTTTAATGTTACTCACTATGAGTGAGATGAACCAGAAGTAGATCCTTTTAAAGCCTGCATGCCAGCCTGGATTTAGCTCTGTCCCTGATTTGGTTGTAGTGATCTTTCCTTCTGTTACCTGTCTTAGGACAGAATAAGTCTTCTGCAAAAGAGCATCATTCAGAGCATTCCTTTTTTATACACTTTTTCTGTTAATCAAATAAAAACACCCGACATATTAGGAAAAGGAACCAAGAGAAAAAACAGACAACATAAACAGACATGCAAGTGACCCATATTTGGAAGCTTTTCAAACTTTAAAATAATTGTGACTATTATTCAATAAAATAAGTGGCAATATGGAAAAGTTCACCATATTTATATGAAATATCATCAAATAAAATTGTAGAAATGAAAATTTAAATTGTGATGATTAAATCTTAATGATGTGGTTTAATTGTAGAAAAAATGCAGCTGGAAAAATAAAATAAAATATTGTAGAAAAGATGCAGTTGGAAAAATAAAATAAAATTATGGAAGAAGGATAGATTATACAAAGACTGAAAAATTGAAACTAGCGAGCAAAGGGTTAGTAAGGCTAACATGAATATAATCTAAATATAGGACAGTATGAAAAACAAAGGGAAAGGTAAAAATTTGGGAAAGCTAAATAGATATTGACACTATATGGCAATAATAATATATTGGGGGAGGTGAAAATACACATAAATGAATGCATGGCTGTTCAGAGCATATTCTCTGGCCACAGTGCAATTTGATTAGAAATAAAAAAGAAAATTTAACCAGAAAATCCTCAACTATTTGAGTATTAAACAATATTCTTCCAAACAGTCCATGTGTTAATGAAGGAGGTGATGTGAAAGGAAAGAGTGCTAAGATTATAGCTTAGAAATAAGGAAATATTTAAATTAAATCATTAAGAAAAATATTATTAAGCCTTCTGAATGCAGCTAAAAGCATTATACGTCTCCTCTAAATTGGAATGATTTTTCTCAAAGAAAAGCTTGCCAAAAAAAAGATAAAAACAAGTTTGGAAAATATATCTGACATTGATATATACACGATTTCCAAATAAAATATTTTGGAATATTTCTAAATAATTTTATTGAATTTGAATATTAAATTTCATAGAATTGGTATAGCATACACAAGCATCATTTTGTATATAATACCTTTTCAGAATCATCTTCATCAGAATCACTTTGGGTGTATAATGGAAACAGGGAACTGCTGAATCAGAACCATTCATAGTGACACATTAAAATCTAGAGTTTTAAGAAGTCCAGATAATTCTCAGAAGTCACAAGTTTGAAAACTAAGATCTAGTCCTTGAGAATTATCATTAATGTTGCTCATTTTGTAAAAATTTTGGCATGCAATAATTTTACCATTGGATATAAGACAGGTGATCTGGCATTCAAATATAATTTAATTTATCAAAATTGTATTATTAAGAGAGGAGTGGTAAAATAATTTTAAAAATGCCTTCAAAATAAAATAACTTGAAGAAAGAAGCGTTTCTAAGGAAGTATTGAGAGTAATTTTGAGAATATCATTGCCAATTTATGAATAACAAGCACACATAATCTAGAGATTTGTATTAGGTAATTTTCTTAAAAAAATTACCAGAAAAGACATGTCATACATGAATATGCTATTCTAGAAACATTTCAAATATCATGTTCCTTGAGAAATTAGATGTTCCTGAGTTTCAGATGTTAGTTTAAAGAATGATATGGATTTAGTGTGGAGAGAAGAGTAGTAATAGCTAACTTTAGAATAAAATTTTATTTGCAAAGTAGTTTCAGACACATTAGCTCAGTGAATTTTATAACAATACTAAGAAGAAAACATTATTTTCTTGTTATATTTGAAGAAGCATAGGCTCATAAAAGAGTGACTTTCTCAAGGTCACAAGCCAGAAAAAGAAAGAGGAATGATTTGAACCTAAGTTTTCTAAACCAAAGTTCATGCTTTTGCATTCCACCCAGGGTCAACAAAAACTGATAGTTTTCAAATGTCACCTGCCATTAGAGAGGCTATAAATTATAGGAGGAAAATAAAAGTGGTTTTCAGTCTTTGAATTTCAGACTACTGGGCATTCAATTTCTTATCTTCTAGATCTACTGCCTCTTCAGATGTTAATAAGCTGTCATTGAATCTGAAAGCCTCCAGGCCCTAGCAAATTGGCATAAAATTATATCACAGTTTAAATTATAAAAGTTATCTCATCTTCCAAAATCTAGAAGCTTCTAATTGCATCACTCCCCAAATATTCTTCCATTACAATAATTTTACCACTGGGATTTTTCCCCCACAAAACAGGTAGAGAATGAAAATGATGAACTTCCCCCAAATCAGTCCTTGTCTTAGTTTCCCAGGACGTTATGACAAATATCACACAACAAGAATTTATTGGTTGAGAGTTTTGGAGGCTAGAGGACTTTTTTGCTAACAAGGTCAGTAGTATTCTAGTTAGCTGACAATCCTTTGGGTTCCTTGGCTTTCCTGTTATATGGCAATGTCCTCTTTTTTTTTTCTTCTGGGTTCACTGACTTCTAGCCTCCTCTTCCTTTCTTTTTTGTGTCCAGTTTCCTTTGCTTATAAGGACTTTAGCCATATTGGATTAAGGCCCACCCTCATCCCATTTAACCACACTTTAACTAATAAGAACCTTTACAAAGGTCCTATTTACAAACAGGTTCATATCCATAGGACCAGGAGTGCATTTTGGGGGTAAATGATTCAATTCCCAAAAGACTCATGTAGAGTAACTGAGATGTAGTTTTGTCTTCTACAAAATATTTTATGGAATTAGAAGTTACTTCAGATGAACAAATGTGAACAATATGGAAGTTAACCGTGTAAATTATGATTATAAATTGAAGATGAATCTTATCCAAATACAATATTTAAAATAAATAACACAATGGAAATAATACACATGTATAATTTTGAATCCAATTCATTTCCTATTGTGTGACCATTTGCTGGATTAATGCTAAAAGTTATCTGTTCTTTTTTGATAGAGTTCATGAATCCCAAAAAAGGTAGGACTTTGTGTAACTTTTGAACAAAAAAAATGAAAGGCTACTTAAGTAAAATATTTAAACAAAATATATATATTGGCTGCTGTTTCTCCAACTTATAATTCTGTTTATTTATTTTTGTGTACAATATTTAAAAGCATTTTTAATACAATGCTTTAAATGTTCCAAGTGACAAACACTTTGTTTCAACTTCCCTGAATTTTTTAACCATAAGTACGATGATAACAAATAATATTAGTAGGTATTGGTTACTCATCATCCCAAAGAAGGACTTTGTCAATTTTCCCTAGTAAAACAAAAGTAATCACACTAGCAAGCCTTAATTTGTGTGCTCAAAACTGAAAACATCTTCCAGTTCTAGTAACAGAAAGAACCACTGACAAAGAATTCCTTTGGTTTTCCTGGGACCTTTGGAATAAAACTAACAAAAATAATTTAAACCTCTTTTCTCTCATTGGAATGCAAAATGCAGGTAGGCTAGTAATTATGGCTACAATGGCAAATAAAAGTGTATCATTCAACCTCCTGCTGTTCATGAAAGGGTCATCAGTCAAAACTCCAATGTGATTTCTCCTGGGCACTCTTAAATGGTATCTCTTCTACCAAACTTGCTATTTCATTTCTCTCTTGCTGGAAGTGCTATTGCTTCTTAGATTTGCAGTCTTCCTATTTTCATCCTCTTCTTTCTGCCTGATCACACAGAGTCTATAGGGACTCTCTTTTCTATCTACTTTTCTTCTCCATCTGGAAAAGAATATTCTGAATTACTGACCTCCTCACTCCTAACTGAATTTCACTCATTTGAAATGCTGGCAGTGATAAACTCCAACTTACTATCCAAAAACCTGTTAAGCCTAGATAATCACTGAAGTTGTTTAAGCTATTTGAAAACATTGTATCAGAATTTCACTTCTATAGATATCCAGCAGCTGGGAAACTGAAACAAAGTCCATTTAAAATACAACAAAATGAGGTGAAAAGAATCACAAATGAAAAACTGACTGCTTACAGATTTAGGTAGTTCAAGTCTCCAATGTTCAGCAATTTTTGTGGCATTGAAAAAAACTCAGTTGAGGGAAAATTTTTACTAGTAACTAAATTGTTTCTGATTTTTTGTTCTTTGTCACTTGTCACTAAGTCACAGTTAACCATGTTTCCCTCCATGAGGAACAGCATCTTTTCTAAGCTGTTTCTCTGTGGTTAGCCTTATGTATTCAGTAACTACTCTGCAGTAGTGCAAATGGCTGCTGAAAATATTAACAATCGGTAAATTTAAAAATTCACGACAAAAATCCTCTTGAATTGCCTGGAAGATTCCCAAGATTAAAGCAGCACATCTGCTTATCCACTGTTAAGTGAATGAAACTGAAGAAAAAAGTAGAGGAAATTATTAAATATTAAATACTCTCCCATAAGCTTCTGTTTCTTTACAGGCTAAATAGTAATAATATTACATATTATTAACTCAAAATATTTTCAAGAAACTGTTGAGATTACGATTCCATTGGCAGCCATATTGAGTAATAAGTTTCACTGCTGAGCAGGTACCACTTACATACAAATATTTGTGCTGTAGTGGTCACACGATTCCAGATATTGAATTGAAGCTATTGAGCCTTCTTTATATGTCCAGGGCAGGGAATATGGTTAAGCAGGGGAAGACACAAAACTATGTTGGAGAACAATTACAGTAAACATTCAAGGCCTTATTTTGTAACCCATCTCATTTTTCATAATCATATTTATGTGTTTTGTTGTCTTTACCTTGTGAGGAGAATTTAAATAACTATATCCATAGATTCTAGGCAGATGAGAATGATGAGTGTGCAATGTTAAATCCGTGTTTTAATGTTTTCATTATTTTTAATGGTACTTCCTTTCACTGTTCTCCACTTTCGTAAATCTTTCCTACATAGCTACACACTCCGGTTTATTTCATCTGTATTTGCAATCCAACTTCCCAATAGCTACTTTTATATGCATGTATCTTGAATAACCTTATGGAATATTTTAATGGTTATGAGATTTTTTTTCACATTGCTATTTGTAACATGCAAATGACTAACATACAAACCTATTTATTCACGCCTACCATCTTACCACTAACTTAGTACTATGTACATGTATTAGGCTATTGTGAAGGCAATATCCAACTGTTTACAATAATTTCTGCATCAGTTAGGATAATACAACCTAAATTTATTTATTTTTTTTAACTTTGATCTTCAGAAAATTTACAAGCATAGTACAAGGAACTCCACTCTAATCTTTTACCCAATTCACTAATTGTTACTATTTTGCTATATTTGCTTTACCATTCTATATAGTATACTATTTCTGAATCAATTGCTAATGAATTTGAAAGATAATGCCTTTTAATTCCAAATCCTTCAGTGTGTATCTCTAAGAATAAGGATGTTATTATCCTCTGTCCTTTTAACATATATCCATGATTTTTTGAGCTCTTCCTTACTTTCTGCTGTCAAAATATACCAGTCTAATGCTATACTTTACCTGCAGGAAAAGCCTTCAAATAAGCTGTTTCTCTAAGGATACTTCGTTCCTTTAGGTGGAAAATTGTTTTTAGAACTAAGATGTGGAGGCTGGGTATACTCGCTGACATTGGTGTATCATTGCTTTAAGGCCTTTTCAGGGAACACAGCTGAACACACACACACACACGCACAACACAAAACACATACACAGGCATGCATACACACACGACCATACAATACACGCATGCATGTATGCGTATGTGTATAAATCATGAGTCCGTGTTGGTAACTCCAATTGCGATGCAGCACAGCAGGTTTCATTTTAGTCCTTTCCTTTCAGAATTGTTAACTTCTTTCACCACACTGGGAAATATAACTTAGTATCCTCAGTATATTTACTCTTTCACTCAAGTCTAGCATAAACAGATAGTTTTAGAATTGCTTGCCCCTAACACCATTAATAGCAAATGATAATTAGTGTTAAATAATTGTTTCCATTGTTTTAGGTAAAGTTCACATAGAATGAAATGAACAAATTTTAGTAGTCAATTTAGTTAGTTCTGTAGATGCATATACCTGTCTAACCCACATCCCTGCCCATATACAGGTAATTTCCATCACCAGAAATTTCCCTCATGATCTTTCCCAGTCAATATCCTCACCATAGAGAATGATTTTCTGATTTTTTTTTTTTTTTTTTTGCCATACTCTAGTGCCAGGACATCATATAAATGAAACCACACAGTTTATATTTTCTGTTTTCATGTATTTTGAGTCAGAATAACATTCATTTGAATCATTGATACTGTTGATCTTACTGGCAATTTGTTGTATTTACTTTTTTGACATGAGTATCCATAAGAATAAGGTTAATATTAACTAAAATAGAGATGACAATACAATAAATAAGAAACCAATAAGATCTGAGGTTTGGAGACATCTCTGGATTCATATAGTTTTGAAATATGCGTTATAAGAACAGGTTAAATTGTAGATATTTTTGTTATTGCCTTAGAAGTTGAAGGAAATGGCAGCATATTGAAGGAAATGCTCTAGTATAGAATAGGAAAGTTTATACTGACTTAATTTTGTTTTGCTGTTTTATCCTAATTTCTTATTATGAGTGGAGATGTAATGCATTCTTTCCAGCATTTCTTCTTTTTCAGTATAAGCAATTGTATGAAGTAGTGCTTAGCTTCATCTCATTCGTGTTTTTGAAACATCTAATTATTTTCTAATTCCTATTCATCTAGAATCACGAGTTAAGTACTTTTTACTTTAAAAAATAAAACACAATTTTGTCCAGTTTTTATCCTATTTTTTATTTTTGGCTTATCTCCAAAGTGAATAGGATATTTCCAATATTTCAATATATCAACATATTTTGCAAAATATATCAACAATAAATTTTCCAACATAATATATGATATTACACGCTATTTATACATTGATAATTATTGCCTGTGATGATTAGGTTCTGGTGTTAATTTGGCCAAATGATTGTGCCCAGTTGTCTGGTTGGACAAGCACTGGCCTGACCTTTGCTGCAAAGATATTTCATGGCTGGCTGATAAACTGGAAGACTGGTGTACTAAATCATCAGTCAGTTGATTGCATCTGTGGCTGATTACATCTACGATCAACTAAGGCATGCACCCCACAATGGGATAATCCAATCGGTGTAAGGCTTTTAAGGAAGAAGAGACTATTTCACTGTTTCTTCAGCCAGCAAGCCTCTCCTGTGGAGCTCATCCAGACGCTTAATTGGAACTTCCAGCTTCACAGCCTGCCTTATGGATTTTGGACTCTTTTATTCCCATGGTTGTGCAAAAAAAAAAAAACTTTATAAATGTCATATTTGCAGGTATCTTCTGTTGGTTCTGCTTCTTTACAGAACCTTGACTAATACTCTGCCAAAATATAAGGCACTTATGGCAAAGTATTTTGTATAGTGAGATATAATATAGATTAATAAAATAACTTGGAACCTGACATACACATTGAAGTGTTATTTAAAATAAACACTATCGACTTGTATAATATCCCTGAAAGATGTTTTCCATATTCTTCTTTTTGTTTTGAAATTCTGGACATAACTATAAACTGAATAGGATTCAATTAAATGCTACATAGTTACTTAGACCCTTAAACCAAGAGAATTCTTAGATAAACTGCATTTATTACATATAAATTGCGAACAAATAACTTTCTCATGCAAATATGTGTAAAAATCCAATCTAAGTTATTATATTTCTGCTATATCTAGCTTTATTTAGTTTTAGGACCTCTCTTTAAATGGGCATGTATGATACATGCTTATAAAGCATGTGTTCCTGTTGTGGGGCGCACCAAAAGAGAGACCACATAATTCAAAACTGCAAGCCAATCTGGAGTCTTTATTAGCCAGCCGGCGACTGTCTCAGAAACTTCCAAGAAGGAAGAGTCAGAGAGCAGCCCCCAGAGGTTTTCAAGGTGTGCTTATAAAGGCTAAAATCATGTTGTGGTTTTGCAGTTGGTAGCAAGCAAGTGTATCATAGAAGCAGAAAAATGCCGTTAGCTGTTGCCAAAACACAGTCCATTCTCTCAGTTCCCTAACATTGGTTCTTGTTGAACTCTTGGGGACGTTCCACCCCAATGTTGTGGGGACTTTCGTTGCTTGGGCCTGATTGGTTGCTCCTGGCCCTCCACATTTCCCACTGGTTTTATGAGAGAATCAAATCATTGTTTCTTTACTTTGATTATAAATTTGCTGATATTGGGTTCCAAGGACTAATCATTTAACAGTTTGTATTTTTTTGTACATATGAGGTTAGACAGTTGATTACACAGAGTCCAAACATTAAGCTTAATAATGTGAGAATTAGGGCCCTGCTATGGTGGACAAGAGCGTGGTCAGCCATGGGGACCAGGAAAATAAGTTTCCATATCACTGGCAGGGGTCCCGTCCACTGGGCCTCCAAGGTGGCTGGCTGAAATCTCTTTATCCAGATTAGGTCTCCGGGCTGCACCTGAAATAGATCTTTCTTGGGGCAGGATTTGTTGGTCCCAGATGGGCTGCCTTCACCAGTTCCTGAGTTTGCTGGGTGGCAGATTGCAGGGCCTGTAATGATTTTAGAAGAGAATGGTTATTTAATTTAGCTATTTTTTTCTTCTCCCAGTTTAGGGATCAGTGGGGGTGGTTGCCCGAACATGATTTCATATGGGGTAAGTCTCTTTACATAGGGAGTACATTTAGTTTTTAGAAGGGCAAATGGAAGGAGACTCACCCAGTTTTCACCCAGTCTCGAGCTCTAGTTTATTTAAAGTTTCCTTTATTGTTTTATTCATTCTTTTAACTTGCCTTAACTCTGTGGCCTATAAATGCAATGTAATTTTCATTTGATATTTAATACTTTTGTTAATAATTGGGTAACTTGGACAATGAAGGCCAACCCATTGTGGAACCCCATTGCAGTTGGGAGGCCAAATTGGGGAACAATTTCAGAAACTTTTCTTTATTATTATTATTATTTGTGCTGTTTCGGTTCTGATAGGAAATGCCTCAGTCCATTCGGAGAAGGTGTCAATGAAGATTAATAGGTATTTGTATCCATATGGACCAGGTAATATTTCCGTGAAGTCTATTTCCCACTGTTCCCTTTGGGCTTGTCCCTTCAACCTAATTCCTTGGGGCATTTCTTTCCCTCGCCTGGAATTTTACCTGGGCACAGATGTCGCATCTGGATGATACCTGCCGGGCTTGTTGTTGCAATTGGGGAATGTAGTGATCTCTCTGTAAGAGTTCAGTTAGTTTCGTATTGCTCAGGTGTGTACTTTGGTGAACCTGGGTAACCAAATTTTCCCCCAGGTGCTCTGGCACTAGGATTCTCCCATCCAGGAGAATTTTTGAACCATCCGGAACTGTTTTAGTGCCCAGAATTTCACCCAGTCTAATCTCTTCCCTGATGTATTTTGCAGGGTTCGGCAGCACTCGACCCGGTAAAACAGTAAGTATCTGCAGCCTCCCCACTGGTTTTTGGGCAACCTCTTTTGCCATTTTATCAGCCAGGGCATTTCTTCTGGCAATTTGAGTTTCAGCAGTCTGATGTCCTTTGCAATGTATAACGGCTGCCCTTTTTGGCAACCAGATAGCCTTTAGCAAGGCAAGTATTTTTGGTATATTTTTTATTTCTTTTCCTCCTGATGTTAAAAGTCTCTTCTCCTGACATAGTGCCCCACGGACATGTGAAGTTGCGAAGGCATATCTGCTGTCCATGTAGATGTTGACAATCTTTCCTTTTCCCACCTTAGAGCCTGGGTCAGAGCTATTAATTCAGCCTTTTTGGCTGAGACCCAATAGCTCACTGGGCTAGTTTCTATAACAAGTTTTTGGTTGTCTTTTTGCAGTTTGACAGATTATGAGCTGCAAGTAAGAGGTCATCCACATATTGTAGGAGGGTTATCTCTGGATGCTTTTGTCTAAAACGAGCCAGATCCTGGCTTAAGGCCTCATCGAACAGGATGGGAGAATTTTTGAAACACTGCGGCAACCACGTCCAGGTTAGTTGTCCAGAGAACCCCCGCTGTGGGTCAGTCCATTCAAAAACAAAGATGGGTTGACTTACCGTGGCGAGGGGAAGCGAAAAGAAGGCATCCTTTAAGTCCAGAACAGTGTAGACCTGCTGACTGGGAGGTAACAGGATTAAGAGCATGTATGGGTTAGGCACAGTGGGGTGAATGGTTTCAATTATTTTGTTTACTTCTCCGAGATCTTGTACTGGCTGGAAATCGTCGGTCCCGGGTTTTTGGACCTGGAGAAGGGGGTGTTCCAGGCTGAATGGCAGGGACTAGAATACCTGCCTCCAGGGGTCTTTTGATATGGACTGCAATGCTTCTTTTAGCCTTTAAGTTTATTGGGTATTGTCAGACTCTGATTGGGGTGGCGGTGCTAGTCAGCTGGAAAATAATGGGGGTCCGGTGGGCAGCTAATCCTGGAAGGTTAGTTTCTGCCCATACATCTGGTATTTTTTCTTTAAATTCCCACAAATATGGGCCTGGGGCCGGCAGCGCCACTTCTGCTGTAAGTAAATACTCTTCTGATAAGGGGCAAGTGACAGGATTGCTGAGGGGGTTGGATTGAAGGGGAGCTTGGCCAAATTGTTTTTGAAAGAGATGGTGGCTGGTAATTTCTGGAGAAGGTCTCTCCCCAAAAGGGGGAACGGACACTCGGGCATTACAAGAAACGAGTGGGTGACAGTTCCTTCCCCAAGGTCAGTGATCCTCGTCTTAGTCCATGGGTAGGACTTCGTCTTTCCCGTTGCTCCCTGTATGGGGATTTTTCCCTTAGATACGAGCCCTTCTGCCTGCTGGAGGACGGAGAAGGTCGCCCCAGTATCCACAAGGAATTTTATAGGCTTGCCCCCGATTTCTAAGGTGACCCTGGGCTCCTGGGGGCTCAACGGAATGGAGCCCCGGCCCTGTCAATTCCCCTCTTCAACCAGAACAGGGGCCGGTTTCAGTCCTATAAGTCCTCTTTTAGGGCATTCATTTTTCCAATGCCCTGTGTGCATATCCCATGCTTGTGGTATATGAATTGGTACTAAACTTCCTGAAGTTTTATGAGCTACGGGGCCTACTAAATTGATTTCTAGTTTTAATTTCTGTCCTTTTGTTATCTTGTGGATTTTTTCCCCTCATAGTTTTGGATAAGCATTTTTTAGAAACAATTTGTTAAAATGCCTAATTCTGTATGTTGTCAGCTTTATATTTGATATTGGTGGCATATTATAGAAAGGCCTGGACATGTGGGTGCTATTGGTTGAATTTCATCTGTTCAAAGTAAAAAGAAATTTTTTTAAATAAACCAACGTAGCAATTTGCTTTCATGTTTTCAAATGACTTTTAACTATGAGTATCTGAAATGTCAAGAAAGAGCTTACTTTCTGAATAATTATTTCCAGTTCTTTGATAATACAGTTGGGAACTTTAGACCCTTGTGTTTTCATTTCTAACATCATATAGCATATTATTATTTTAAATAGCTGCATTTCATTTTAACCCCATTTATTAACAACTATTTAGGTTAACTTTTTTATCAGGCATCTTGAAAGTTCTCATTTGTTTTCCATTCACAGACGTCTAAAGCAAAATATCTTAAGAGAAAGAATGTATCAATGACTCAAAGAATGGCTTTTACAGCTAAACTACAGAAATGGTAGAAAACTTAGCTGGTCTTCTGGAAATAGAAATGAAAATCAAAAAAAAAAATGCTGTTGGTCTATTGGGTCTAATCCCTTCTGTTTATTTTTCATTCCCATTGAATAATTTCTTTACACAGCAAGAAACAATGATAATGCCTGAGTTTCATAAAATATGGATCTACCTTGATTTTATCCTAATTTCCAAAATTCCAAGAAAGTGATTAACTGGTCCAATTTATGCCAATTAGCAATGCTTAGGGTAGCTAATTCATGTAAGAAAATTATGCCTGAAAATTACTCTGGTAGTAATATACAAGTATCATTTCTGTGTTAGTTTGCTAAGATAAGTACTAAGATAGCTAGAAGCTCTCAAATTATAGGGGTGAAGGTAAATAATTAGAGCAACATGAAAATTCTGTAATAGAGCTATCATAAGATGCATTGGGCTTTTACCTCTGGCTGGAGTATGCAGTAAGCATTTACTGAAATTTTTATTTTATTCATAATTGATGAAGTTTACATATAAATCTTGCATTGCAAATATTAACCCAATTTATTTAACCCAATTTATTTGTTTTTGACTACTAGTAAAGCATGATTTTGATGCAGCAGTGCATTTTGGCAGATTAGTCACAAATGGTTGAGTGAAGAATAATTGATAAATAAAGAGTTATATTGTCAAAAGCCAATGATTGCCAGCTTAATATGCATCTGGGACTTGAGATCCTAAGACATTTATGAGCCTAGATTTAATCACAAATCATAAGAATAATTGCCAAATCCAAAGGGTGATATTGAATTACTTTATCTCTAAAATTACTTGCAACTGTTTACATACCCATGAGTGTTAATACTCCAGGGCCACTTCTCCCTTAACTCATTAAGGATTACAGTTCAGTACACACTTTGCTAAAAAATATCTTTATTAATCAATCCAAATTCATGTTACAGTTGAGAAAGGTTTTACAGGTGATTGGACTCCAACATTTAAATCACCCAGCCTCTTGGTGCTATGTACAATGAATGGGTCCCACAGTAATAAAAGGATCGTATAGTAAAGGAAAGGAGAATGATCAGAGCCCGACTTCAGACATTCACTATTTTACTTATTATTGAACCTATTTGAAAGTTAAGAGAAGGTTTTCATTAATATTAAAAATAAACTGTACAACTTTGGCAAATTGTATAGAAAACACTTGATAATTATGGTCTTGTACAAAAATACTACTTGACTCTTCTCTCTTGATTTTAGTAGACCCTCTCATTAAAAAATGTGAAATCACTATGGTTTCCTACTTTACCAATTTATCTCCTTTAAAAACATCAATTCTTAATCTATAAGAATAAATTTACATAGTTGTAATGATGGTATAGGCACAATTTCCCTATATCAAAAGTATCTTTCTGGAATGCTATATAGTCTTCATAATGATAATATTTAGTGACATATACCATGACTTAGATTTCACTAGCCATAATTCTATATCCATTATCATCGTATTTAATTTTAGGTAGTACTTTATATGATCATGATGCATTATTTAAAATATAATATTAAAAATACATCTAATCATCAATCTGATATTATCTTCTAGAGTTTACAACCAGAATAATTATTTTTGCTACATCAAGAGTTAGACAACTTCTGTTCATGAAGGTATACACAGTCTTAACATTTTACACAGGGATATCAGCTGTCATTCTGCTTCACTCTTATATACATAAAAATAACTTAACCTGTTTATATGGTTCCAATCATGCAGAGCCTAAAGGGGTGATTCCAACCCCCACCCCACCCCACCCCCGCTTTCTAGTCATGTGAAACACTAATGTCGATAAGATCTAAATAGACTTGGGTTTTTAAGTGACTGTTTTCAGTAGTGCAAAACTCAAAAGAAAAGCCAGTTATATTCTGTATTTCCCAACCTATGATGTGTGTGTGTTTGTGAGTGTGTACGTAGGAGGTATCGGTTCTCAGTTTTATAAGTTTGAGAAAAAGCAGAATTTTTTTTAACATGTGATCATAACATGTGATTATATATTCTACATATATAATCTTTAATTCACAATATCATCACATAGTTGCATATTCATCATTATGATCATTTCTTAGAACATTTGCATCAATTCAGAAAAAGAAATAAAAAGACAACAGAAAAAGAAATAAAACGAAAAGAGATAAAAAAATTATACATATCACACCCCTTACCCCTCCCTTCCATTGATCACTAGCATTTCAAGCTACTAAATTTATTCTATCCTTTGTCCCCCTATTATTTATTTTTATCCTGTATGTTTTACTCATCTGTTGATAAGGTAGATAAAGGGAGCATCAGACACAAGGTTTTCACAATCACACAGTCACATTGTGAGAGCTATATAATTATACAATAATCTTCAAGACACATGGTTACTGGAACACAGCTCTACATTTTCAGGCAGTTCCCTCCAGCCTCTCTGTTACATAAAAAGCAGAATTTTATGAAAGGAAGCATAAATATATATGCAAACATACACAACAACATGGACCTCTTAACTCTTTATGGCTTCAGCAACCTAACGCATGACACATACCTTGCTAATTACTGTTCTTTTAGCACGCAGTGAAGAAGGGCTGGTACAGGAAGACACCTGCTTAAGGGCAGCTAGCTGTTCAAAATTCTATTTTTCAAAATTACCTTTCTCAAAAAAAATTCTAATTTTTAACTTTTGAAAGTCAATAGATTTTTTTTTTGGGGGGGCGGGTTTGTTTGTTTTTGTTTTTTAGCATGAGCAGACACTGGAACCGAACCCGCATCAGCATGGCAGGCGAGAACTCTGCCTGCCGAGCCACCGTGGCCCCCCAAAAGTCAATAGAAGTTTAATGATTATTTAAACATATAATCCATAACATAAGAATAGTAAATAGCCTTAAGAGATTTTATTTGAATAATAATGCAGGCAATTTTGGATGGAGTATTTGGATCTTTTTTCTATGTTGGGTTAGAACCTTCTTGTACTCCCCTGGAAATCCTATCTTGTAGCCCTTAAAGGACATGACAGGCTGGCTCATTTCTCCTCTAAATCTTGTAGAGGCTGGTGGGCTGCTTAAATACCAGTTTGGTCCTTAACACTACTAGATGAGAGGGGTGACCTGAAGTTGAATTATTAAAGTTCAAAATCATTTATAAAATGTCTTCTGTCAGAGCATTGACTTATACATAATACCAAAAAGTCATTAACATTCATAGCTTAAACATCAAAGGATAAACTATCTCTACTCCCACTAGAAAAGCAAGCTGTTAGAGATCCAAAACCCTCCAAAGACATTTCAGAGATGTTTGAAAAGCAGACAATTTTCTCATCCAAATCCTCTTAAAATTTTAGTCACACTTTACCTTTAAGACTCAACAATTGTGTTTGGTGCTATAATGATGCCTCAATCTCATTAAAACTTTAATTTTCAGTAAACACTAATGGGATGGATTATAATTTTCAAAATTAAATAAACCCAACTCTGGTAGCTTTATAATTAAGGTTGATATAGTCATTTCTTTGTAAAATTACAAGTGCTAATAGGAAAATGTCTTTTTTTCCCCCTTTTCCTAATAGCACCTTGAAGAAAAAGGATTAAGAACTACTCTTGTAGATACCATCTCACAAAGCAGGTTTGTGAGGTACACATGGTTTAAAACATGTATATTTATATTTCCAAGAGAAAAGAGAACAGTTGAGCAGAGACATATGTAGAATGTAAATCTGAGGGTCCTAATTGTCTTCGTTTGGCTTCTAATTATGCTTAAATCTCCAGGGAAGATCAGCCTCAGGCAAAAGTGTGAATATGATTATTTTTCTAATCACTCCTATCAGGTTCTTATTTCCTGCTCCTTTCTTCCTTCTTTCCCCTCCTTATACTTAGCTTCCCATAAAACAGACTGCTTCCACTAAATGACTTCTAAAATATCCCTTATCCTATCCCTGCCAACCCAGCACAATTTCCCTTCTACCATCTTTTAGTCCCTGCATTCTCTGAATTTGATATAAATCAAATCAAATCAATCCTGTGATCTAATCTGTCTCTAGCATTACATCTTTTTCATCTGCTGTGTTCTTCTTGGTGGGATAGGATGGGGTAGGGGAGTGGGACAATATTATAGAAAGGCCAGATTTTTTTTATCTGCCCCAAATACTAGAGACACAATTACAGGTTTGACATTTAGTTACAATAAATCTTGACTAAATGTATACCAGAGAATGACATTTCAGTCCAATTTAAGAGGTATAAAAGAAGTATTCTGAATCAAGCAATATTATTAATTTTATACATATAATTTCAAGCCTGATTTTCACTGTTCTCTTATAAGAAAAGAAAACTCATAATAATGCTTAAAAAACTTTAAAAATAATATCTATCACCCTCTTAATGTTTGGTAAAAACAAACAACTATTTTTAAATATCAAGAAAACTGTGTGCTCATGGTGGTATGTATGGGTGTATTATGATTTTTATTTCAAAATTATCATTTATGTTACTCAGATTGATCAAGGAAAATGTCATTAGAAAGTTTAATTAAGTCAAATATATCATTTAAGATACTATCAGTATGCATTTGAAAATAGGATTTTGAATGTATTTTGTCCCAGGAAATTACTATTTAGCACATCTAAAAGATGAGAGAATATATTTCTAAAAATGTGAAAACTACATTGAAGAAAAGATACTTCAGAAGAATTTTGTCAAATCAGAATATGCCAACCCTGCAAAGAAATATTCATCATAAGCCAAGTTCATTTTCTTTCCTCATGAATGAATACAGAGTTTTTCTTTGAAACATCTGGGAGAACTGTGAAAATTCTACTGGCACTAAGGACACAGTATAAGAAACATCAGGAGGGAGAATCAAGAGAAAATGTGGTTCATGCTTAACTTGCATTTTCACAAGTTAAAAAGATGCTTTTAGAGTGTTCATGGACTCTATCAAGTACCTAAGAGTATAGAAACATCAAAATGAAGAGAACTGACAGACTAGCTAATTAGTTCAACAGTAATAACAACAAAGCAGTGATTAGATCCCAAACCACATATATATTTTAAAAGGAAACTCCATATAGTGAAAGAGCAGCATAACATCAAGGGGCTGAATATATTGATACTAATGAAAAGTGGTCGTTCTCTGCTCAATATGCTCAAATGAGCAATTCCTGAGACACCACAGGTTCAAAGAGAAAAATAGTTTTTGCTAGGTGTAGAATAAGATCAGATGGCCTATCAGCTTAAAAATCTGTCTCCCCAAATTGCAGTAACTGATAGTTTTATAGTATCAAAGATGGACAGATTTTAGGATAGTGAACACAATGCTTCCAGATAACGAGGTTAGAGAATATTTGAAATTGGGATGGGTTAATACTGATTTCTTAGTTACAATATTGTTCAAGTTTCCAACTCATTTTACTTTTATGAGTTACTATTTCCTTGGGTACAACTATCCTTTTCAAGATTTAAATGTACAAGACCATTGCCAGAACCAGTTATTTCATTGTTTAATTCCTAGGCATCCACACCTAGGAATTAAAATTTTATTATGAAAGAGCATAAAATTGTCTGATTATACAGAATTCTGTAAGAACAGATAACAAATGAGAATAATAATATTTACTAATCTATAAAACATTATAAACCTCTATATATAAGCTTATATATAATATATAATATATACAAATTTATATATACATACAATTTCCCCACTGATTGTAAGAATTTCCAATTAATCTGGAAAGAATGTTAAAGCTACTTGAGGATACAGTTGTAATAAAGAGAAAAAAAGTGGATTTTAGACAGCAACCTGAAGTTGCACAAGTTTTAGTGTGCTGAAAACTTAGTTCCAGGGCTTTGACATAATATAAATTTGTCTTATATTGAGACTGTGGAGACTCAGTGATACCTGCTGTATGCCATTGTAAGAAGCTTTTAAGATTATTTTGGCATTCTGAAATTTGTTCTTACATTCCAACTGAGATTGAGAGAAATAGCCAGAGTGATCCTGATGGAAGGTAATGGGCCCCACGTTTGTCTGGTTCATTTTGAAGTTTCAAAGGTTCTGTGCTAAAGTGATATACTTCCTGGTATTTGTCAATTACACTGTGAAAAGCTTTTGGTTCTAACCTGTAGGCTATAAGTTTGCTGTTGATGGGCCAGAGAGGAATGTTTTAAAACAGGTGTTTAAAGATTTTAATGGGGCTGAAAGGAGCCTTAAAACTCTCACACTGTCAGCAAAGGGGGCCCGAGAAACTATGACATGAGGCACATGTCTTGAAAAGAATATTTATTCAATAGGATAATTACTAACCCCCTGCTGCCATCATCTCCATGAGTCATTCTCCAGCAGCAGATGTCAGAATGAATTACTTCCTCTCTGCTTCAGTAGTTCTTTGGGCATCCTCATACACCTCCTGTTTTATACTTATTTACATATATTTGTGCTTCATTTAAAATATTTCGAGAGCCTTGAGTGTGGGTAAATTTTTTATTCATCTCTTTAACTCTTGCATCTAAATCAATGCCTAACACTTAAAAAGTACTAATAAACATTGCCTGACTTAGAATAAATTTCAAAAGACATTATGAAAAGGATAAGTAAAAATATAGAAGTATTATTAATCTCACTGAATTTAAAAGTTTGTAAGGTATCAGAGAGAGCAAGCATGATTCAATGTATGATTTACCAAAAAGGGGGAAAAAGAAAATAAAAGTAAAGAGAAAGAAGGAAAACATACGTAATGTACTGTCAGTTGAACTTAACACACACATGTATCTATATAGATACACATTTTTACATGCATACATAAAGATAAGGGTGGAGGACCATTGGGAAATTGTCCTGCGTTGTGTTAAGTACCACATCATAATAGGGAGCAGAAATAAAATAGTGTAAGTGTGGGACTAGTATGTTTGGAATTCAAATTTCTGGGAGAATGTATGATGAACTGATAATTTTCATTAAAGTAAGTTATGAAATAAGAAGTAAAATGAAAAGAATGCCTTATATTTTAAAGCTTTTAAAAATTAATTTTATAGATGGGCTTTCCTTTGTGTTAATTTTTCCATTGTGACATCCTTATAAGAGTCAGAGCATATAAGGACAAATCACACTTGCTTAGAACTTTGAAGGGTGATGGACACTGGAGAAGAACTCCACAAATGCGAGTTGAAGAAAGGGACAACTATCAAGTAGGAAATATCTGTCCCAGAGCAGCTGGTACACTCTCCTCCACCTCTTCAGTTGCGCACAGCTTGGAGTTCTCCAGCTGCAGCAGCCTGGGTCCCTCACTCTGGGGAAGCAGCATATAGAGGAATTCACAGCAGTGAGTTAGAACCCCACATGTATCCAGGCAGAGGGACCCCAGAAAATGTGTGAGAATAAAGAAAAATTGAAAGTATAAAAGTAAACAATAGAAATTACGGGGATGAAAAGCTTAATAATAGATTTTAAAATGCACTAGAAGCATGCAACAACAGATCTGAACAGGCAGAAGTAAAAATTAGGAAATAGAGGTGAGGCAATTGAAATCTTATCATCAGAAGAACAGACAGAGAAAAGAATAGAAAAAATGTAGCACTGTCTCAGGGATTTGCGTGACAATATGAAGCATACGAACATACCAAACATGGGTGCCCTAGAAGGAGAAGAGAAGGGAAAACGGGCAGAAAGAATATTTGAGGAAATAATGGCCCAAAATCTCCAACTCTTCTAACAGACATAAATATCATCTCCAAATAGAAGAAAACATAATAGATCCACTCCAAGACACAAACTGATCAGAATTCCAACTACCAGACATAAAGAGAGAATTCTGAAAGCAGCAAGAAAAAAAGCAATTCATCACATACAAGGGATCTGCAATAAAATTAAGTGCAGATTTCTCATCAGAAACTGTGGAGGTGAGATGGCAGTGGCATGATATGTCTAAGGCAGTGGAAGAGAAATTCTTCCAGCCAAGAATTCTTTATCTGGCCAAACTGTCCTTCAAAAATGAGCAAGAGATGAAAATATTCACAGATAAACTGAAACTGAGAGAGATTGTCAGCAAAAGCTCTGCGTTTAAAAGCTACTAGAGCTAATAAGCTAATTGGGCAAAGTGATGGGATGCAAGATTAGTCTGCAAAAAGCGGTATTTTTCTTATACAACAGCCAAGAGTCATGTGAGGAGGGAATCAAGGACAAAATCCCATACAAAAGAGTAACTAAAAGAATCAAATATCTAGGGATAAATTTAACCGAGGGCATAACAAACTTACTCACAGAAGACTACAAAGGAAATCAAAGAAGACCTAAATAAATGAAAGGACATTCTGTGTTCATGGATTGGAAGACAAAATATCAGTAAGATGTCAATTGTACCCAAAATGGTTTACAAATTCAGACAATCCCAATCAAAATTCTAACAGCCTTCTTTGCAGAGAGTGAAAGCCAATTATTAAATTCATTTGGAAGATAAGTATTCCTGAATAGCCAATAACATCTTGAAAAAGAACAAAGTTGGAGGACTCACACTTCCTGACTATCAAACATATTACATATGCAATCAGTGATTCTTAATATCATCACATAGATGTATGATCATCATTTCTTAGTACATTTTCATCGATTTAGAAAAAGAAATAGCAAGACAACAGAAAAAGAAATAAAATGATAATATAGAGAAAAAAATAAAAACAAAAAATACAAAAAATTATTAAAAAACAAAAAAAACAAACAAACAACAACAAAAACAAAAACAAGCAAACAAAAAAAACATATTACAAAGCTGAAGTGGTCAAACAGCAAGGTACTGGAACAAGGATTGATAAATTGACCAAACTGAACTGAATTAGGCATTCAGAAACAGACCTTCAAACTATGTCTAATTGATTTTTGATAAACCTGCCAAGTCCATTTAAACGGGGGACAATAGTCTCTTCAACAAATGGTACTGAGGTTATTTGGGTATTCATATGTAAAAGAATGAAAGAGGATTCCTATCTCACACCATATTAAAAAATTAACTCAAAATGGATCAAAGATCTAAATATAATATGAAGGCTATAAAATTCCTAAAAGAAAATGTGGAGAATCATTTTCAGAATCTTGTGTTAGGGAACAGTTTCTTAGACTTTAATTCAAAGCACAAGCACTGGAAGAATAAATGGAAAGATGGAACCTCCTCACAATTAAAAAGTTTGGAGCCTGAAAAGATATACTGAGAGTGAAAAGATAACCTACTCAATGGGGGAAAATATTTGCAAACCACATATCCAAAAGAGTTCAATATCCAGAATATGTAAAGATTTTCTACACCTCAACAATAAAAAGACAAACAATCCAAATTGAAAATAAATGGGCAGAAGACTTGAATAGATATTTTTCCAAAGACGACATAAAAATTACTTAAAAGCAATAAAAAGATGCTCTACATCACTAGCTATTAGGGAAATGCAAATCATGTCCACAATGAGTGGCCACTATTAAAAAAACAGAAAGCTACAAGTGTTGGAGAGGATGTGGGGAAATAGGAACACCTATTCACTGTTGCAGGAATGTACAATGTTGCAACTGCTGTGTAAGACAGTTTAGTGGTTCTTCAGGAAACTAAATGTGAAACTGCCATGTGGCTCAGCAATCCCACTACTAGGTATATACTCAGAAGTACTGAAAGCAGGGACATGAACAGACATTTGCATACCCATGTTCACAGTGGCATTCTTCACAATTTCTCAAAAGATGAAAGCATCCCAAATGTCTACTGGTCAATGAATGGATAAACAACTTTGGTCTATACATACAGTGGAATATTATTCAACTATAAAAAAGAATGGATTCTCGAATGCTGCACATGTCAAAACACACGCACGCACACACACACACACACACACACACACACACACACACACACACACAAAACAAAGGAATGGAGTCTTAATGAATGTTATAACATGCATGAACGTCGAGGGCATGATGCTGAGTGAAATAAGCCAGACACAAAAAGACACATATTATACAATCTCACTGATAGGAGTTTACTATAATAAAAAAATCCATAAAGTTGGGATCTAGATTATAATGTATGAGGGATTAGTTTGAGTTTGGAGCATGGGCGCTGATACTTTATTTGTAAAGAATTTCTATCTGGATTGACTGCAAAGGTTTGGAAATGGAAGGTGGTGATGGTGGCACAAGAGTATGAGGGCAATTAATAGCACTGAATTATATGGGTGAATGGGGTTAAAAGGGGAGCCCTTAGGTCTTATATGGTACTAGGGTAAAAATTAAGAAACACAGGACTATATAAGGCAGAGAACCCTACAACAGATAATAGATTATAATTAACAGCAACAAGTATAAGAACGTTTGTTCATAGATTATAACAAACATGACACTAATATAACATGTTAATAACAAAGTGGGTTATGGAAAAAATATAGCTAATGTAAACTATGTATGATGATTAATAGTATTTGAATAATTTTTCATCAATTGTTACAAAGGTAACTAATGCTTTTTAAAAAAAAGTGCAATTTTTAAAAATTGCTGTCATCCATTGTAACATGTTTCCGACCAATGCAAGGTGTGTGCGGTGGGACTGTGTGTGGGAATCCTGTATTTTATGTATGGTTGTTCTGCTAACCCACAGCTCCTCTAATTAAAACAAACAAACAAACACAAAAGCAAAAAGCTTTGTACTTTTTTTCATGTGCACTTTTGTTTTGTAATGTAGATAGAAGGAAGAGAACAGGCTCCGTACATAATAGGCCCCAGAACAGCCCTTTCTAAAGGAAAACGTGGCAAATGCCTTATAATTGAGGCCATAATAATGCTCATGTGGTTTCACTATTTTACCCTCCTTTTCCTGGTCTAACATGAAGAATAAATATCCTTCTTTTCTTTGACTCAAATAAGCTTTCTAAATTTTTTTTTCAGATAAACCACTGTCTTTTCCATTTGAAACCACTGTTTCAAATGGAAACCATGATCTCCACATTTCTATAGGTGCAAAAGATATAAATAAATATATGAACAAATAAAGAAACAAACCAGTCACTTCAAATACACAGCAAAGTTTTGTTCTTGCTGGTTTGTTTTTAATTCTTGACTTTTAAAAATCATTAATAGATCTGAACTTGTGAAATATGGGAATTTGGTTATAATAGAAGATCATAATGAGACATGCTCCTGCTTATTTTTGTTCTTTTATCTGAATGATGTCTTTGAGGTTTGAGTGTAGAGTTTATAACATTATGGTAATTAAAAGTTCAAAAGAATCAAACTGTAATGATGTTTCAATAACAAATTTCAGAAGAAAAGCCTTGAGCAATAAATGACAAATTCAAAATAGTATGACAGATCCTTCACTGTAGGCCATGCCTTCAAAACATACTGTCATCATTCCTTGGGCAGTAAAAATCAACAGGGAAAATCTGATCCAATTAATCTCTCATTATTATACACTAAAGAGCTCTATTGTATTATAATAGTTGTTTTACTGGGTGTGGTATATTGAATTATGCAGCCCAAGTTAGATTTTAGTCTTAATCCCATCCCTGTGGATATGAACCCCTTTGTAAACAGGACTCTCAGTGATGTTATTTTTAATTAAGTTGTGGTCAAACTGAATGAGATTGACTCTTAAATTTGGATTACCAGAGTCCTTTATAAGCAGAAGAAATTCTGACATAATTAGAAAAAGCCATGGGGAATAGACAGAAGCTGGAAGTCAATGAAACCTAGAAAAGAAAGGAAAGGACATTGCCATGTTATGCCAGGGGGATATGAACCAAGAACCCCAAGGTTAGCCAGTAGCCAGCACCAAAACATTACAGACTAAGGAGAAATCATCACCTTGCTGATGTTTTAATATGGGACTTCTCCTGGCCTCAATATATACGTATATATTGCCTTATATATATATAAGCCTGTATATATATATATACTTGATTTTATCCATCTAGACCCAGACTTGGCAAGCTGTGAGTCCAGAGACAAATTCAGCCTGCCAGATAGTTTGTAAAAATACTTTCATTGAACCACATTAAAGTCCATTAATTTCTATATTGTCTATTGCTGTCTTTGAACTACAAGGCAAAGTTGAGTAGATGTGACGGAGACTGCATGGCTCACAAAGCTGAAAATGTTGCTATTTGGCTTATTACAGAAAAAACTTACTGGCCTCTAATCTATATCATTAAATTAGAACAAACTTTTTTTTTTGATAAATAGTATTGGAATACTTACTACATGTTTATTTATATACCTGTATCTAACGTTTGAATCACTACCCCATTCTTGGTATGCTATTGATTTTATAGTCAAAGGAAAATCTGGGAGCCTATGGACAGGAATGGACACACATATATCCTTTACTAAAACATAATGTAAAGAATGATGTTCCAAAAATATGCCTATCAATGATCTTAGATTATTTTAATAGACATTACCAAAATAAGGAAAAATGGGGATTAATTTGATCCTTGTTGATTGATCTCTCACATGGCACAGAACTGCATCTCTTTCCCTCAAATTTCCAGATTAATTCTGTATACAATGGTAATATGAGCAAACAAAAAAGAAAATACTGATGTTGATGAAAAAGGGAAATATATTAAATCAAGTTTGGAGTGGGAGTTGCAAAAGTCCCAGGACCTTAGACTGGCACTACTGCATTATGGATAAATAGACTGAAAGGAAAAAGTCAGAGGACCTGGTTAGACTCTATTTTGCTTCTATCAGAAATAGTTCAAATTAGAAACTTAGTGTGTCTTGAAAACGTGTTTGAAGAACCTGCTAGCATACGTCTGACATATGTATATAAGTTAATCTCAGTTAAACTAAGTTAGAAATGGTAATAAATTATCATTCTGATTTCTATTCTTTTTTTAACATCTTGTAATAAAAAGATGTTTTTCATTGTCAAGGTGTATGTAGCCAATTGCATATTTTCATTACTTTAATTTCCAAGTGATAATACATACTATACCTATGATAATCACTTCCCATTATTTTATTATAAATAATTTTTGCACTCTGCAAGATAATGATATACATTGCTCCAGAAAAACAATGTATTGTAATAGAGTCAGGGTATTTTACTAAGTAATAAATATGCATATATATATTTTTTTACATGGGCAGGCACCGGGAATCGAACCCAGGTCCTTGGGCATGGCAGGCAAGCACTCTTACCTGCTGAGCCACCGTGATCCGCCCAGTAATAAATATTTAAAATGCATTTGTAAAGAGAATTTTGCAAACATGTGGTTGTATAAATTTGAATATTTGCATAAAAAAGCTATAAAACCAATATATTTAAATAAAAATGATTCTGATAGCAAGAACAAAGTTTTGGTCAGCAAAATACATGGGAATTCAGGTATGAAAGAGGAATGTAGCATTTTGACAAACCTTTAACCACAAGAGAGAGGGAGGAACTGGAATGGAGTTTAGCTTCAGCAGGCATTGCACAGAGGGTAACAGGGACTGCAACACATGAGGAACTTTATCAATTGTGAATAAAACACATTCATAAGTAGAAGAGCCCAAGAACTTCTTAAGCACACCATCTGTTACTTTTTTCCTACTATCATAGTGATGAAAAGCAGCACTAAGTCACAATTATCCTGCCTGTAGTAATCACTGCATGGAATAAAACAACAGAACAGCACAACCTCAGGTGATGGTAGATTTCATTTTATTGGTGTCATCCCTATGGTCGAGTCAAGTTGAAGTAGCCTGCTGCATCAGTTGCCCCCTTCCTCTACCCTTACTCTGACTAAGTGGATTGAGTGATCAGGAATGCAAAATAGAAGTACCCAATTACAAGTCTATGGACCAGTCTGTACTTTGAATGCACTTCGTAAAAATTAATTCTAGGCTGCAGTTTTGGAAATAATGCCACATATATATATATATACACACATATATAAATGTATATAAATATTGTAAAGAAAATTCCATAAGTTATAAAGTCAATTCTAAAGGAAAACCTCAAAAAGAAATTCCAACCAGAACAATAGATTGGTAAATATTGTACATTATCTAAAGTGACTTTTCTGAAATATAAACACATATCTACATTCATAAAGCCTGATGTGTCTGTACAAAATCAGTTTTATTAGCAGGATACGTATGATTATATTTTCACACATCATATACCTTTGAATCCAAATCATAAGACTATCTGCTTCAATTAATGAAAGGCAGATTACAAAGGAGAAGAAGAGCATCTAGAGAATTATATTAGGAAAACAAAGCTATTAGTAATACTCAGCACAGAAGCACTGGAGTGTTCTAAGTAAAGAGGGTTGTTTACTTTTCTAGTCCATGCTCTAAAGACAAAATGAAACTTTTAAGTACATTTGCACACATTAATACCAGAAGGGATTTAGGGAAAATAAAAAAGCACTATCTTCTCTAATATTTAATCATCTTCTTCTTTGGCTGACTCTCCAATGATTTCAAAAAAGCAGGTATTAATTGCACCAGGAAAACCATATACAAAGAAAATAAATAGCCTTTGGTCAATGCGTGATTCATTGAAATGAGATCATCTGACCCCGTCTCAGTTAATTATCTTGTTTGACAACGCAACTCATAAAAGTCCATCCCACTCCTCTTGGGTATGTGTCTGTCTTCTGAGGCAGACATCCTGGTTCACATCTTCTTTCCAGACTAGATATTAGAACAATCAACACTTTACTTTTCCCTAGACACCTATTCACTGATATGCACAGTGCTCCAAAAAGCATGCTTCATTTACCGGGAGAAAGAACCCTGCAGTGTACCTCAAGCCTGAAAGCACATCATTCTGAGACCCAGTTAATGGAAATGATTCTGGGGCACACTAGTTTCTTATAGGTATTCACTGCCGAAGAAAGCAGATTAGGGCTCAATGGTAAATCCAAAGAGAAAACTAAAAACATTTGAAGTGTTAAAAGAGGAACTAAAAGAAAGAGTGATCAAAATACTTCCTCCAAATTATAATGCATATATGTACGTGAATGCATGTGAGTACATATGGAGGAATTACACTAAATTCACAAAGCAGTAATTACTCTACTTTTTACACTTATATAGACTGTCTAGTCAGTAATTATCTAGTCATTAATTACTGTATTGACAAGTTATATGATATCAGATTTCAATCTTAAAATTTCAGAATCCTAGTCAGAGGAGGATTTAGTTTTCTTTCTGGTAACTGCAAAAACATTGTTCATATTAAATTTTAGTTTTAACTTTAGCTATGTATTATGGTGTCACATCATCAGACAAATGACAGAAATCAAAGAATGTAATCATTACAATTACTACTAGAGGAATATTTTTTCTAAGTGACTCTCAGGCAAAATTGTTGGAAGTATATGCAGCACACAGTCATACTTTCACTGAGGAGGCTTTCACCTAGCATCTGCTATGTCTTGATCACACAATGGCCCTGCAGCTGCACATTCAGACCAGAAAGACGATTAGTAACACAACTTCCCTTTCAACCTGCTCTTCTCTTCTCTATTCAGGGGATACTTTCTAAGCAAATGAGCATCTTTTACAAATGAGTACCAGATACCCCAGAGGAACCATTTCAGTATGGATATAAGGCCTGCTATTTACATCCTATCTCTTAAAGATGCAGAAAACAAGCTCCCAATTCCACTCTGTTTTCCAATATTGACAAGTACTTTCCCATCCCCCAAAGAAATAGAAGTAGACAAGTAATAAAGCCAATTTAAGTGCTTTCCAAATGCAGAACTGTCTGAAATTCTCAAATTAAAAACATTTGAAACATGACTTCTTATTCCATACCTTACTATCCAGCCTTTTTGCCTTTGTTATCTATTTCAATAAATTTCTCCCAGATTCGAAATCTCAATGCATGAAACACTGTTCTACAAAAATCAGGTGTCGGTAAAAGTTTTGAATTAAAAAAAATATATTTATGCATTAAGGCATATACTTATTCTAATTTCAAAATATTTTTGAAGTTTTAGTGATTGATTAAAATGTTCACCAAATTTGAAGAGAAATTTGAAGTACGGCCACCATGGAATGATTCCTATTGTATTAAAAGATTTTACTCTGGGCGGGCCATGGTGGCTCAGCAGGCTGAGTTCTCACCTGCCATGCTGGAGACCCGCGTTCGATTCCTGGTGCCTGCCCATGCAAAACAAAAAAATGACTTTACTCTGTGACTTATTTAAGTAAATGTATTGCTTAATATATAAAAGCAACTAATAATTAATATATGAATCTCAAAATTAAAAACACAATAACATTTATAATCATTTCAAAGAAAATGCAATACCTATGCATAAACTTAATCAAATATGTACAAGATCTTTGTGCTGAAAATATACAAAAATGCTTATGAAGGAAATCAAAGGATATCTAAATAAATGGATTGGAAAATTCAGCATTGTAAGATGTCATTCTTCCCAGATTTATCTATCCACATAATGAAATTCGTTTCAAAATTTTGTAGATATAGACATGTTTATTCTAAAGTTTAAATACATGGCACAGTCTTCAAATGGCTAAAATGGTCTTGAAATAGAAGAATAAAAGGGAAATTATCCAATGTTAAGACTCACTACATAGTCATGGTAATCTAGACAATGTAGTAATGTCAAAGGAATAAGCACATAGGTCAATGCATCAAAAAATAACCTAAGGGGGTGCAAAGGTAGTTCAATGGTAAAATTCTCGCCTACCATGCGGGAAACCCAGGTTGGAATTCCCATCCATGCACTTCCCAAAAAACAAAGAGATAAGCAAACAAAAACTCAATAAATGGTGCTGCAATAATGGAATACTCACATGGGAAAATAATGAAATGTGCCTTCGCCATACAGCATACAATATGTTCAACTTAGTTTTACAAAGAACAAAAGCAATTCAGTGTAGAACCTTTTAAATAATGATACTGAAGCAATTGAATATCCAAGATGAAAAATTAACATTGACCTCTCTCACACCTTACACAAAAATTAACTCCAAGTGGATTATGGTGTTTAAATATAAAATGTAAAACCATACAACTTTTAGGGAAAAAAATAGAAAAATATTTCAGTCTTTCAAATCTAAAATAAAGCAACATGTTCTTAAATTTGACTATAAAACTTTTAGAAATAAAACAGGATTTAGGGCAAAGAAAAGAGTCCTTTGACACATAGAAGAAATGAAAATATCAATTGAATCTCAGCAAAACTAAAAACTTTTGCTCTGCAGAGGACCATTGAAAAAGGATGAAAAGACAAACTATATAGATTGGAAGAAAATATTGCAAACCACACATCTGACAAAGGACTTGAATACATAATATATAGGAAACAGTAAAAAAAAAAAATCCAATGAGAAAATAGAAAAAGACTGATCAAATATTTCATATAAAAGGATACATAGGTAATAAAGAAGCACATGAAAAGATGTTCAACATTATTAGCCATCAGGGATGTGAAAATTCAAATTACAATGAGGTATCATTACATATCTAATAGAATATCTAAAATGAAAAACATATTGACAACAAATGCTGGTGAGGATGCAGCAATATTGGATGAATCATACTTTGCTGATGGGAACATAAAATTATTCAGCCACTCAGGGAGATGGTTTGGCAGTTTCTTATAAAACTAAACATGCAGTTACCATATGGCCCAGCAACTAAAATCGTGGGCATTTATGCCAGAGAAATGAAAACTTATGTTCAAGCAAAAACCTGTACACAAATGATCATAGCATCTTTAATCATAATAACCAAAAGCTAGAAACAACCCAGATGTCCTTCAAGGGATAAGTAGTTAAACAATCAGTGGTACATCCATACCGCTTACCAATATAAAGGAACCAACTGCTGATACATGCAGTAAAGTAGATGTCTCGAGGCAATTATGCTAAGTGAAAAATGCTGATCACAAAATGTAACAGCCTGTATGATTTCACATATTTACACACTATATAACAACATTATTGGAATAAAATCTTAGAAATGGTGTTTGCCAACGATTTGGGGGGGTAGGGTGGGCAAGGGGTTTGGATGGGTAAGGAGGAAATGGATGTGGTTATAAAAAGCCAACACAAAGAATCTTTGTGGTGATAGCCCTGTCCTGTATCTTGCTGGGGGGGGGGGGCAGATATACAAACCTATACATGTGATAAAATTGCATTACAGTAAATACACATGCACAAACAAGTGCGTGCTACCCGAGAACCCTTTCAGCAGAGAAAGATATTGCCGGAGCTCTCTTCCAGGCTCCGCTGCTAGTTGCGAGAAGGAATTTAAAGATAAGACAAATAGGTATAAGCAGATGAGGAAAGTTTATTGAAGAGAAGGTGGGTTCACACTTAAGGAGTGAGCACATGTGTGCTCAAGTGAGAGACCTGCGGCCCTTATTTGGCACATGGGTTTTTATTAGTTCAAACAAAGGGAGGTGAGGTTGGAGCTATTGGTATGTTGCAGTTGGCTACTAAACATTCAAATTAAGGCTTGTATGTGGGTCTTTGTAATAGGCTGAACCAGCATTCAAATTAAGGCCTATAAATTAACCTATCAAGTCTCTGAACTAATTGCACATCTGTTTCCCTCCCTCAGAACAAGGGCTTAGGAGTTACCTCAGGGTCCACACAGTGTTTTCCTACATCTAATCTGCCCCCCCACACAAATAGGCAAACGAATACTTGTAAAATTAGGAAAGCATGATTAAGATTAGTAGATTGTATTGATGCAAATTTCCTGTTTTGAACATCATACTATAATTTGAAAAGATGATAGCACTGATATAAATTGGGTGTGGGTTGAAGTATGAATACAACTTAGACACGTTCTTAATATTATCTACTCTCCTGTGGGTGTGAATCCATTGCATATGAGACCGCTTCTTAGTTAAGGTGTGACCCAGCTGAATAAGGATGAGTCTATTTCTGGATTGCTGGAACATTATAAAGAGGAATAAACCAAAAGCCAAAGATAAAGAAGATGACAGCCGGAAGCTTATAGTCAGCAGAGGCAAAGAAGAGAAAGGAGAAGACATTGTCATGTGTGGGGAAAGCCAAGAAATCCAAGGGCTGTTGGCCAGCCAGCATACTATTGGACTGGGGAGAAAGCAAGCCTTCTACCTGACATGTTTTTTTTTTTTTTAATACCATATTTATTTATTAGCTAGATCGTTATTTACATGTTACTGTATGGAGTAATGCTGACTTTTATAACTGGAGAACCTTTTTTTTTTTACATGGGCAGGTACCAGGAATCGAACCCGGGTCCTCTAGCATGGCAGGTGAGCATTCTTGCCTGCTGAGCCACCGTAGCCTGCCCTCTACCTGACATGTTGAATCTGAATTTTTTGCGTCTGAAACGGTGAGCCAATAAATTCCAATTGTTTATAAGCCAAACTATTTGATATAGCAGCTTGGCCTTGATAAAGAATACATGGGTCCTCTTTGTATTCTTGGTTACAATTTCATGAATCTATAATTATCTCAAAATTTAAAAAGAAATGTTAAATTGATAAAAGCACCCAATCCATTCCATTTTTAGCAGTAAAACTACAGTCAAGAGTATCTAATTCATTGTGTTTAAGAGCTATAAATGGCAAACTGTTTTCTAGTTTTCAGTCTTAGTTTCTCATACCAAGTCAGGGAATTCTTCTTGAGATTAAACAAAAGATGGAATTTCTCATGGACATCAATTGCAAATTTGTGAATTTCTGCTTCCCATATGGAGAAGAGAGTTTCTAACACAATGATTCTTCCACCAATAATAATTATAAATGCTTAGAAAAAACTAAACCTACAAAATATTATTTGAAGTCTCTGAATTTGAAAAAAAATCAGGCTCTGGATTTTGGAGCAGAAATTAAATTAGAAGAAGTCAGACATTTTTGCTGATACAGCAATGGTAGTAGAGGCAGCTATGACATTGCCAGAATATTCTTTTAACTTTCTGGATAAAGGAAGTAGAGGGAAGTGCCCAGACAATCCTGTAACTGGTGAATGAGGAAAGAAGAAGCCAGAGAAGTGGAGCCTGTAGTGCTTTATATATATACAAAACAGAACTCCCCAGCTGAACAAAACATTGTGGCAAGTTGAGACTGGCTTATAGAAAAGATTTAATGACAGGCTTGAGAACTGAGCTATCGCCACTACAATTATTAGAGTGTACATTTGGGTTTAACAAAGTTAGTTGCCTGTTAAAGCTAAGATTGGACAAAAAGAAGTAAAATTATGTCCGTTTTCAAATTGCTTGATCAATTATATAGAAAGTCCTTAGGAATAATGACAAATACAGAGGGAATTTGCAAGGTTGTATATGTAAGGTTTATGTATAGAAATCAGTACTATGTATTCATCCTAGCAGCCAAAAATTAGAAAATGAATTTAGAAATATTTCTACTTATAATCGCACCAAAAACCATTAACTTTCTCAGAATAAACTTGGCAAAATGTGCAAGATGGCTGCATGAAAAACCACAAAATGTGTCTGATAGAAATGAAATGAGGCCTAAATAAATAAACTGATTGGTTACAATATTGAGCCTTCTAATCCCTGTTATGGTAAATAACAAAGGTTGGTTAACTATAGCCCATGGTCCAAATCTCGTCACAGCCTGTTTTTGTGAATAAAGTTTTATTAGAACAAAGCCACCCTCATTCTTCACATACTGTCTATAGTCACTTTTGTACTACAATTATATCTACTATTTGGCCCTTTGCAAAAAATTTTGGATCTTTACAAAAAGATTAACCACTAGTTTTTGTATGTTATTCTGTACCCTTACTAAGTTAATTTATTAATTCTAGTAGTTCTGTAGATTCCCTGGGGAAGTGCTGGGAAGAGAGGGAGAAGACAATGACGTATCTGCTGGAGTTAGTGAAGACACATTTTAGCAGCTGTGGTACCAGATCCTACCTGTGCCAACCCAAGAGGAATATAACATAAAGATTCCAAGAGGAGTGTAACATAAAGACTTATAATGAAAGATGTATCAATTTTGGGTCATTCACCAATGGTGAGAAAGTTAATCTCTTGACAAAAATCTCAAAAGATGGCACTAACATGCTACTGGGCAACATATGATGCTCTTGACATCAGCAGGTGCATTAGTCCCTTGCTCCTAAGTCCACGGCGATGATTACAAGGGGCACAGATGGATGCTGCACAAGCAGGGGTTTTGCTTTGCAGCTGAGGAATAGGAAGGCCAGGGAACTTGACATTATGCAGCAAGTGGCAAACAAGCCTGTTCTTTGTCCCAGAGGGAAACAGTATCTCATCCCTGGAAGCCGCTGGCTGCAAATGCAGCAATGCTGACCAACACAGAAAGAGTGAGAAGTGCCTTCCTTGCATTCTTGGCACAGGCAGTGAGAACAAGTAAAGTCATTTGAGATCCATGATAGATTGCCCCTCCCCCCAAGAATTTAAGTAACAGTGACTGGAAAGTGTCCCCTGAATTAGAAACGCTGAGGCTGATAGTAAACTTGGAGTTAAATTTTTAGTGGTACGTTGTGAGCAGAAGTCAGATTTGAATGGACTGAGGTGTGAATGCAGGTTGAAAAAATGAGGCGGAACGTAAATTTAGACCATAACCTCAAGATCCGTGTGCTGGCTGGATCAGAAGGAGGAAGAGTGCGGGGCTGGCTGCGGTGCGATGGGGGATCCTCGGGGCTGCAGAGGCGGCGTGGCGGCACTTAAATCCCCGAGAGCCTTTTTCAGTCCCTGGAGTTGGCAAATCGTTCACTTAAAACATTCTTAAAACGGTTGGTTTGTTTCTTGTTTGTAAGTCAGTTGATATGGTAGCACCAAAGATTCCAGTATTTTAGCATATGAAAGACTCTTGCCTGCTTACCTGTGCTAGAGATAACAGCATCTAAAGTGAAGACTAAAGAAAACTCATGGACTCTAGGTTATCTTTAGGATTCTGCGTTAACTCTATAATGTTCTTGGTATTAAAAATATATATATTTGTCACAGAGATTTGGTTAACCTCTCACAGTTGATCCATGAATGTATGTTGCTTAGATAAATGCAATCACTGGGATTTTTGTTTTTATTTTGAAAGGAGAACGTTTTGTTTACAAGTTCATTAAAAACTAAAAACTGTTTCTGTAAAGAAATGCGATTTTTTTTAACAAAAAAATGCCCTGCTGACTCACGATGGAATCGATCTTCCCAATTTTTTAATAGACTACTTCAAGCCACTCGTTAAGTAATAATCCTTTGCAAATCATTTTAGAATTAAGGTTACAACTTTTCTTAAAATTTTATTTTAATTTAATTTTTTTAATCATCTGAAGGGAAATGCATTCTTTCACTTTTTTTATTTTAATGACTTGCAGGCACAATACTTAGACAATACTTTGCACAATACTTAGGCCACTGTCAGGACTCAGTATTGTAACTCCTGCAGCCACTGACTTAACAGCTGGACTGATTATGAATAAGGATTAAAGCATTAAAGGGCTTGACTACAAAAAATTAAAAAAAAAAAAATCAGTGTGCTCATAAAGGCACGAAGCTAACTGCAAATAGTTTCATTTTTATTTCCCGAAATTGTTTCAAAGTTTTAGTGAATCTGACATAGCATTGTAGTCATAAATTCTAAAAATGTGGATGTAGCTATTATCTACTTTAAATGATGCATCCTACATGCTGTAGCACAGCTCAAGATTTAAAGGAAAATCTTTTGTTGTTGCTATTTGTTTGGTTTGTCAAGCATAGAATCCTTTTGTAATGACTATTTGCTAATTAAGCCCACTTAATTAAGAAAGCAAGAAATCTATCACTTATTTAATGTCTCCTTTATCCAGGTTGAACATTTTTCATCCCTTTCAATCCTCAGAAAACTCTATAACTCGGATATTTTCAATCTCCATTTTTTATACTCCTTTAATATGTATCGAGTCTGATTTTAAGGTCCTCCCTTCACATTCTTAGCCTGTTTTCACTTTAAGAAAAAGGAGCAATGACAGATTCAAAGAACAAAGTCATAGGAGAGACGATGGAGCTTGGTTCACTCTAGTGGCATTCTCAGAGGCCTAAAAGGTATGATCTTTGAGAAAAAGGGAAATTTTAGGCTGTTATTTTTTTCTTTTTCGTGCACAAATGCATAACTCTATAATTAGCATCAAACTTTTCAGAACTAAACATTGGGACTCAAGCCAAAATGTGAAGCAAATACCTTTTTTGTTATGCAAATTCTGTTAACTGATCAGCAGTACAAAAGGCTATTTGTGAGACTCATTAATCATTATGGAAAGGTCTGAATTTGAATGACCTGGTCCTCAATTTTATTAAAAAGAATCTTTGCTAAGTCTCTGAAGTGATTAGCCAATATATTAATGTGAACTGAGGATTTTCATTCCCCATGAGATTTGGGACACGATGTAGCTTGTAGCAATAGTGAAAGACAACTGTAGCACTTGAGAAGAGAATTGTTGAGCATTTCTACTGTGAACATCACTTCTAGTTCCCTATCAGGAGACAACTGAGTGAGAATTAACTTAAGAGCTGGATGTATACACTGGGACTGTGAAAACTTGCCCTGTAAGGAAATCGAAGCTGTTGGTGGTGGCTCTGAGAAGTTACCGGAGTCACACACAGCAGTATTCAATTTCCAAAACTTCCATTTATAGGATATGTGACATTTGAAACATTACTTAACTTCTCTAAATGTTAAGTTTCCTCACCTACACAATGCATACAATAAACCCTAACGCATTTTCATTTGGGTAGTATGTTATGTATACACGCACACATGCACACACATGTAAAAGTCTTTTAACAGAGTGTTTATTAGCATGCTTTAAGTACCATAAATGACCTTGTTTTTATCATTATTAGGATTGATTCAAATATTTTCATATAAAATATGAGGCTCACATGAAATCAGTTTTTAGGTCATCCTTGTGTTCTCCTGAATAACAGATTGGAAAAACAAAGCAAAGAAAGAGAGAGGGAGAGGGAGAGAGGGAGAGGGAGAGAGGGAGAGAGGGAAAGTGGAAGAGGGAAAGAGGGTGAGAGGGAGAGAGAGATAGAGAGAGAGAGAAGAAAGGAAGCAAGGAAAAAGAGAAATTAGGGAATGCTCAAGAGAAACAGAATTTTGCAGAAGCCTTTATTTTAAGAAATGTAGATTAATATGTGAAATTATCTTCTGAAGACAAGTCAACATAAATGGATATTTTGAAACCTGGATAATGATCTACCTTATACCCTGCTCTGAGTGACATCTTAAGGACACTGGAACCACATCTGTCTTCTTATTGTTAAATGATAATGTGTGAAGAAAACAGAATGTGGAGCTCTTTTAGTGTAGGATTTTCTCTCCTTTTCTTTCTCTAAACCTCTTTTTACCTTAATGGAGAGCTTTGTAATGAAAAGATTTGATAATGGAACACAATTTAAAAATATTGCAATATTTCCAAAAACAGGCCAGCATTTGTGAAATAATGTCTCTCCTGAACTATTCTCAGGCTGGGTATGTTACTGTGGCTTAACATAAAGCTCCTTAGATATGCAAATCCAACTTCATTTGGAATGCCTAATTTCTATCTATTATCACTACAGAGTTAATCTTGCCACAATATTTCACTGTCCAAAAAATATAAATATTAATTTCTACACTACCTATGAAAGAGAACTGCTGTCAACTCTAGATGTCACTAGTAAATTTCTGTAGCCAGCTAATTCATGAAATAGAACACATTGCCAGATACATTCTTTTTTTTTTCAAATACATTTTTAATTCCCTTCTCATGTGGTATTAGTATACTAAAGAAGTAATACTTTGTGCTTGGGTATATAATTTTCTCCCTTAGACACCTTGAAGAACTAAAGTCCATTGAATCAATCTACCAACAAGCAGTGGTTTTCCAGTTCAACTGCATGTGGAGAATCCATGAGCACAAGAGAAGGAATACACCAAAGATGGTAAGGAATAGGAAGGAAATACATAGTGAAATGCAGATGCTGGTGGGTTTCCGATAGCAGCAAACAGGCGTCACAGACTCAGAAGCGAGATAAAACAGAGATGGGAATCAATCTTTCTGCAGAGACATGAAATAGCTACAGAATAAGAATCAGTGAGTAGATACTGAAAATGTGAGACAACACTACTTCCTCTCTAGGGTATGTGACTTACCTTTGTCACCTGACATTACTTCCCACCCATGCATGGAGTTTATTTTGAGGCAACATCAGGTGCTCTTTGACCTTTCCAATTGCATGCTCTTGCATAGGGGATGGGGAGCTTGATTACTGACCCTTCACTTATATATTCATTCTACAAATATTTGTTCAGTAGTCTTCTAGATGATGGGGATTAGCAGTGAATTGGATAGGCAGAAACTTCCCTGGCATCATGAAATATGCATTCTAGAGGAGGAGAAGAGAAACAGACAGTAAAGATGCAAATAGACAGGTACAATGTATATTGGATATAAGATGCATAAGTGGCACCCAGAGAAATAAAGCAGGGCAAAGTCCTAGGAAGTATGTTCAGTATGTGTGTGTGTGTGTGTGTGTGTGTGTGTGTGTGTGTGTGTGTGTTGAGTGTGTATGTGGAGGGTGTTATAGCTGGTTGAAGCACCCCAGCTACAATTACAACACTGATATCAGTTAAACTTTGCATTCAGGTACCAGAGCAATCTGAGAAAAATACTGTAACTATACAAAGCAGAACCAGCTATTTATCTTGTTAAAAATAAAAGAATAAGCAAAGAGCACTTCAGCAGGCATTAGAGACACACACATGCATCTAGACCCAAAACACAAGACTAGAGGAACAAAAGAATAAAACAGAACAAAAATATGAGATTGCTGAATCTGAAGTAAAAAGTTGTAAGTCAGGAAATAATATAGAATTTTTAATATTCGTATTAATAAACTTAAAGGGATGCAGAGATATATAGATGCTTTCAATGAAAGAATTAAAACAGGGAAATATATAATGATGAGATTTTTTTTTTTTTTTAAGGGAGGAAGGGAAGGAAAGACAGAGAAGGAAGGAAGGATAGAAGGAAGGAAGGGAGGAAGAAAGGGAAACATTTTCAAACATTTTCTTGTTTTATTATATTTTGTTTGTCCGTTTGTTCTTTACATGGGCTGGGGCCGGGAATCGAACCGGGGTCCTCCGGCACGGCAGGCAAGCACTCTTGCCCGCTGAGCCACCGCGGCCCGCCCAATGATGAGATTTTTAAAACACACTTCACTCACAAAAGAATACCAAATTTTTCCTTAATGATACAGGACGTTAGAAGAAAACTTAAGAATATTTTCAAAATTATATAGGAAAATATTTCAGAACTGTATATATGCAACCAAATTCAATTAAGAATATCTTTCAGACATGCTAGAATTCTAACAATTCCTTCCTAAATGCACTTTCTGAGAGAAGAGAGACAAAGGAAAAGAGAGGAAAAGAGGAAGGAAGGAAGAGAGGGAAGGAGGGAGGAAAAAAAGAGTATTTCAGTGGAGGGAGAAACAAGATACTAAGGGAAAAAAAAGAAATGGTTTTAAGTTCTGAGATAGTAAGTATAATATCAATACACTTATGCAGGAGAGTTGCTCAGACACTTGGCACACATTGGCTAGCTAGGCTGATGCTGGCAGTGCTCAAAATGCAGCAGCCTGGAAAATCATCCTTTTCTCTACTTCCATCTTCACCTCATGGCCAGTGACTGCCATTGTCATATTCTAAGAGGAAGCAAGCTAAAAACAGAGGCCAGCAATGTGGCTTGCATATCTCAGGCTCCATATCACATAGCACAGGATAGATGGGTTTGAGTAGGACTGAGAGACAATATATGATTATTCAACATACCAGTCTAGGCCAAGAACCTATATTGATATCATATTTACTATATATTTATATTTAAAAATATAATCTGGTGCACCTGAAACTGAGGCCTGAAGTTCAAATCCCATAGATGATTCAACAGGATTTTCCATTCATGGTTATTTCCTGTCCCTTCATTATATAATACTTCCAGTATTAATATAACCTTCTCAAGCTCCAATTTTCTTTATGTCAAATGTACCTGCTTGATTGCATATCAGATATCATTACAAAAGAGATATTAAAATAAATAAATCTTAAAGTGGCCGAATTACATCATTTAAACATCAAAAAATATTCATCCCATAATACCATTTTTTAAATTTTTTATTCATACAGTAAAATATGTATAATTCTAATTATTCTTCAGAGAAAATAAATTGAGCAGTTATTGAGCATAATTTCATGTACAAATATGTTTACACATTTTCCAAATGAATTTATCTTTAAAAGAAGTATTAAAGTACTTCTCTAAGAAAATAAAAAGCAATTCAAAAATGTTGTACATCCATTTCCACTAATTTAAAAGATTAAATAAATTGTTTAATTTTGCTGAGGAGTAGTTCAAATTATAAAGTGTCTCTCATCCACTGCCTTCAAAAATCAGTGTACTGTTGCATTATTCATACCAAGAAACATTTCAACAGATTAGCAGTTTAAGTAAGAATAAAATACATTTTTAAATATTCCAAACAGTTTGATTACATTCTTGGAAAGGTCTTGTAAACATTATGGATTATGAGATTTTGCTGCCATCTTCTGATGAAAATACTTTATAGGGAAAATAAATGTTCAGAAATTATGCAAAGGGAATCTTCTCAGTGGGTTTGTTTGACTTTGAAGATGACATGCTGGAGAGAACATATGAAAACAAGTTATATTATTAAAGCATCCATGACTTCTTTACTTCTCCATTTTCTCAAATGTCTTTCTACCATGATGTCTAATTTCCTTCTTTGTCATTTTTAAACCAGAGATTCAATATTCCCTGTGATAAGGTGGAATATTAATAACTGGCAATGCTTACTTATGCTCATTTTAAGTTGGTAAAGCAAATATTACAACATAACGACCTATAGCTTTAAACAATTGCAAAAGTAATTTTGCAATTATTTGTGGGCCAGTGTTCTAGTTTGTTAGCTGCTGGAATCCAATATATCAGAAACAGAAAAACTTTTAAAAAGCGAAATTTATTACGTTGCATGTTTACAATTCTAATGCCGTGAGAATGTCCAAATTAAATCAAGTCTATAAAAATGTCAAAATCAAAACACCAACAAAAGGTCACCTTCACTCAAGAAAGGCCGATGATGTTTAGGGTTTCTCTATCAATGGTGAAGGCACATGGTGACGATGGCAATGTCTTCCTCTCCAGGCCTCTTGCTTCTTGAGGCTCCCCAGGGGAGTTTTCCTTCTTGATCTCCAAAGGTTGCTGGCTGGTGGACTCTGCGTCTGTCTCTCTTCAGAACGCTTCCTCTTTTAAGTGATTCCAGTAAACTAATCAAGTCCCTGGAATGGGTGGAGTCACATCTCCCTCTAATGAAAGATTAATGCCCGCAATTGGGCGTGTCACATCTCCATGGAGTTAGTCCAATCAGATCTTCAGCCCACAGTACTGAATAGGGATTAAAAGAAATGGTTGCTCCCACAAAATTGGATCAGGATTAAAGCATGGCTTTTCTAGGTTCATAATTCTTTCAAACTGGCACAACCATTAAGGATATTTAACTTAAATACAAAGACCTTCAGGTTCATTATGCTTATTCTTTTTGGAAATACTTTTTGAACTTCTATGTTTAAAATCTATAACCCTCTGAAGGATATTGAAGTATTTTCCCTCCATTTTCAGGAGATTAGGTGAGAATACAGCACTGACTTTATTTCGGTTGCTGTCCACTTGAGGAGGTGAATAGCCTGAGTAGCCTGAGGGTAAATGTGCTCCTCACGTAACACACCGAGGACAGGTTCCTTCTTGTTTGTTTCCACAGAGAAGGCTCTGCTCCCTCACCATTCAACAACTGTGAAGTCCTGACAGGCTGGACCTCAAGGAAGCTGAGCTCTTCCCTCGAACTGAGGCATGCACTTATTTTTAAACTACACGGTCATGGTGTCATGGAGCTTCTCCCCTGCCCCACTCCTCAGGCTCAGTGATTCTTCCCAGCATCTTCCCATAGGAGGATGGCTGTCAGCCCCCGGCTGCTCTCCACACTTCCAGGAACCAGACCAGGCCCTTTCAGTGTGGGTCAGAAGAGATGCCCAAGGTGGTCATCTCCCTTACCAGCTCGGACAGGCCCCAACCCAGTTCCCCAAAGTCTACCACTTCACGAGGCTTCAGAGAGGAGCCAGGAGGGACAAGATCTGAGGGTCCCTGATGAGGAGGGCTGGAGAGACCCAAGCAAGGTCCACACCACAAAGACATGGATGTCTAGGAAGTGGGTGACCTCCACCAAACACCCCCATACCCAACCCTCACGCATCCCTGCCCAAGATTTTACAGGTGATGTTAGGGCAGATTTGATGAAAGCTTGGGGTGCTGGAGATATTATGCAGTCCCAAGAAGAAGCTGGGCTGAGGCTCTGGCCCTGGCTACATTTTTTGAAAGGGTGTTTAATTCTTAAAAACATTTGTTTTCAGAAGTTAAATAAAATGTAGCTCTAAGGTGCTTCTTCTGTTGTTTTCTTCTTTCCAAAGGTAAAAAAAATCTGGTATCCAAATTGTTGGGTGAACAATCTGCAGGCCAGAAAGCCAGAGCCTGGGACATTTATGTATTTTTGCTCTATCAGGTGGCTCTCGTCTTTTTCTCTTTGCCTGCTGTGCAGGTCCCTGCTGGTGGTATGACAGAACCCCTGGTTCTTTTGGCTCTTGCCCAGCACCCTAGTGGCCAACGATCCAGATTTGGATGAATCCCTTATCCTTGTGCATGATCCCCAGGTGGACCCAGGACAGGTGACTGGTCCCTGGACCCCCTGCTGGGGAGGACAGGTTTGTGGAGGTGGACACAAGGTACAGGTGGCTGATGGCTGGTGTCAGCAGGGGCCACTCTGAACTTTCTGGGAATGCTGCCGATCTACAGAGACCTGCATCTAGGAAACTCATGAGAGAAAACAAGATTTGAGCCAGCATTTATATAATTCTTGGCTTACCAGAGAGATTCCAAATCACTTTGGGCAGAAGAAACCGCTATGAGCTTGCAGTGTAATTTTACACTATCACACTTGAGTCCTCAGTTTAAAATGAGTTCAAGGCTTCCCACTCACCAGTCATGTAACATTGTGCCTCAGCACTCCTGCATAACCTTAGGAAGTGTCAAAAATGCTGGCTTCTTGTCTTTCTGCTCTCTCAATTTTACTTCTCACTTTTGCAGTGACTGAATGAAAATGTAAGAGAGTGACTTTGCTTGTAGTATAATTTGTAGTAGAAAATATTGGATCAAATCCAAGGATTTAAGCTCTTACTCCCTCTACCTGTGACTGTTTTAGTAGCTGGATACTGCCAAAATTATGGAAGGCAGATAGATGCAATGCTCATCAGAAATGTTGAAAATTCCTTCTTCACAGCCCCTTTCTTCATTGGTGTCTTTACATGTGACTCTTCCTTTAATTGCTTCCCACCATCTCCTATCTCTTCTCTCTTAAATATGGTCTTAGTAAAATACTTGATATGTTAATTCAAATTTAAATGGGGATGACAGGTAAGATTCACTTTTACTGTTACTGGTATATTTTCGTTTTAAAAATTTTGTCACTTTTTAAAGCAGCTTATTCTACGTGTGCACAGAGAACTCCACTTCCTTAGCATTGTGATAGCAGAACAACTACACAATGATGATGCATATGGAGAGTATATACTGCAACCTTGCATGAATGAAAAAAAAAAGATCCCTGTAGACACAGTGCAAAAACACATTTCTCTGCTCTAGAGACCCTTTCCAGGGACCCAGGCTTGGTGAGGGGAGCTGGGAGCCTTTGTGTAATGCTTAAACTGCACAACCGTGTTCTGGGCTCTGATTAATGTAAGGTTCTGTATTTTCACTTAAGGCTCTCTGGTTAATTGTTCTTTTTTTTTTTTTTTTTTTGGCTGGGATAGGATCGAGCCCAGGTCTCTGGCATGGCAGATGAGAACTCTGCCTGCTGAGCCACCTGACCCTCCCCCCCGCCCCCGCCCGATTGTTTTCTGAGGTAGATTTTTTAACTTAGTTTTTCTTCCCAGGTAATCAAATAAATGAGCCAATTAAACAAATGAGTAAGTGTGGCAATGTCTCAAAGGCTCTCTCTAGGGCGCCTTCTATGTTCACTATATGTCCTCTCTTTTAGCAATCCCATTATCTCATCTCACCTCGAACCCAAAGTACCCAACACTGAGCTCATGATTTCCTTGCCAGTGTAGCCCTTCAGCAATTTAAAAAACTTGCCCATGATCCACTAGAAAATTCCAATTCACCTTTAATATATTACCTTCTCTCTCAAAAACTGGACATCTATCTCCAGCTCTAATACTGACATGACCATACGTCATCCTCGTTTCTCATCATAATTTATGACTTTAGTCACCTGAGTCTCCTCACGCTGCTTCCATCCATCTCAGGTCTACTCTCCTAGGTGCTACCAGCATGACCTGTAAACATCGATGCCCAGTCATGTCCCTCCCCTGCTCAGAATCCTTCTAACCCTTCATATTGCTGAGTATGTATGATTATTCCCTGCCAACCATGCCTACTCAGCTGCATTTCTCTCCCTTGACCCTCATATGAGTTCCCTGCATTGCTCTAAACACAGCATGCTTTCTCACTTGGAGACCATCACACAGAGTTTTCTGGTTCCAACACGCCCTATTTCCTTGCACCAAATTAGTACATACTTATTCTTCGGGTTTCAGCTTTAAAAAACTATTCTTCTGAGCTCCAAATTAAGTCATTTTCCTTTCAACTCCTCATCCCCCAACCATGCACCCTACCCTTGCATCCTGATGTTTGAATTTTCCTTCATCACTTGAAATTGTTTGTGTGCTATGTCTACATGGACAGACTATAAGCTCCGTAAGGACGGCGACCTTTGCCTTTTCCATAACCACATCTTAACCATCCTACATTGTGACTAAAAAATCATAAGCACTCAATAAATATGAGCTGAGTGACTGTGACATTCATTCAATTACTCATTCTACAAATATTCATTTTTAAACTACTCTAAGCAAGGAAATGTACTATTATGTTAATGAGCAATCAAATAAAAAAATTACTGCTTAGATTCAGTAAAACATGAAAACAATGTTTTAAGACCACATTTTATCTATCTTCGAAGTTTATTTTATTCTCAAACACATAATCATCATGTGATTATTTATAGCCCTACATTGAATCTCCTATATTTTTTGGTAACTGTAGTTGATAAAAGATATCTGTTATATTATTTCCATGATGAGTATTGTTTAAATGCTGTCTCAGAAAGGCCACTTTTCATTTACAGTCATTTAATTTGTTATGTTTCAAGATACGGCAATGTTGATTGCTGCCTAGCATATTGTATGCTTCACAGATTTGTGATGAACCTTAATTTCTATCATCTTCTCACCTAAGTTATCTGAAATGCTTTAAATACTTTCCAAATATTTTAAGCTTCCAATTATGTCTAATGCGAGCAAGTTCTTTATGACTCAGGTTAAACTTAAAAAAATGTTTATGATGTATTTTAAAAATATAACTATATCATCTGTATTGTTAATAAAGTGAATTTCTGTTCTCCACAGAAATATTTTTCCAAATATCTTTGGAGCAAGACTTTTCATCTTTAAACCTGGGCTGACTAAATTTAATGTCATTGAGTTCATGTTTTCACAAATTTCATTTCCTTCCTTTAAATATTTTATTTCCCAAACTAGCTATAAATTGCTGGGAAAGCCACCTGCATCTGCTAGTTACGATTAATAAAAAGTATAATAATGAAATGAATACTTTATGTTCTTATATGCTTTTAGGAAAATGACTAAAATTTTGCTATGCTAACTAAAATGTTAGACTGCTTAGATCAGTTTATAACTAGGTACTACACACACTGGACACGAGGTAAGAGAGCTATACTAAATTAAGAAAATCCTGATAGTGCAAATCAGCGAACCACCCACTTCTCAGTAATGAGCGTCACAAAATTAGACTAAAATTCAGATGCTAGATATAGCAGGATATCTATAATATCCTGTGAGGATAGCTGAAATGGGTTTATTTGGGAAAATCTATTACCAGTAGATTAAATTTTTTCACGTAAGCTTATTACAATGGGAGCTTGTTCAAACATTTGAAAATAAGATTAGGTCCTCAACACAGAATGATAAACTTGTGCAAATCGGTCACATCTTATAATGTGGCAGATTGCATTGTTTATTAAGGACTAAAAGCTTTAAATATATAAATGCTCACAGAATGGCAACTCTGGAGTGTAGAGAGTTTTTGATAAGTCTTAAATATATATACACACGCACGGAAAATGAACTTTTCTAAATTATATGCCCTCTCTCTACAAGGGGAACTTATGAGGATGTTGCTGTAAGGAAGTACACAAGGCAAAGCTGTTAAGGTCTCAATCTGGTTACCAAACAAACAAACAAAAAATGTGTTGGTGTTACTGCTGCTATTGGTATTAATTTATTTTTGGACTCATGCATTTAATGGCCGTATCAACAGAATATTTTAATCGTCTTACATCTCCTTATCATTATTGTTTTTAGCTTCTAAGCATTAAATTGTGTGGGGACAAAGAGTGTGATTTATCTGTATTCCTAGATGTCCCAGCCCAGTTTGTGGCAGACAGTGGGTGCCACAGAGGCAGTGTGCTGGCAGACCTCACATCTCTAACCACGTCACAGGGCAGCGGCATTGTATCATCGGGGAGCTTGTGAGAAATGCAGAATTGGGGGCCCCACTCCAGATCTAATAAATCAGAATCTGAGCATTAACAAGATTCTCAGATCATTCAAGTCATTAAAATTTGAGAAAGGCTGATGTGAGAGACACTGTATAATTTCAAGATGGGGATTTAAAAGCTAGCTTTGACATTTATGCACGTATGCAAATATTCACGACAACTTTGTTCAGAATAAACAACTCAGAACTTAAAGTTCAACGAAAGAAACCAGGAAGAAAAAAATTCACTTACATGAATTCTAAAAAAAAAATAGAAAGTTATAGGTCTCTACATTCACTGCATTCATAAGTTGGGAATTTTGTGGTGCCAAACAAGGATAAAGGGTTCAGGTTTTGACTGAAAGCTTTTCCCTAGTGACTGCACTTGTAAAACTTTTCTTTGTGGTGAACTTATTGCTGACTTCTCAGGTGGGAGTTAATGACTGAAGGCCTTCCCACACTCTATTCCTCAATGACCCTGAAAAAATTCCCTAAATGTCTTTGAATCGTACTTCCTTACCTGAAATTTCAGATGAAATTAACTGCTTGACAAATATCAGAATTATTATAAAAATATGACATTTTATTAATATTGAAATAATTCAGAAAAAGTTCTGCAACCTGCACCATAGTGATGCATTCATTTATATACAATTATAAGAAATCAGTCATTTGTTGTATGTGTCACATATGTATTACATGCTTTCAATGAACTTTGACATCACTATTGGCATTTTTGTTCTATACAAATTTAATGTTTATGGGACCAAATATATTGTTGTTGTTCTCTTAATGGCTGCTCATTTATTATTATCACTATTATCAATATGCAGAAAAGACTTTCGTACCCTGTTATGACACGTAATACATCCTCATGTTTCCTACTAATTCCATGTTTTGATTTATTTTCAATGTTTTTTGAAGTAAAACATAGAATAGAATGAAAAAATAATAAGTTACTGGCCCCATGACCTATTCCAAAATAAGCAGATGCATGCAACCATAATTTATATTAAGAAACCTCAACTCTGCCTCAGAACCCCATTCTCCACTTGAACTTGTTTCCAAACACCACCCTGTCTTCCCTCTCCAAAAGTAATCACTATCCTGATTTCTGCAACCATAGATTCATTTTGCCTGTATTTCAGTTTTATGTAAGTGAAATCAAGGAGCATGAAATTTTTTGTATTATGTTTTTTATGCAACAGGAGATTCATCCATAATGTTGCATTAGTAGTAGTTCAGTTACAGTACTCTATGATACTTCATTTTATGATATTTTACTGTTGAAGTTTTGTTTGTTTCCAGTTTGGACCTATTTTGATTCTGCTATGAATATTCTTGTACATGGTTTTTAGTACACATGTACACTGATTTCTCTTAGGTGTCATGTATAACTGCAATAACTGAATATGTTTGTATTCAATTGTATTCCAAAGTGGTTTTACCTGTCTATGAACATTGCGTGTGATTTCCAGCTGCTCCATAGCCCCTCTAACACTCGGTAATGTCTATCTATTTCATTTTAACCCTTCCAGTGAAGGGACGGTGGCATAATATTGTGGTTTAATTTGCATTTCTCTGAAGACTAATGATTTGAGAATTCTTACATCTGACAACCGGTCATTTGAATATCCTCCGTGTGAAATGCCTGCCCAAATCCAGGTGTGCATTTTTTAAATTTGATTATCTACTTTGCTTTCTATTTATTTGTAGGAGTTCTATAAGCTATTATTTCTATTAGTTTTGATGGACGCAAGTTCTTTGCCTTAATGGAAACCAAAGTTTCAGTTCCTTTCTTCTTGATGAGGATTTTGATTTTTTTGGTATTCTATTTAAGAATTTCCCAAAAAGAAATCAGACATATTTTCCTTTTATTTTTCAAAATCTTTTGCTCAGCCTTTCCCAATTAGATCTACAACATTCACCCAGAACTGATTTTTGTGGATGGTTGAACATAATTTACATTTGTGACACATTTAAGAATATGTATATCCAGGTGAATCAGTATATATTTTTAAAAATCCATATACTTTCCCTACAAATAGATTGTGAAACTTTAGTCATCATACAACCATACTTACATGGTCGTTCTGCGCTATTGACATATTAGACTATTATTGTACCAATAGGATGCTTTAATTACTATAGCTATATAAGGAATATTTCTTTCTGATAATGTAAATGCTCCTTCCTTTTACTTTTTCAAGAGTGCCTTGACTATTATAGGCACTTTGACTATCCAAATAAATTATAAAACAATTTGTAATTTTCCAAAGTGCATCTGCAAGGATTTTGTGTAATATGTTTGGAAAAATAACTTTTCCAATCTGTGAATATGGCGTATCTCTGTATTCCTTTGAATCTTTACATAGTTTTCTTAATAATGTTTTAATATTTTCTCACAGAAATGTTACAGGTATTTATTCCTAAGTGTTTCAATTTTTAATACATTGTACGTTATCGTTTTTTATTGTTTTTTTTCTTCTTTTTTTAGTTTATTTGTACGTTATCTTTTTGAACGTTATTTTTATTTGGTTGTTGCTGACTTTATATTCAAAGTCTTTATTAAATGTCCCCTTATTAATTTTAATAATGTATCTCTGAATTATGTGGGATATTCTAGGTTCATAATCATTTCATATATAATAAGTATCTAGTTTTTCCTTTGTGATCTTTATAATTTTTATATATTTTGGTTTTATTTCACTGATAACAGTGTTCAATAGAAATGGTAAAAATGACATTTCTTTTTCATTATAGAAAGTAAAAGCTGTAAATATTTTATCATCATATATGATGTTTGCTTTAGGTTTTACATAGAAAATACAGGTGGCCCTTTATTAGATTATGAAAGGTTCCTAGATTTTTAGTTTACTGAAAAGCTTTTATTATTAATGGAAATTAAATTTGTTAAATGTTTTCTCCAAATTTGAGAAAATGGTGCTTTATTTCCTTAATAATTCCATAAATGTGATGATTTACATTGTTTTAAATCCAAGCATATCATTTTTATGCTTATTACATTTTATTGGGTTTGGTTCAAATATGTTCTGTTGGGGATTTTTATTTTAATGTTTATAAGCAAAATTGACCTATAATTTCCCTTCTTATCCTATCCCTATCCTATTCTTTTATTGAGGTTTGCTTGCCTATAAAACAAATTAGGATGAGTTTCTTCCTTGACTCTTCCCTCATTAAGTTTGTTTAACAATATTTCTTTTTTTTGTTTGATGAAATCATCAATAAAGCATACTGCATATGAATGTGTGTGTGTGTGTGCATGTGTGTGTGTTTGTGTGTGTGAGAAAGAGAGAGAGAGAGTGAACTTTTGGAATTAGAAATTTTGATTCTTAATAAATTCAGGATTATTTATAGTCCTTATTAATTTTTGTGTAAATTTTGGTATGCTGTATTTTCTAGAAATTTTTCAACTTCATCTAAATTATCAAATGTATTGGTACAAAATTGATTATTAATATGTAAAAATTATGCATCTCTTTTACAGTGTTTAATATTTCTTTATTCCTTCTTTATTTCTTTGTTGAACAATCTGGCCATATATTGAATTTTAATATCCTCTTTCAAGGATCACTTATCATTTGATTGATTCTCTTTACTTTGTTTTCATTATCATTTTCATTTTTTTCCTACTTTCTTTGGGTTAAACTTTCTTTTACTTTACTAGCTTTTAAATTAGATACATAGGTAATTGATATTTACTTTTTTCTAATTTTTATTTTTATTTGTGGATTTGTGAAAAAAAAGTCTTCAGCTTCATTTTGAAGGACATTTTCAAGAAGTATTGCTGGGTTATATTTTATGTTTTGTTTTTGTTTGCTTACCCCACTTCTGTCCCCAGCACTTTGAAAATATTATGTTTCATATTTTCATGTCTCTACATTTCATTGTACTTCTTGAGTCTGTAATATATCTTTCACCAGTTTTGGAAAATGTTCACTCTTTTCTCTTTAAATATTTCTTCTACTCTATATTCTTTCATTTTTTTCTGGGATTCAAATTATACACATGTTAGAAGTTTTTAATCAGTCTCTGTGGCTTTCATATTTTTCCTCTATTTAATTTTCTTCTCTCTATTTCTATCTGTTTATCTCCAATTATTCATTGTTTTCTCCTGTCCCGTTCTCCAGTTTGCTAGTTCTATTTTCAGTTTGCTTTTAAATCCATACATTGCGTTCTTAATTTTCATGATTAAAATTTCAATTTTAATAAAATTGAAAAAAAATTCTTTTTGTTTCTTTTATTGTGTTCAACTTACAGTGGCACTTTTCCATCTTATTTTCTATTTCTTGTGAGTTATTCAGCATAGTTATTTAAGCATCTTGTTTTGATGTCTTCATTTTCTTTTCCCCTATTAGTGTTGTTTCTCTTGCCTATTATTTCATCTGACTTTCAGTAATATTGCCATTTCTTTTCATGCATCTGGTCATTTTTGATTGAGTAATGAACGTTTTATCTGAAAATTATGTCGGTAATTTGAGGCCTATGGTGATATCGCGTTTCTCAGGCTCCAGATGCTTCTGGCATCTGGCTAAATGCATTTAACAGTCTTAGATGAACTAAAAGAAAATTAGCGATTAAGATGATCAAAGCTGAATTTCAGATCTTGCTAAGAAAAGCATATTTTCAGTTCATCCTTTCTACTGGAAAATTATCATTTAGATGGACAATAATAACAAAATCCCAAGTGGGTTTCCAGCCCGTCCTCCTTCCTTGGTGTGTCTTGAACTACAACTTTTCTGCTCCTAGCATTGTAAGTCTCTGAGTTTTCTTTTGCCCCTGATTTCTTTACCCTACACACTGATGATACCTTACAATAGATTCAATCAAATTTTTTTAAATGCTGTGCCATTTTTGTAGTATATTCACTGAAGGTCCAAACTATCTAGATCATTATCACTGAACCAAGATTTTTATTTTAAACACAAATATAGTTTGTTGATTTTTTAATAAGTCAAATGAAATTTACTTACAACTTTTGTACCCAAGCATCTAATTGATTTATTTTCTTATTTTTAACATTTTTCACCTGATTTTTATTTCTTTTGGTATAAATGATATCAACCATAAATAATGGCAATTTTTACAACCCATTTTCATGCCTCTACATTTCATGTCTCCACATTTTTATTTCTTTCTCTTGTCATGTACATCAATTAGCACTTATTGGAAACATGTTAAGTTATAGAGGTTATACTGGATATCATTTTTCTTGAATTACATTAAGGAGTTTAAGATTGTCACTATAAAACATGGCATTTTTGAGATTTTTAATTAATCATGCTAAATTAGTATCCATCTACCCTTCTATACTTTATCAGAGATGGCTGTTGAGCTGTATTAAATGTTTTTCATGATTTTTTAAAAATAGTATGGCATGCTTTTAATCTCATCATGTACTAATGTATGTTCATTTTATTAGTATATAATTATGAATTCTAGTAACGTACTGTTTGCTACTGCAATGTACTGTTTCCTATTTTTGTATTTTAAATTTGACTCTATATGCTTCTATATATGGGATCTAAATATTTATCTAAATTTATGTTATGCTGTCTTTGTCTCATTTTGGTTAGAATTTTGTATTAGCAACAAAAAAATTTTCATATATATGCTTACATTGCTTATATATGTTTACAGATATAAATATACAATTATGGAGATAGTGGTATGCATGCATGTATATATATATAGCATGCATACATATATATATGTACAGGGAGAATTATAGAGAGACACATATAGATGTAATATAATGCATATTTATAATTTTGTAATTTATTCAACTATTATTTGTGATCATGTTTTGAAAATGCAGCATAGGTACACAAAAAAGAAGGGGTGCAGTCTTTTTTTAGGAATCAAGATGAAATATTCATATTAAAGCTACCTTATTTACTGAGCTATTTGTAATAATTTTTATATTTTGTCCATCTGATTTGTTATGGGGTGAAGGACATGAATAAATATATCCTACTGTTATTGAACTACTGATTAGGTAATGATTTTTTCTAGGTAAAAATAATTACATATTATTCATATAAATAATTACATATTATTTAGGTTGTAAATGTCCCTTGCCAGTATATTTCATGAAATAATATAATCTTCACTGTAGGGTATACTCAGTTCACTCTTCTCTTATATAATAACATATTTTTATATTCTCTTTTGCACTTCTGTGAAGCTGTTTCAGGTCTAGCTCTAATATGTGACAATATTATTGGCAAATGATAGAAAAATATATCTAGTTTGAGTTCTGTGATTTGATTTGATGTTATATTTATAGGATATAAAGCTTTCTTTAATACATTTAATAATTACTTTGCTTTACTTTGCATGTTTTTCTTTTCTAAAATGGATGGCATTACTGTAGATTACTTCTTGTTCTTTCAGTGGTTAACATTATTACAATTTTTTCTCTTTTCATTTAAGAAATTTGCATACTAGGAAAATTACAAAATTTTGTATTCTTCTTTTTCTTTTGATCATCCTCAATTTCAATATTTAATTTTTGTTGGTTGTATTAGTAGTAGTTATTATCATGGTTTCCTTTAAGAACTTAAATACTGATATGTATTTTACATGATCAACTTTTATAAATATATTTTGACCTGTTTTGAAATATGGGGAAACCAATATTATACAAGTTCCTACATTTTTTCTCCCTCTAATGCCTGACTTTGTTATGTTTTTAGCTCAACATGGTTTTCATGATTTGTAGTATGTAAACTATTCTGAAACCATGCTTTCTACAAGTTTAGCTCTTTAGTTAAATTGATTCAGTGTGTATTGCCAGTTATTTTATCACTACATTTCTATTCCTATCTAAGTTGGCAGAAATTTATCATTTTGTAACATTTTCAAGAAAGCTTCATGAGAACATATTCCCTAAATTCTTATGTTTGAAAATATCAGTGGTTGTTATGTTTAAACGAAAGTTTGAAAGCCATATGATTCCTGGATATAATTTCCCTCAGGATATTAGATACAGCTACATTACATATAGCATTGACTATTGCTGTGGAATATTATGAACCAAAATAGAACCTTCCATTTATAGCTTGTCTGGTTTAATTGCAGTGGTGATTGTTCCTTGGATTTCTATGGGATTCTTTCTTTAGCATACAAACAGGAACATTTATTAACGTATTTCTCAATGTTAATGAATCTGTATTTTTCTAAGCATGCGACAGACTAGCAATACACATGCACAAATTTTTTTCAGAATCATTTTCTTAAATTATATCTGTTTGTTTTATCTGTTCTATTTTCTTCATGAAAAACAAATATGCCTCTGCTTTCTCTTTTTCTATCTTACATGATTTGTAATACTACTTTCTACAGGTGAGGATATAAATCTGTCTTTTTTCCTCTCTGAATAAATCATTTCTGTTAATAATCAATTATATTAATCCAAGTTGAAAGATCAGGCACACATATTTCATTGGTTATGTGTTCTTGAAAGAGTTGCCTATACTATGCAAACCACACTTCTCTATCTTGCTTCCATGTAGAAATCAGCAATAAAGGGCAAACTATAATAAGAATGAAACCTGATGAATAACGTGAGTATTAAGTTATGTGTGGATGATTAATGCCGACATTTGATTAGTATAAATGTAAAAGTTAAAGATCGTTCTACTCCAAATTTATTTGCATATATATGTGCATTTCTAAAAAAATAAGCATTACTCGTTTGGAATTTGCTGTCAAGGTTGATCATACTTGGATAAACATTCAATATTTGTGGGCATTGAGACCTAGGAACTCATTAGATGTTGAGTTTTCCAACAGAATTTATTCAATTTCTTGATATATGATAAGGTACAGCAACTGCAAGGTATCAAAAAACCCTCAACTACAGGAAAGAGACTATTTCCACTTTACTCCTCAAAAACATATAACAGTTTTCCAGTATTTGTCAAACCAAAGAAAACTACACGTTTCATTAAGAACATTTACGTCAATCCACAACAAACACTATGGTGAAGGTCCATAAGAATCAAATTTAGTCTATAAAAATCTAAAGCAAATATTTATTTTTCTCTGTTTTTTGGTAGTACTCATAATGACTTCTACAGAGGAAATAAAATGAAATATGATCTATGAAGCTTGCTTAACACAGAAATAAAAATATTTGCACCATTCTTTTCCACCCAAAATTTCTATGCATATGCTTAACCTAGAGATCAAAACTAGAGGCAGTTTTCATTTTCTTCTGTGATCTTTAAATATTTTTGTCGAAACATTTAAAATGTTCTTCCTCTTGGTCATAAATGCAAAGTGAAAAGAAAAAAAAATAGTAAAACATTTATTTAGCACACTGCAATTTCAAACATTTAGGAACACTAGGAATTAAAATTCTGTATTTCTTTATGAAAAAATATAAGAAATACCTTGAAAAGAGATTATCTCCTTATGTCATAAGGCCATCAGAACATTGAATTTATGGGACACCAAATGTCTTGAAATCTAAGAAAAGGTAAGTATCTACAAGGAGAAGTGAAACTTGAGCAATTGTTTGCCAGGGTTAGATGCCTGATGCCATACAAGTCAGTATAAACAGTTCAGCTAAAATTTTCAATGGATGGCTCAAAGCTGAGTATAGACTTGGTTGACAGTTGCAGAATTGAGGCACTGATGGAAGCCCTGGAAGTTGCAGACACAAATGAATGTCCTACCAGGTTTTTATCCATGGGTCTCACCAGGCATCCTTAAGAAAGATGGGCATAGCAAGAGAATGGAGACAATCTCTCTTACGATGCAGTCCTGGGATATGGAAAGAGCAGCTATTGCAGTAAGTACATGAAGCCTACCCAGCTTTTTCTCCTTCATCTCCTGTGTAGTAAAAATAATCTCAGACCACTAGAGGAAAGAGAGCAAACCCAATTATCTTTAGGGAACACTTGAAGACACACTGTGGCTAAGGGAATGGTAGGGGGAAAAGCCTCTATCCCGGGATGATGGGAAAGAATATATTCTGCATATAGTAGAGTTCCACTATAACTGGGATTGGGGAGGATCATGGATAGTGTTCCAGCTCTGACACACACAAACATAGCATCTGTCCACTACGGAGTCTGAAATAGAACAACCGAGAACACCCACAGCCCATCCTTCAACAGGATAGCTAGCACTCAAAAACAGCTAACAGTAGTCTACTATTAGAGCAGAATTACAAACATTAAGACAAGCTTTCTATGCATGTGAGCAAAAAGAGAAGACCTAAAGTTGAGGGTGGAGAATGCACAGAAGCGGTGGTGTACTGAGAGGTTTTTAACAACAATAAAACCCAAACGTAGTTAAACTCCCAACTAGATGAACTCACCCCCTCCCCTCTTCATCACAAATGCTTAACAGTGGTGAAGGTGCACCCATTTTCAAGTTTAAATACTATTTACTTCAGTCTCAAAGTGTCCTGTTTTCAACAAATACTATAAGACATGCCAACAAGCATATATAAATGCACCACACACAAGCAAAAAAAGACAGCAATCAACAGAACTGAACTCAGATCTCAGATATCATACAAAGTCAGAACTATCGTTTGGGGAAAATGTAACCACAGCTAGTATTTGAAGACCATAGTAGAAAAGATAAACAATACATATAATCAGATAAGTAATTTTGGCAGAGGCATGGGAACCAAAAGAAAAGGAAATGTTAGAAAAGAAAAACAGAACAACAGAAATGTAGACTGCATTTGATTGACTCATTAGTAGGCTCAGCACACTGGACATAAGAATCAATCAACTTGGAGAACAGTCAGCAAAAACCATCAATTTAAAACACAAGGAGAAAATTGGATTAAAAAAGAGCATCATACACAACTGTGAAACAATCACTCTAACATATGGATGATTGAAATCCCAGAAGGTGAATAGAGACACAACAGAAAAAATGCTTATATTTGAAGAAATAATGGCCATGAATTTTCTAACTTAATGATAGGTGCCAAACCATCATTTCAAGGAAGTCAAAGACCACCACGCAGGGTGAGTATGAAACCACCCAACCGACCAACCAACAAAATCTCATACCTAAACAAATCCTATTCAGACTGCTGTAAATCAAAGATACAGGAAATATACTAATGTAAGGCAGAGGAAAACATCTTAGAAAGGAATGAAGAATAGAATTACAACATTCTTCTCACTAGAAATTATACAAATGAGAAGAGAGCAAAGGGACCTCTTTAAAGTGTTGAAAGAAAAATACTATCAACCCAGAATTCCATACCCAGTGAAAACATTGATCCGAAATGAAGAAGAGATAATGGCTTTTGTTCCAGATAAAAACCGAACTGCACCAAAATAAATATGACTGAGTTCTTCAGGCAGAATTAATATGATACTAGACAGAAACTTGCATTTATATAAACAAAACATTGAGGAGTACTGGAAGAGGCTATTTAGTGTGCTAGCCTGCTGAAATGGAGTATATCAGAAATGGGCCAGATTTTAACAATGGGGATTTATTAGCTTACAAGTTTACCTTTCTGAAGCCATGCTTTCTCTCCAAACACCAGCTGGTGGCAATCCTGGACTACTCTGTCACTTGACAAGACACATGTGGCACCTGTTGTTCTCTCCCTTCTCTTCTGGGTTTCAGATTCTGGCTTCTGGCATTTTCTCTTTCAGCTTCTTAGTCTTTACCCTCCGTATTCATCCTGTTTATAAAAGACTCCCGTAAGAGGACTAAGACCCATGCTGGGCCATGCCTGATTGGAGTTATCGAATCAAAAGTTCCATCTACAATAAGCTCCCACCCACAATGGATTAACTTAAAGAGCATAATATTCTGAAGTCCATGAAGCCTTCAAATCATCACAGAAACATACAGGATATAATATATTTTTATTTACTTATGCTAAGGAGGTGTTTATTATGCTCTACAATGCAAAAAGACTACAAAAAAAGAAAATAAAGAGGCCAAAAGAAGGCTGATTATTATGTCATGCAAGCATAATTACATAACTGTCTAATATACCTGTGTCTAGGATAACTCAAAAGACCAGATTTCTGAAGAGTTTCAAAGATGCTATTAGAAAATTTCCAGTGAGTCACTCTAAAATCAGAAAATAAACTTAGGAAGGTCTTTTTAAAAATTATATGAAAATAATCATTGAATTTTCAAGATAGCCACTTAATAGTAATGGAAGAGTTTGAATGGAAACTTGCAAAATTTTTACACAAAATTATTCAATATTGGAATAACAAACTGGCCACACCACTCAATCAAAATTGCTTATGAAACTTTGAAATTCTGATATTCTGGTCCATTTCTGCTCTTTACTTTGGTAAAATCGTACAGCTGCACTATCAACAAGAACCTAAATCTCAGGGTTCCTTTAATCATCTCCTCATTGCTATATACCACCACGCTATTGTGGGTATTGTATAAGTTCTAGCCAATTTTTAATAATTCTCAGAATGGATTGAGGCTTTTCCTTGCTGAAGAGTTTTGGTTCTGAGAGTAGTGGTGAATCATGCCATTTCTCTAGCTAAATATGCATTCGTTTTACTGAAAATGCCATTAAATAGCTTTATGCAGACATGTCACTTATTCAGAAGATAAATTTCTGTTCAATATATAATGTTAAGGTAAAGTAGAATAAATTAATGAAATTCTAAATTAAAATTAGCAGAGCCCTCAGAGATCCTCAAACTCATATATATTTGTATTGATTTTAGCAATGTGTTTAATTCCTTTAGGGAGATGTCAGTTCTCACCTTATAATTTAAGTTACAGATCATACCACAAATCTATAAATATCAACTTCAATTCTAGATTTGGCCCTATTGTTATTACATACGGCCCGATACTAAAAGAGATTCACACATTACAACCAGTCTTATAATAATAATAATAACAACAACAACATGACTGGGCAGCCTTGACTCAATATCCTTCTAACAAGTCCTGCATGACCTAGAATCTGAAGTCCTGGTCTTTGGAAGACAGAATTATGGACCCTAAACTCCAAATGGGAAGGAACTTATTGGGTGATGATAATAAGCAGTAAGGCTGTAAAACTCTAAGAAGCAAATGCTTCAAATTCACATGTTCCAACTGGATGCCTCAGTTTCTTCAAAAAAAGATGACTTTCAAAGGGAGAGTTTCTAGCCAGTACCTTCAAAACAACACATGAGTTCTTATAATAGATAGCATCAACTCAAAATCCATGGAATAAGATTCGCACAATTAGAGTCAGATATCGCCACACCTGATTCTGCCAGATTTTGGTCTTTATTGCCCTAGCAGTATATTTCTCCTTTTAGCTGCTTTGAACTGTTAACTCTAAGAAGGATTTCTGCAAGTTCTCTATCCTTAATATTGCATTTGATATTCTTGATTATTCCTTACTATTAAGGAATAAGTCCACTAACCTTGCCACAGTTTATTCGTGATTTGGAAAAAACATTCAGTTAAACCAATGTTCAGATTTGTATTCCATTTCTTTGAGTTCGCTAAGCTTCATTTAGTGCCAGTTTTTTGGGGGGGGAGGGGGGGTAATAAATCAGTTGGTTTCCTGGGAAGTTGGCTCAAAGCCAATAGACATTAAGCAGAAAGTACTATAAAAGATCAGATACTTCCAAAACCCCTTACCACACCTGTGGAAAACCTAATGCTGATACAGCTAAAAATGACCCTCTGAAACTTTATGAACTGACCACATTCTCATCTGATAAGCCAAGAAATAACTTTACCATGTGCTTCAGAAATTTCATACAAACTAATTTTACTAGGCAAATAATTTTTTCAGTTGGGCAAACAGCTATTTTCCTAAGGCGATGTCACTGGTCATATAGTTCTTTTGTCAATCAGCTGTTTGCTTATCAAGACCCATTTTAGAGATCCTCACCTGGCTGTCTTCACCAGTGCCAAACAATTGTCATGAACTTTTTCCAATTACAGTCAGATCCCCATCTTAAAAGACTGCCTTAAATCACTTAATTTCGGACTGCAACACACTGTAATATCTACTCCTGATCTCCACCTCTGAGACTACAACTGTGTCAAGGGGATAACCTTCTTTCCTAAAATGGTTCTAATACACTTGACCTTGCTTGACAAGCACATTTGTAAGGTGGCCTTCTGAGAAGCCAGGAGCTAACCTAGTATGTACTAGAAATGCAACTCAGTGTAAGGTGAAGAGAATAGGGTAGAATCTCAATTGCCTGCTTGGATGATCAGAAAGTTCAATATGCACAAATACTATAGAAGCAATCACTATTGTGCAAAATTTTTACCTTATATGTAATATGTACATATATATACACACATAGGAAAAATTTTATATATAGGAAATGTTTTATGAAAAAGCTAAGTTACTATATTATAATTATTTCAATTTAGTAAAATTATCGATTGCTATAATGAGCATTAAAAATTACTTCCCAAGCCTCCGGTAATTAGTGTTGTTGATATTTCTGAGACGCCTTGAATAACTTCTCCATTTTTCTCTCCTTTAATGAACTAACCAAAGAAATATAAAAGAGTGAAGAATGAGCCACATCCTTATCTACAAAATGAATTTGAGTTACAATGTTTGAAAGGTTTTTTTTAATAGTTTATAACTGAAGTTAAGGAATATCAAAATATATCAAAGGCAAGCAAAGTTGGCAATATGGATATTTCAGAAGCTTAAACATTATTGAAAAATAATCAAAAGTTTCTGGAAAATTCTGTTTCAAAAATCTAGTTTTATGAGTTTTTATTGTATCAGATGTGTATTTGCTAGCACTTCTGAATAATATATTTATACTTAAGTGGTCTCTCAGGTGTTCACACATAGAAATTAAATAACTGAAAAATATATTCAAGCATTATACATTTTAAAGTAACCCTGATAAAAATTTTGGCTCACAAATAGAAGTAAACCTGTAGTGAAAACCCATAAAGAAACACTGTGAATATTCATTATTATGAAATAGTTTTGAAAGTATGAACCAAAAAGTATATATGTTAACATTTTTCAGAAGTTATCATTGAAGTTAATTCAGATATTTCTACGAGGAAAATTAATCCTTCTCAATTTGTAACAAGCAAAGTAGAGATTTTCCTGTATAACTAATCGTTTTAAAGCTGATAATTATTGTTTAGTAAAATAAGTCATGTGATGCAAACTGTACAATGTAAGGAAGTAGAGATTTCTATTGGTGCACATAGAATTTTGCCTGTCATGTATGCTTGTATGTTTAATACAGTAGTTCAATATCTAAATTATTTGAAATAAGTTCATAGGTACTGTACATTGAATTTGACAAACTATCTTTAATTCATACAGAGTACTATTTATTGTATCTGCTTATTTCCTGTTCTTTTGGTAGAAAATATGATTAAGAAATACACGTTGAAATGTCACTATATTTCATTAAAATGGAAGCATCTATGTGAAAATGACTAGAGTAGCCTGTCGGAATATAGAGAAAAGAATTGGCCAATTAAGTATAAATTTGTTTCCCAAGGTGTGCTGGTTTGAAAGGCTATACGCCCCCTAAAAAACCATGTTTTAATATAAATACCATTTCATAAAGGTAGAATAATCTCTATTCAATACTGTATATTTGAAACTGTAATGAGATCATCTCCCTGGATGATGTGATTTAGTCAAGAGTGATTGTTAAATTGGATTAGGTGACAACGTGTCTCCACCTGTTTCTGTGGGTCTTGATTGGTTTACTGGAGTCCTATAAAAGAAGAAATATTTTGGAGAATAAGAGAGAGCAGAACAATGTAGCCATGAGATGCAGGGAGTCCATGAACCAGCAACCTTTGGAGATGAAGAAGGAAAATGCCTCCCGGGGAGCTTCATGAAACCAGAAGCCAGGAGAGAAAACTAGCAGATGATGATGCCGTATTCGCCATGTGCCCTTCCAGCCGAGAGAGAAGCCCTGACTGTGTTCGCCACATGCCTTCTCATTTGAGAGAGAAACCCTGAACTTCATCGTCTTTCTTGAACCAAGAAAGGCATCCCTGGATGCCTTTGATTGGACATTTCTAGAGACTTGCTTTAATTGGGACATTTTCTCAGCCTTAGAACTGTAAACCAGCAACTCATTAAATTCTCCCTTTTAAAAGCCATTCCGTTTCTGGCAGCTAGCAAACTAGAACACAAGGAGAGTATGTAATAAATCAAATTAAAATTTTCAATCTGTTAAAACAGCAATGGAGGTTTTTGTTAGCTCCACTGCTCGCTCTCTGTCTCTGTCTCTGTCTCTGTCTCTGTCTCTCTCTCTCTCTCCCCCCCATGTCTTCAAACAGAAAGACTACACTATGGATACAGAATCAAACATCATAGCCTATGCTGACATCATCAGTTCATTCCCAGTATGTATTTAAATAAAAATGCAGTAAAATTTACCTTTTTTTAAAATTTGAAATTTCGTAGTAATGTGCTCCCCAACTAACTAACTCTTAGAGACTTTCTGACATGCCGAAGTTTATATCATTCCAGGGACAGTCACTCTGTGAAAATAGTAATTAGACAATATTTAGGAGGGGGGGAAATCTATTAAATTAATCTGGCATTCTTCCCAGAGAGAGTCAGGAATTAAATGTAGAGATCTTTCATTTGCCTGGATTCTCTGGCAATGACCTAAAATATGTGGCCATTTTCTACGAAAAGTGCCCCTTTGTGGTAGTAATTAACTTTTAGGTCTTAGAACCAATTATTACTGTTTTTCAACAGTGTGTGAAGTTGACCTTGGGTTAAAAATGTTTACAAAAGTAAAAGGCTCCTAATGAGTAATCTTACTGGCTGTTCTCCCCTAGGGGTGCAATATAGCATCTTCTCATTACTTAACCCACAAAAGCTACTGAAATATGCCACTACCTGCCATCTCACCACCGGCTTAACAAACTCAAAACCTGTGAAAATGCCTTTTCCTTGCCTTCAAGACTATTCTACCTGTAAATCTTATCCTTATTCTTTCCACAATTAAATCCTGCTTATCATTTCTTACAAACTACTTTCTCATTGAAGCCTCTTATTTCCCCAAAGGAGTTATGCACCCTTGACAAATGCTCCCACTGCCCTTTATAACTTGTAAATGCACATGTATTTGTGTAAATATGGTGTGTCTCCCCTACTACAAAATTTTTATGGAGATCATCACTTTTGTCTTTTGTAGATAACTGTCAATTGCCACATTTCTCATCCATCATCCATCATTAATAATTATTATTTGAAGACATAGCAGAGCAAAACTCAAGTAACTTGAGACTTGTTTTTTCCAAGAATATGACACACCTGTGAAATTGATTTTCAATTCATCAAGTCTGCCTGGGGAATTTATCCAATAACTACTTAGGAAATTCTGGGACTGTTACTTGTTACTTAATTATAGTGTTCAGGCAGACACATGTCTCCAAAACACTTGAGACAATTCAAATGGCTTAAAAATATGAAAATATGGTATAATTATTGCTTAAGTTAGGTTTTACCTGAGCATATAGGGTACCTTTTTGACAGTGTAGTTAGAAAACCTCCACTGACAGGGAGAATTCCACTGCGTTCCCACATCTGATGACTCTTCTGCTCACGGTAAAAAGAACACATTTTCTCGACTAGTTCCTATTGCACCAGTCAACTAAATCAGTGCCCCTTTGTGGTACAATTACATGCATATAATATGAATAAGAAGGTAATATTTAATGAATTAATTTCAAAAAAACTCTTTAATTATAAGCATTTCTTCCTATGTTTTTTAATGCAAATATATTTTCAGTGGTATCCCCTCTAGATATGTCTTCTGGCTTTAAATAATTAATCTTATAGTTTAGCTTTTCATATTTTTTATGACACATCTGTTCTTAGATTCTTATTGACCTATTATTAATAAAGAAGTACCATAACACTATTCACTTTGTAAGCATAAACTTCTCAATTGCTATTAAGAACTTTGATAAAAATAACTTTACGCTACTTTCTTGAAATTATACTTTCAGTTTTTCAAAAAGATGAACATTTACATTGGCATTTGATCAAAACCCCACTCATACTCAGGTTGGAAAAATAAGGAAGTAAATAGGTGAATTAACCAACCCAATAAAAAAAAAGAGTCCATACTACCAGGCACACATGTCCAGAGTCTACAGGCAAAAAATAAATAAAATAAAATAAAAAAGAAGACCTCAGATAATCAATGAAACTGGAAACTCATGATGCACATGCCCATTTAACAGGTCAAAGAAAATTCAAAATAGTGTTATTTGGTTTCCGGAAGACTTCTTTAGAGTACATTACTTAATGCCATGTGTTTACTTTGGGAATGGTCTAGAATAGCATAATAAGAACTACCTATGTAATTTAAAATTTTCTAGTAATCGCAGTCATAAAGTACAAAGCAAAAAGTGGAATTCATTTCAATGTTAAATTTTATTTAACCCAATATATCCAAAATATTATCCTTTCTACAATATAAAATTGCAATATTTTACATTATTTTCTTTATACTGAGTTTTGGAAAAATCTGGTGTGTATTTTGTATGTATAGCACACCTCAATTCAGATGCTAAGTTATTAGCAGAAATACTTGATCTGTATAAAGATTTCATAAAATCTATAGTTGTAAAATAGATTCGTATACTCAAGTTGTTGCAAAAATAATCTCTAGTAACCAATTCAAGTACCAAACAATCATGTTCCTTTAACTTTCACATCTACATTGACAAAACTGGTTCATTTTTTTTAAATCAATTTAATTTGAAGCACATCGATACCCAAACTACGTCTTTCTGACACTAACTTTTGGGTCCATTCAGCATTACTAAGCTCAAATTCAAAGAGGTGATGCAAAATCAAAATTGAATCTATCAATATCAAAGTTAATATAATGCTGAAAGTTACCATTACATAGTTGTATCAATTACGGATTTCAATTTGATGGTCTACATATTAATTCATGCTAGAAAAATAGGTAAATTATTATTGATTCATGTTATGAAAAGTTTAATTTTCAACATAAATTCTCATATTGTCAAATTGGCCATTCCTTTCTTTTGCAGCTTCATAGTTATCTCATTTGTATGCAGTGTGATGTTGGTGAGAAAACATAAATCACACTGACATTTTGCCTTGATTGTTGAATACTTGGCAAGCATTCTTTTTGTTTCAAGAAAATCTTGAACTGAAGTTAACAGAGCAAGTAAATCTTTATAAAATTCTCCATGATTCAACCAAAGAACATTGACAAAGAACACAAGATCATTAAATTTATTGTCTTCTGTTTCTTTCAACGGTTTCACAAGCTGATGATGATTTACAGCATTTGCACATACACACACTTATTTTAACAAGCTAAATGATTTTACTAACTATATCCATTTCACTTTTCAAAGCATTGACTTCAGAAAACTGAGCACATATATATTCAATATGTATCATAAGGCAGAATGAAAATAGAAGGGGAACATTTTTCTCTTGTTTTGAAATTATGTAATTTCTAATTTTTGTCCTAACCTAAAGTACCATATGTCATGATAGAAATTAATTTTTCTAGCTGAAATTCTATTGCGACAGACTAAAAATATTCCAAAAATACTATGCCACAAATTTGATATTTAAGGCTGCAAATTTACAGTATTTCTTCATAAATTTGGAAGTCCTTGAAAAAACTCAAGGTATTTGGTAGTCATTCTTGTATTGTGTGGTTAATCGAAAGCTAAAGAAAAGTACTCACAATCATTCAAATATTGAATAAATTGATCTTTGCTATTGTTAGAGAAGCCCTGTATTCTACAGCAGTTAAAGATTTTAATTGGAGATCTTTAGCTGTTTTTTTACCTTTATTAAATCTTTTCCTCATCATTTCTAACAAAACTTTCAAAACAGAAATAATTTATTTTAAGATTTGTCTATGTAAAAGTAGCTCTTTTGTGCCAAAATAAAATCTAGCAAGAGTTTAAAGTTCAAAAGCTATTGAAATTGTTTTAAAATTATAATTTCATTGATTGTTTTTTGACTGGTGAGAGAACATTTCTTATCAAATTCACCACATATTTGTCAAAAATCTCTCTTAATACTGTCCACTTCATTACTTTGGATTTTATTACAAAATAAATAGCTTTATGTTTGTCTGTGTTAACAAATTTATGGTATACTTTCCTCCAGTATCTTTTTTCTTTACCTTTCTTTTTGTAGTACTTGCTTCTGTACCTTCACTCAATTCTATATCAGTAATACACCTTCATTTTAAATTTAAAACTTTGTCCATACTTATTTCTTAGGTTAAAATATAATTTAATTGTATTATAAATACAATAATATGTATTCATTACTGATTACAATTTTCATAGTTATCACTTTAAGATTCTGAATAAAACATTCAAATAAGCATATTTATTTATTTTGCATTTGTACTTAGAAAAAGCCTCTTGATTTGAATCAACCCTGTTGACATCAACTAAACATTGATGTCTAACATTAACCTGATTAATTTTTAACACTAGAAATGATGTACACTCCCAACATATGTGCTACAATAAAATAATGCAACTTATGCAATTCAGCAGTTAGAGAAAAAGGAAATCTTATGAAAGCAATAAATTTGAGTTTAACAGTGAAATATCTTCTGCTGTTTAAGTTTCTAAATTAAAATTAAATTAAATTCAGTCCCTCAGACACATTAGCCATTTTTCAAATGCTTTATGCTGGTTTACGTGGGGTAATTGGTGCCCATCGCTTCCACACCTGATGCCGACATACTCAGAAAATCACAAACACTCATTCAACAAGAAAAATTTCTGAGATTAACTTTGATCAAAGACATTAATGCAAATAACTAGCAAATATGATTTTTATTACTAAGTGCCAGAATTGTTACATAAATATAAACATGCAGTAGATCTGAGTATTAATTTAATAGTTGGAAGAGTAGAATGATACAGTTTCCCAAATAGAAATCTTAGAAAGAGCAAAAAAAATACATACCAAAGCACTTAACAAGGTTCTATCAATATTGAATTTAATTCAAAGTGTGCTGTAAGACATGATCTCATGTCCCATAAATGTACCTTTGATTTTTCAACTTATTTTTAGCCTTCTATTTTGAAATAATTTCACACATAGCAAAATTGCAAAAACCGCTCCCTGCTTACCTATATACCTTTCTGCTCAATTCCCCAAATGTTAACATTTTACATTTTCTTTACTATTCTTTCTCTCTATACATATGTTGTGTACAGCTGCATTTGCATAAGTACACAAAACTATAGATTTTTTCCTAGGTTGCAGTCATTGTGTTCCTTTACTTCTAAATATTTCAATGTGTATTTTCTAAATTATTATTTTACATAATCACAGTACAATTAGCAAGTCATAAAATTACATAAAATTTTGACTTGCTAATTGTACTGTGATTATGTAAAATAATATTACATCTAGTCTGCAGACTTTAATATTTGTAATATAATGTAATAATGTAATAATCATTACATCTAATCTACAGACTTTATGCAAATTTCAGCAATCATCCCATTTAATGCCCTTTGTTATGAAGGAAAGAGTAATGTTCAGTTTTCTCTGAGATCTAATCCAGATCAGAGGTTGCACTTATTGCGAATCTTTAACTTCCGAAATCTGTAATCTGGGTCTTAAAATGATTCTTAAAAAGTAGAGAGTACCTTAAATTTAACAATGAATTTTAGACTATAATCATTTCTAGCCATCTGTTTTCACACTGTGGAAAATAAAATCAGAGTTCTAATTGGCTACATGGTCAAAGCCCATCATAGACTTTCAATGCAATAGTATTTAGATACAGGTTTATCAATTTTAACACCATAAATAATTTCGAATAGAAGTGCATTCAGAATTGGATTTATTTTGGGCATATACCTACAGCTTAGGTTAGGTAAATGTCCCTGTCCTTTTGCTCTCAAGGAAAATTAAAGAATAATTCTCAATCAGGGTGAGAGACAAAAGCACAGTTTTGATTAGGAGTATGATAAAGACAGTGTTAGTTACAATCTTCTCCTAAAATTGTAACATCTTTTCAGTGGTTTGGAGTCTGGGAGTAGAAGAGGATATGGCAAGAGCATCTGCATATAGCACTTGAAATCATGGTAAAATTGAAGGATTACCTTTCTAAATAAAAACAGTGACCTCCCTGAGCAAGGATTCTACATAGTATTAAAAAGAGAAGCAGGTCAATTCTATCCTGCAAAAGTTCTGAAGGTAGAAAAGCAAACATCAAAAACACAACTAGTGAGAAGCAAAATCAACCTCTTTGCTTTGGAAACTGTGGGTTCCAAAATTTCCCCAGCTGTTTTCCCCCAAATAAAGTCTCAAAACATGACTTTTACGTCCCATGACTGAGAACTTGTGGGGAAGAGAGAAAATTAGATGATTTTAAAAGAAATACGTATTTGAAATTCCACACCAGGGGCTCTTAACACGCCTTCAAGGGAATCAAAGGTCTGCTGAAGGAGGTGGCACATGAAGGGGATTTAGAGGTATAAAAGGACGTTTCAATTCAGAGTTAGCCACATTTCATGTGTTTGATTGCCACATTTAGCTAGTAGCTGCCATATTAGGCAATGCAGTTCTAAAAATACTGAAATTGAAATATACAATAAATGGATAAATGAGTCTCCTGCTTAAAAGAAAATCTTGAGCAGGAACTTCTCATAGAAAATGAGAATCTGTTCTGGAGCAGGAACTTGATAGAAAATAAGAAACTGTTCTGGGGCCTTTGCTCAACTTGCCTAGAACCCAATACATGGTGTTAATTTTTCACAGAGAGGTTTGTTTCTGATTGCATTGAGTTTCTCTATGTTCTCCAAATATGTTTCTGCAGCCACATTCTTCTGATGACTACAACTCTTAGTTGTCAATGGTCTTGACTCTCTGGCCTATTATTTACATACCTCAGTATACACGGTCCATTCTAAATTCTTCTTGTATTGTGACAGGAGCTAGAAGGTTGTTCACTGAATGTATTTCTACTTCTTCCTGAGCTCACAACTAAATTATATTTCCATAGCCTATTTTGTAGGTAGATGTGACCGTATGATTGAGTTCTAGATAAGAAAGTGTAAGCTCAAGTTTTGTGTGCCTCTTCCAGATCTGCTTCATTAAAAGTCATGTGGTCCCCCATAAGAATATGAATGAATTTAGACTTATAATAAAAGTTACTAAACAAGTTAAATAGTCTTATATTCATGTCAATTGATAGAGCTTGGAACAGTAAAGACAAAATTTAGGTAAACATCATGATGATTTAGCTCACAATTTGCCTCAAATCTCACAAACATAGTACACTCAATTGTTTTTCTGAATATATTTCTAGACCTTGCTTATTTTATTATTTACATAACTTCGAATATAAACTCAAAACAATTTTGGATTCTGTTTTTGATAATAAAATATTTCCATGAATATTGAAATTGTATCTCCTTTATGACTTGGGATGTTAATTGCATTGAAATACTTGAAAAATTTATATACAACTGATTTAAACTTTATGGGTCATTTGAGCAAGTTAACTGAAAAATAATACATGCATTCTTTTTCCTTGGAGATTCACAAACAAATATATATATATTAAAGCTTTGAAAAGTGCTATGTAGAGAAATCATTTTAACTTTGCTTAATCACAGATTTTCAAATGTATATGTTCATATAGTCTTTTTTTCCACAAGGAGATAAAAATCAAGTCCTCAAATCAACAAAATGTACAAATGTGTGAAACTAATTTACTTACCAGGAGGAAATTATTACACCGGGAGGGTAATAAAGTTCAAAAATATAATAATATAATGCTATTGAAATAAAAGGTTATTTTCAATAAAGAACAGTTTTCAAAAAATGACTCATTCATAGAACTTTAAAAGTCAACACTTCAAACATTTTAATTGATTTTGTGCAAAAGGCATACTCTATTTCCTGAGGTTACTAGAAGTCTACTAAATGATCAATGAACAACAGAGTACTTTCAACATGAAAAATATGACTGCTACCATTAACAAAAGTCAACATTGTTATGGAAATATTTGTTCTTTAATAATATTAAAGATATTTTTATTGAATGTCCACTTTATGCCAGGCATTTTTCTTAAAATGTTATTTCTATGATGTAAACTATTAATTTTAATATCTAATATTTTCCTGTAGTTTCATTTTAGTTATATTGCAAATTCTTCAATGATTACTTCTCTAATCCAAGGGTTATTTTGTAGTTTGTTCTTCAGTAACCAGGAAAATTGGGCTTTAAGCTAACTTTTGCTTTTGTTTCTTTGTTATTGCATTATAGTCAGAGGACATAATGAAAATACTATGAGACCAAGAGAGGCTGAAGTGTTGATCAGTACTTTTGATCCACTCATGAGACTGTGGGACGAGGATTTGGACTAAAGTCTACCAAAGAAGGGTCTTAGGTGAAGAGCAGCAATTTTAGGTTGGAATTTCAAAGAGCAGAAGCATATGAGCAAGGAGGACCAAAAATTAATATGCGTCCAAAGAGACTTAAATTAAGCTTTAAAATATCTAAGAGACCCAAGTGCACAGAGACTCACAACAAGACTTAAGCTGTGGGGAGGGCAGAATACAAAAACAAGGAAGAGCTTCCAAAAGGGAGGATCATGAAGGGAACAACAAAATTTTCCTTAAAATAAGCAAGTAGCCAGGTAGAAACTACCCAAATCCACTATCTGGGGACCCCCGGGAAAGCTGAGGAGATCCTCTCAAGACCCAGGTCAGTGAGGGATGAAGAGTCTGAGAAAACTTGGACAGAGGCTGTATTTACAGCCACAGATCCTGTTGCCCATCCCCCACCCTTGAGGAAAACAGCAGCCCAGTCATTGCCCGGGGGATGGTTGCAGACTGGAGCAGCTGGGGGAATCCTGCACCACAAGCAAAGTAAGAGACACATCCCTACATTGAGCCAGATTTTGGCCAGTAACATGAAGGCATAGGAGCCCCACAGCTTAAGCCTCACCCAGTCAGGTGTTCTCTGGGTTCCAGGAGAGAAACAGCTTCTGAGGAAAATTAGGTCACCAAACAGCCACATGTGCAGGGCAGGTTTAAAAGTTCAGGGGAACTGCAGGGCTTTTCAGAGCTTTCCAGACCCTGCCTAAACCCATTGGAGTTGCTCTGCACCCTCTGCATGGCTACAGCCCTGTTTTGGCTGAGAAATACAGACAACCCAACCGTCAGAGCAGCGCCCTAGTAGAAACCCAGGCAACAATTAGACCCCGGATGAGAAAGAAATTGACTTCCAGAATAGAACTATCAAGCCAATCAGATGGCCAGATATCAGCAAAAAATCACAAGCCATTGTGAAGCTTCAGAAGAAATGACCCAAAGGAACAGCTACAAATGCCAGAGGAGATTCAGAATCTGGAACAACTAAACAAAGATGCACGGAAAAATCTCCTGAATCAATTCAGAGAAAAGAAGGAAAATGCATATAGTTACTAAAGAGGTAAAGGATATTACTAAGACACCAGAAGAGCCTAAAGAAGAATTTTAAAGAATACATAGAAAAAGAACAGATATTATGGAAATAAAAGACACTGCAGGTGAAATTAAAAGATGCACTGGAGACACACACAGCATATTTGAAGATGCAGAAGAAAGAATCAGCAAGTTAGCACATAGAACAACCGAATTTGAACAAACAAAAGAACAAATGGAGTAAAAGTGGAAAAATTTGAGCGTGACCACAGGGAAATGATTGACAACACAAAGCGTATAAATATACATATTATGGGTGTCCCAAAAGAAGAAGAAAAGAGAAAAGAGCCAGGATGAATATTCGAAGAAATAATGACTGAAAATTTTCCAAACTTTATAAAAGATATAAAAATGCAAACCTAAGAAGCCCAACATACTCCAAACAGAATAAATATACTCCAAGACATAGCAATCTGACAGAAAAATGCTGAAGACAAAGAGAAAATTCTGAAAGCGACAAGTAAAAAGCAATTCACTTTGTATATGAAATATACAAAGGAAATCAAATAAGACTAAGTGCTGATTTTTCATCAGACACCATGGAGGCGAGAAGACAGTGACATGATATGTACAAGACACTGAAAAAGAAAAATTCCCAGCCAAGAATTCTCTATCCAGCAAAGTTGTCTGTCTAAAATGAGGGAGAGTTTAAAATATTCACGGATAAACAGAAACAAAGAGACTTGCCCTATGAGAAATACTAAAGGGAGTCCTGCTGGAAGAAAAGAAAAGACAAGAGGAGGTACAGAATTTAAGAATATTAATAAGGGTAACTTAAAGGATAAAGAGAGAGTGAAAGAAAACAAAATGATCTGACAAATAAAAACCAAAGGATAAAATGGTTGAATCAAGAACTATCTTAACAGTAATAAATTTGAATGTTAAAAGATTGAAGTCTCCAATCAAAAGATACAGATTGGCAGACTGGATTAAAACATATGATCCCTCTGTATGCTATTTACCGGAGACTCAACTTAGACCCAAGGATGCAAATAGGTTGAATTGAAAGGTTGGAAAAACATGCCAGTAGTAACCAAAAGAATGCTGAGGTAGCTCTACTACTATCAGACAAAATACACTTTAAATGCAAAAATGTCATATGAAAAAAGAAATACAGTATGTATTAATAAAATGGGCAATTTAAAAAGAATAATTAACAATCATAAATACCTATGCAAGTCAAGGTGCCCCAAGGTACGTGAGGCAAACACTGGCAAAACTAAAGGGAGTAATAGATGACTCTACCATAATCAACACACTGCACTCTCCAATATAAAGAACAACTAAACAGAGGATCAGTTAAGAAACAGAAAACTTGAATGAAATAAATGAACTAGACCTAACAGACATACAAGGAAAACTGTATCCCATAACAGCAAGATACACATTCTTCTCAGGTGCTCATGGAACATTCTCAAGGAATATTCTCATGGGCTGGGGCACAAAACAGATTTTAATAAATTGAAAAAGATTGAGATTATACCAGTTAAATTTTCTGATTATAGTAGAATGAAGCTGAAAATCAGTAACAAATAGACAACCAGAAAAAGCAAAAATATATGGAGGTTAAACAACAGCTTTTAAACAATCAGTGGGTTAAAGAAAATGTTGCAAGAGAAATCAGTAACTATCTCAAGATGAATTAAAATGAGAACACAATGCATCAAAATTTACAGAATGCAGCGATGGCCATGCTGAGAAGGAAATTTATAGCCCCAAAGACTTACCTTAAAAAGGAGGAAAGAGCTAAAATCAATGACCTAACTGAGCAACTGGAGAAAGAACAGAAAGCTAATCCCAACAAGCAGAAGGAAGGACATAAAACATTAGAGCAGAAAATAATGAAATTCAGGATAAAAAAAAATAGAATCAATAAAACCAAATTTGGTTCTTTGACAAGATCAATAAAATCTACAAACCCTTAGCTAGACTGACAAAGACTAAAAGAAAGAAGCTGCAAATGAATAAAATCAGAAACAATATAGAGGTCATAACCATGGACCCTGGAGAAATAAGAAAGATCATAAAAGTTTACAATGAACCATTGTATGTCAAAAGTAGATGACTTACATAAAATGGACAACTTCCTACAAACACACAAGCAATCTACACTGACTCAAGAAGAAACAGAAGACCTCAACAAACCAATCACAAATAAAGAGATGAAATCAGTCATCAGAAATCAACCAAGAAAAGAGCAGGATTGGATGCCTTCACAGGTCACTTTTACCAAGCACTCCAAGAATTAATACCATTCCTGCTCAAACTCTTCCAAAAACCAAAGAAGAGAGAACACTTCTCTGTGCTGTTTTGAAACTATTATGTACCCAGAAAAACCATGTTCTTTTCCCTAATTCAATCTTGTGGAGGCAGACCTACTGTTTAGGGTGGAACCTTTTGATTAGATGGTTTCCAGGGAGATAGATGTATCTCTGGCCATTCAAGGTGAATCTTAGTCTACTTAATGAAGTCCTTTAAGAGGGTATCATTTTGGAAAAAATTCAGAGCTGATACACAGACAGAAACATTTGGAGACACAGAAAGAAAATTTCCCTGGGGAAGCTATTTAAAACCAGAAACCAAAGGACCAGCAGACACTAGCCACGTGCTGTACTTGTTTGCTAGCTACTGGAATGCAATATACCAGAAACAGAATGGCTTTTAAAAAGGGGAATTTAATAAGTTCCTAGTTTACAGTTCTAAGGCTGAGAAAATATCCCATTAAAACAAGTCTATAGAAATTTCCAATCTAAGGCATCCAGTGAAGGCACCTTGATTCAAGAAGGCTGATGAAGTTCAGAGTTTCTCTCTCATCCGGAAAGGCACATGGTGAACACGGTCAGTGTTCCTCTCTCATCTGGAAGGGCACATGACAAACATGTTGTACAGTATTGAATATGGATTATTCTGCTTTTATGAAATGGGATTTAGATTAAAACATGGCTTTTCTAGGGGACATAGATGCTTTCAAACCAGCACACATGCCTTTCCAATTGACAGAGGTGTTCCAGACCCATTGACTTTTCTTGAGTCAAAGTATTTTCCCCTTATGTCTTAGTTTGGACATTTTTATGGCCTTAGAATTGTAAACTTGTAAATTAATAAATTATCTTTATAAAAGCCAACTCATTTCTGATATATTGCATTCCAGCAGCTTCAGCAAACTAAAACATGCCCTCACTCATTCTATGAAGCCAACATTACCCTTAAACCAATGCTGGATAAAGATACTGCAAGAAAAGAAAACTCAAACCAATTTTTCTAATGAATATAGATACAAAATCCTCATCAAAATACTTGCAAGTATATTCAAGATATAATAAAAGAATTATACACCATGATCAAGTGGGTTTTATTCCATGTATGCAAGAGTGGTTCAACACACAAAAAATCAATTAATGGAATATACCACATTAACAAATTAAAAAGGAAAACTTACATGATCATCTTGATTGATGGCATTTGACAAAATCCAGCATCTTTTCACAATAAAAACACTTTAAAAGGTAGGAATTAAAGGAAACTTCCACAACAAGATAAAGGGAACATATGAAAAGCACACATCTAACATCATATTCAATGGTGAGAGATGGAAAGCTTTCCTTCTTAGATTAAAGAGAAGACAAGGATGTCTAGTGCCACTACTGCTATTCAACATTGTGCTAAAAGTTCTTGCTAGAGCAATTAGGCAAGAAAAAGAAGAAAAAGTTTTCAAACTGGAAAAGAAGATGAAATATTGGTGTTATTTGCAGATGGCATAATCTTATATTTAGAAAATTCAGAAAAAACTACAGCAAAGTTAATTGAGATAATAAGTGAGTTCAGCAAAATGGTGGGATACAACATTCACATTCAAAAAACAGTTGTTTCTGTACACTAGTAATGAACTATCTGAGGAGGTAACCATGGAAAAAAATCCATTTATAATAGCACTTAAAGAATCAAATATTTAAAAATAAACCCAACCAAGAATCTAAAGGACTAGTACACAGAAAACAACAAAACATTGCTAAAAGAAATCAAAGAGCTGAATTAATGGAAAGATATTCCTGTTCATGAAATGGAAGGGTAAATTTTGTTAAGATGTCAATTTAACACAAATTTTGCTACATATTCAATATAATACCAATAAAAATTCAAACAGCCTAGTTTGCAGAAATGGAAAAGCTAGGTATCAATTTTGTTTGGAAAGGTAAATGGCTTCTAATAGCCAAAAATCTCTTGAAAAAGAATGAGTGGCTTCATGCTTCCTGAATTTAAAACATATTATAAAGCCACAAAGTGATCAAAACAGCATGGTACAGGCATAAAAACAGACATTTTAATCAGTGGAATAAAATTTGAGAGCTCAGAAGTAAACCATCAGATCTATGGTCAATTGATTTTTGAAAAGGCTCTAAGCCCACTCAATTAGAACAGAACAGTCTCTTCAATAATGTCATGGTGTGAACTGGATAACCACAACCTAGAATACGAAAAAAGACCCCAATCTCACACCCTATTCAAAAATTAACTGAAAATGGATCAAAGATCTACATATAAAGAACTGGTATCATAAAACTCCTAAAAAAAAAATGGAGAGAAACATCTTCAAGATCTAGTGATGGCATACTAAGGTTACTTTCCAGAAACCTACAACCTCCAAATGGATTCTGAAGCCAAATGAGCTCTGAAACCCAGAGGGGCTAGCCTCTCCAAGAATATCAACTAGTTCCATTCCTCTCTCCCATGTTATCAACATCCCTTTCCAACATGAAAATGTTAGAACGAGCAGAGGCCTTTCTACCCCTAAAGACTGGAAGAAGGAGGAGTTATAACAGAGGATAGGATTTAACAAAAGAGTATGACTGCTGAATCATTATATGGATATTTCTTTTGTCCCTGGTGTCTTGGAACAGGTAGAGGGAAAAATCTAAAATTGTGGAACAGTAACCCATACCAAACTCTGAAATCTGTGCTATAACTACTTGTTACAATGTACTTTGAAACTTGTTGCTTTTTTGTATACATATTTCAAAATAAAAAATGTTAAAAAACACATCTGGTGGTACTTGGTAGATTCTTACACTTTATTGCACAGATAACAAAGAAAAAAATAGATAAATGGGAACTCCTCAAAACCAAATACTTCAGTGCTTCAAAGGACTTTGTCAAACGGGTGAAAAGGCAACTTCTTCAATGGGAGAAAATATTTGGAAACCACATATCTGATAAAGGTTTGATATGAGTATATGTAAAGATATCCTACAATTCAACAATAAAACGATAAACAACCCAATTAAGAACCAGGCAAAGTACATGAATAAACATTTCTACAAAGGAGAAATGCAGATGGATAAGAGATACATGAAAAGATACTCAGCTTCCTTACCTATTAGGAAATGCAAATGGAAACCACAAGAGATATCATCTCACACCTACTAGAATGGCCCCTGTTAAATAGACAGGTAACTATAAGTGTTGGAGAAGATGTGGACAAATGAATACTTATTCACTGCTGTTGAGAATGTAAAATGATATAGCCATGGTGGAGGATGGTTTGGTGTTTCATCAGGAAGCAAAGGATAGATCTGCTTGGCGAGTAATGGGATTGGCGACCTGGAAGTTCTGAAATCAGGGACACTAACAATCATTTACACACTGATGTTTATAGCAGCATTATTTACAATTGCCAAAAGATGGAAACAACCCAAGTATCCATCAACAGATGAATGGATAAGCAAAATATGGTATATATGGACAATGGAATGTTGTTCAACCTTAAAAAGGAAATGAAGTCCTGAAGCACATGACAACATGGGTGAACCTTGAGGACATTATTTTAAGTGAAATGTCAGACACAAAAGGACATATATTTTATGATCTCACTGACATGAACTAATTATAATATGTAAATTCATATACGTAAGATGTAAAGTATGAGTTACCAGGATATAGAATGAGGTTAAAGAATGGGAAACAGTTGCTTAATATGTGCAGAATATTTAATTAGGGTGAACTTAAACATTTGGAAATGGGCAGAGGTGTTGGTAGCACATTATTGTGAGAATAATTAAGAGCTCTAAATGGAGTGTGAATGTGGTGGAAAGGGAAAGTTTAGAGTCATGTATGTCACCAGAAGGAAAATTGGGGATTAAAATATAGAAATGTATAACATACTGATCTTGTGGTGGACAATGCCTGTTATTCACTGTATGAATATTAAAAAGTTCTTCCATGAACAAGGGCAGATGTATGACACTATTATAAGGGTTAATGATAGAGGATATGTGGAAAAAATGCACCAACACCAAGTGTGAATTATAATTATATTTTTATGCTAGTGATATTTTAGTACTCTTTCATTAACAAATGTATAGCACCAATACTACGCTCAATAACATGGGGGGATAAGAAGTATGGGGGATTAGGATTTTCTTTTTTATTTTCATCTCTTTTCTGGAGCAATACATATGTTCTAAATGTAATCATTGGGCTGTATGCACAACTATGTGATGATACCATGAGCCAACGAATGTACACTTTGGATGGTTTCTATGCTGTATGAATATACCTCAATAAAATTGCATTATACATGCAAATCTGGAAGGAGTTCCACAAAGATTTTAACAACTTTATTATCACATTTGAGTTATCATTACATTTTCATGCTAAAAACATTACAAAGAATCCATAATGGAAATTTTCACCAAAATGGGCAAAAACTTTAAAAATTGATACTACCAAATTTTAGTGTGAATCTGGCGTTATGGTAACTCTTATAACATTCTCTCCGTGTAGGAATATAGATAGGTAAAGCTATTTTGAAAAACCTTTTGGTATTATCTATTAAATTTGAATATATGCATTTCCTATAATCCAGTAATTCCAGTCTTATAAATATCCTCCCCAAAATGCAAGTACATGTGCATTAAGAAATGCATAAAAGCATGTTCCTAGTAAGGCTTTTTTTTTTTTTTTTTTTTTTTTGCATGAACAGGGACCGGAAATCGAAGCCAGGTCTCAGGTATGGCAGGTGAGAACTCCTGCCAGTGGGCCACTGTGGCCTGCCCCCTAGCGTCATTATTTTTAATAACCAGGAACCAGGGAGCAGGGGAATATGTCTCAACATAGAATAGATAAATAGTTGTCTGTTCCTGCAAGGGAATAATATACAGCAGTAAATACGAGTGAAAATCAGCCACACACAAGATGCAATATACATTAGTCAATTACCTATATGGAAAATTAACTAAATAAGGAAAAATTATGCATAAAGTTCAGTGATAAATTTCATTTGATAAGTATAAGAAAAGCAAGGTAATTTTTCCATATAATAAAAGGTGGTGTTTATTTTGGTAATACAGGGTATGGTGGCATGAAGGAGAATTTCTATGGAGCTAAGAATGTTCTATTTTTTGCCATATGTAATGTCCACATGGGTTTTCCTTTTACATAAATTATTGAGTTGTGCATTTTGTGTGCCTTTTTAAATGTGTGTCATATTTTAAAATACAGAGAAGAATAAGAAATACTAAAATTCTATTGAATTTTATCTCACTGAACCTAATATTCTAGAAAAAACTAATACTTAATGGGATTTCTGCTTCTGAGTTAGATACAATACTCTGTAGCAGAAAAATCCTCTTGTTGAAAACCACTGGAAGTTTAGATACAATACGAAAAATGTATTTAAAGACATCATAGAGTTGCTGAAGCAAATAGGACTAGAGACAGTACGATTTCAGAGGGAAGAGCCATAAAAATGTGAACTGACAGTGTTCAGTCATTTTTTGTTTTCTGGAGCTATTTCATGGCTTGGGTCATGACTACCACCTGGGAGTCTGATTTTTTCTCAAAAACAGAAACATTGTTGATGGGCAGGGAAATCGTCATTCCGTGGTGGGCCTCAAAGAGTAGGTGTAACAATATTTGAGGCGTGAGGGGTTTCAAACAAACAGCCAATTTCCCTCTCTTTGCATCATCAACTTCTGAAACTATGTGTCATTGGCTGAAAAATGAAACTAACATTTTTGTAAAAACAGAAAGGAATCTATGGCAGTATTGCCATGCCAAAGAAACAAAGATTAGAAACTAGAGTCCTTCAAGAAGACCCGAGGATCTTGGTGAAGTCCTTGAGGGCTAAGCCCTAGGTATAAGAACAAACTAGATATCGACCAGCCTTAAATCAACTGAAAGCTGGTCTTGACTCAATTCAGGCGTCGATTGGTTTAGGGTATTCACCTTCTTTTGCCTCCCCCTCCCCCCAATTTATCTGCCTATCAGAGCAAATAAAACACTCTCTGAAGAATGATAAGATCATTCATTTTGAAATACACTATGTCCAGTATTCAATCTAAAGGTATTCATGGTACAAAGAAGCATGACCACTGTACTGAAAAGCAAGAGAAAATATGCAATTGAAGCAGAGATAGAGGCAATCTAGAAAAAGTAAGCAGGCAAAAATTAAAAAAATATATATCTATGATGCATGCTAAAGAGACTAAAGGAAAATAGAGACAAAAAATGACAAATGGTAATTTCACAGGAGAATAGGAATCAAATGGAAATGCAGTAATACAATTATAATAACAGAAATAAAGAACTTAAGAGATAGATTCATTAAACATGAAACAGGATGAGAGTAATGGAAGGCAGAAAATATGCAAACAGAAACACATAAAGTAACATCTGATACAGAAAAACACATGAAACGTTGTATAATTGGAGTCTAAGAAAGACAGGCAAAAAAAAAAAAAAAAATGAGGGCAAAGAAATACTTGAGAAGATAATAGGTGAATTAAACCAATTCCAGAATCTCAGTGGACCCAACGGAAGATAAATACAAAGGCTGTTGAACACAAAACCAAAGAGAAATAAAAGCAATTAAGTCAAAATTTCCTTTTGAAATCTAGGGTAATCAAAGAAAGAGAAGGGAAAAAAAAGAACAACTAAAAATATAATATAAAATAGGGAATTTGAATTTTATTTTGATTAATTTAAGAGAAGGTAAGAAGAGAAAGCACAATATAAAACAAGTGAGCAAAATAAAAATAGTTGGAGAATGGAGATTCCAAAATTATATGATGCTTCTAGTAGACACATTTTAAACATAGAGACAGAAAATTTGAAGGAAAAAGGATGAAATATCACCATAAAACTGCCTCTGAAATAAAAAACATTAAAATACCAAGTATTTGGGATATTTATAGCAAGTATATTCTTAAACATTGCTTGTGGGATTGCATTTTAATAGAACCAATTTAGAAAACTATTTGGCATCTTTATTAAAGCTAAGTACATGAATATCCTATAACCCAATAATTCTATTTCTAGGTATATTTCCAGTAGAACAATACATAAATATGGTTCATAAAATGATATGCACTAGAATATTGACAGAATATTTATAGCAACACTAATTACAGTAGCAATATGGAAATGTACAAACCAAAAAACAACAATCTCTCCTAAAGCATGAGCATATAAACATTGGAACATTGGAAATTTGTCTCAGGGTTTAACAATAATGAAATGATGAAATTATTTATGATATGCTTACACATTGCATTGTACAGCCATGGGAATAAATGATTTATAACTACATAAGGGTGACTATCACAAATATGATGCTGAGGTAAAGAGACCAGACAGAAGAAAGGATATACAGTATAAGTATATTTATATAAGGTATAAAACAGGTGAAAGAAATATATGTAGTTTTTTTTTTGCATGGGCAGGCACCAGGAATCTAACCCAGGTCTCTGGCATGGCAGGCGAGAACTCTGCCACTGAGACACGGTGGCCCACCCAATATATGCAGTTTGAAGCAAGAGTAGTTGTTCCCTTCGGAGGTGAGTTACTACTGAAGGGAACATGAAGAGGACTTCTTACATATCTGTAAAATTTGGTTTCTTTATATAAGTTTTGGCTACAGTTTATAAAAAATTCATTCACATGTACATTTATGTCATGTGCTTCTTTTTTGGATATGTAGTACCCAAAAAAGTCTCAGTAAATGAAAAAGTCTCTTGATGATAAGCACTCTTGAAAACACAGTATAGGTCACAACTTCCTAATTGTATAAAGATCCTAAAAATAGGATGCATGGTGTGCTGGTTTGAAAGGATTATGTACCCTAGAAAAGCCATATTTTAACCAGATCCATCTTGTGGAGGCAGCTGTTTCTTTTATTCCCTATTCAATACTGTAGCTTTGGAACTTAATTGGATTATCTCCAAGGAGATGTGATGCGCCCAATTGTGGGTATTAACCTTTGATTAGAGGGAGATGTGACTCCAGCCATTCCAAGTGGTCTTGATTAGTTAATCCTTTAAGAGGAAACATTGTGGAAAATGCTAGAGAGCCAGGAGAACCACAGAGCCCACACAGCCAGAGACGTTTGGAGATGAAGAAGGAAAATGCCCCGTGGGAGCTTCCTGAAACAAGAAGCCTGGCAGATGTTGCCATGTTTTTGTCATGTACCCTTCCAGTTGAGAGAGAAACCCTGAAATTCACTAGACTTTCTCAAGTGAAGGCAACCTCTTGCTGGTGCCTTAACTTGGAAATTTTATAGATTTGCTTTAATTGGGACATTTTCATGGCTTTAGAACTATAAACTTGCAACTTAATAAATTCCCCCTTTAGAAAGCCATTCTGTTTCTCGTATATTGCATTCTGGCAGCTTGCAAACTAGAACACATGTTAACAGAGAAAGTGCAGACACATAATTTTTGAGAACAAGACAAAGATCTTGCTTGTCTGTGCCCATTTTTGTACTAGAAATCCTGGTCAATGTAATAAGACCATAAAAAGAAAAAAAAAATGTTTTAGAAAGAAAAGGATAAAATCATAAATATGTCTAAGCAATATAAAATCAACTTCATTGAAACTCACCAGCTATACTATTAGAATTACCAAAAAAGTTAATCAAACTTGAAACAACTATCAGTAAAATATAATATATTCACCAAAAGAAAAAAAACTAACAAAATATAAACTGTTTGCAAAGAGTATTTAAAAATATTTAAATAAAAATTAGAAAAACTAAACATATGCATGGGTAATAGGCTAATGAAGAATTTAACATTATAAAGATATCATCGTTTCCCCAATTAAACTACAAATTCAATGCAAGTCCAATACAAAAGATGGCAGAAGATTTTTTTAGGAGGTGGGTGAGGGAATGGCAGGAGAACTGGAAAAAGTTACCCTATAATTTCTCTCAAATAGCTAAATTACTTTGAAAAACTAGTAGTTTATTAAGTATTAATATATATTACTGAGCTGTGTTACAAAAACAACGTGATAATTTACAAAAAAACACACACATTAATTAGACACATGAGACAAAAAGAGTTCTCAGTAATACACCACGTATAAATGGAAATGACATGAGAAAGTTAGTATCACAATTTACAGGAGCAAAGATGGAGGGATGTGTAGTTGGAGTGGGGAAAACCGGCTCACTGAAGGGAGGGAATTAAAGTTGAACCTTTATCTTACACTTAATGAGAAGATGAACTCCATTTGCATTAAAAACCTACATGAGAAAAACAAAATAATGAAGCTAGTAAAACAAAAAAGTAAGAGATTATCTTCTGTGGCACAAAGGTGTGAAAGTTCTAGTTAACTTTCAAGTTAACAAAACTACAAGATCACAAAATATCAAGCTAAACAAAATGATGTATTTGATCACAGCAAAAATTACCACTACACATCAAGTACTTCTTAAAAATAAACATTTCTAGCTTCAAAACTCTTACTTCTTTTTATTGAAAGTAGCTTATTAAAAACAACATTAGCATTAGGCAGAATGATTTTAGAGCAAGAGAAAATGGAAAGTTTAATTTAAACACTAGAATTTGCTGAGCCTTGAATCACAAATAGTGTTTCAAAAGGTATAGGAAGTAATCTTAGGCAAAGCCATGATATAGTTAGGAGAGGATTTGTTTCATGCAGGAATTCACTTGGCAGTTTACAAAAATACCTGAGCTTGCTTCCAGAAGTAGAGCAATTTCATCATCAAAGATCTTGTTAGTATAACTCATGTTACTAAAGCCTGATTATTACCTCCACTGGGTGCAAACTTCAATAAACCTGCTAAGGAAATTTCAAGATTCACCAATTTTTTTCTCCTGCAACATTTCTACCTCTATCATATCACTTCCTTCATGCATCCATTAATTCAAACATGAATTAATTGCCTACTGTATACTGGAAGAGACAAGGGCAGGTAGGATGTGGGCATGGGAATGTTTACAAGGGTGACTATCAACACTCCTGTGAATGTTGATTGCATTTAACATGCAAGCCTGTATTACTGAAGTTATAGCCTCATTAATATTAAGGAAATTATATTCCAGGGACACGATTTGATCTTCTAAGGCAGCCGTGGAAGCTGAGGGAAGAGGATATGTGTGATGATTTAGAAGATGCTGAAGACTTGGAGACTGACAGGAGGAGGGTCTTGAGTGATTTACCCTAGTTTTAAAAAAAGGGGTGATGGGCTATAATCCATGAAGACAATCCCTTTAGATTTTTCTGTAGTACAGGATGCTGGATTACAGTATTCTGGGCCTACTACTTTGTTCTGTTTATTTTATACACAATTTTATATAGGGCTTCATTCCCCATACTCTAATGACTGCTAAGTAATTGACATTAATTGTATCTTTTCCTAGATTCGGACAAAGTATCTGAAGGAAGGGAAAATGACAAGGAGATTGATTCCTCAAGAGAGAGGAGAGAATTTCAATAATTGGGTAACAAACACTAGTGCCCAATGAAAAATAGATAAATGCATGTAAGGAAAGTAAGAAAATGACCCTTATGTTTGACATTATAGAGTTAATTGAGGTAGTTGAAGTGCTGATGTATCATGCTAATATTTTTATTTTTAAAAGCCCCACACAAACATATACTTTTAAAAGTTCAATATATGTATCAAGTACATATATATGTACATTTTCAGTTCAAAAATGGATCATGTCAATAACTCTAGCCCTAAATCATTCTTTCAAACTCCTGCAGTATAGCCAATATCATGAAAATTCATGAACACCTATCCTGAATGCTCTGTATTCCCTGGGAATACAGCTGTAAGCCAAGCATACAAATTTCCTGTCCTGATAGAACTTACTTTCCAGTGTATCACAGGCAATATTTCAACATACATACTTAGACATGCCTCCTTGGGCATATGTAGGAAGTTTTCCTCTATGGAGGGTACCAAGAAAAGGAATTGCTGTGTCTTATATACTAAGGGCAGGAAGAGAAGATTCAGGGTCTGGCCAGTCTCAACCAGTGGTGCCTATTATAAGTTATTTATATAATCACCCTTAGATACATGTAATTTTTCCAACTTATATTTTTTATCTTGATTTGAATAATTCTGTCAACTAGTATTCAGACAGAATTTCTTTTAAATATTAGGTTTATACTCAATCATAGAGAATTATCAAGAGTTATGAACTTCTTAAGTTTCTTGATATTAGTAACTGATTCCCAAAAGACCAATCTACCACTTAGGAGGATGCCCTCCTCACTTCTTCTTTGGATTTTTTTTCTTTTACTTTCTCCTAATGGATGAGTGAGTAAAAACGTCTCTTCGAAGGCTTTAAGTAGCTGAGTTCTGTCTAAAGTGCTGTCCCTTCTGAGTGACAAAAATTAGAAGTTGATACAGATTCTTACATTAGATAAAATAAATTTTGTGTAAATATATTAACATAAAACTAAACATGTACATGATTCTAGTTATTTCAGTATCCTCTTATCTCAGCTCCTGTCAACGATGCACAGCAGGTGTTTTGAAGTACTGACAGCAAATTAAAAATGACAACATTTTATATTAGCAGAGATTTTCATATATAACTTAGTCTTCTACATGGTTTTATGAATCTTAATTATTGGTTGGGCTTCTTGCGAGCAACCTTGACAGCTTGCTATATATTTTATAGTAAATAAAATAAGTACTGATGTTCAGTAACACATACCAATGTTAAGTGTCATGAATAACACATTATTTGAGATTAGGTACTAATGTTATTTGGCTTGGATATAACAAGAGTTTGCTCAGGGAAAACAAAATGACTTTGATATAAACAATTAAACTTTTTTTAAAATTTACTATCAAAACTGCATACAATGTTTTTCCAATATAGAGGACTTGACTAAATAGTTGTTGTGTTTTAATTACCAATCTAAGTAGTCTAGGTAGTCAGAGAAATGACCAAAACCATACCAAATACTGAGGAACTCATCAATGACTCCTTAACACTTAAAGTTTATTTTAATTTCACTGACCACAGACATATAACTGATGCAAAAATTTAGCAAACATTAATCATTACAAATATGATTTGAAAAACAAATCTGATACAAATGTTAGTTGTCAAATACGTTACTATTGTGAAACATTTTCCATATTTAAGTAATAGCATTTCAGGAAAAAGAATCATGTTGCACATATGAGCTCTAATTTTGGTAAGAATTTACTGTTCTCTTGGCAATAGTAAATGCATTGAGCACTATGGAAGCATCAAAAGACAAAAAGAAATAGAAGTAAATACACAGACAGTTAGACTTCTAAAGTAAGTTTGATAAAAGTAAAAGTGTTCCGTGAAATTTAGGATCTCACGGCTTTGCTAAGTGATTCATGAATTGGGCAGCATCCGAATCAGAAAGTAGAAGGGACTCCAATAAAGGGCAAATGTGGAAGCAAGTGATGAAATGCTCTGACTGGTTGACATTAAGTTTCCATTTTGATTAGGGAATTCTTACAAAGTGGGAGCACTTGATTGCTTAGGAATGAGGAATTTAGCTGGCATAAGAATGAAGAAGTTAACTAATGTTAACTCATCAGCTGCATTTAAATTTGGTTCTCTGGGTGAGCTGGGCATTTACAAGAAGTGTTAACTAGTTTGCACGCTTTTTTTTTTTTTTTTTTTTTTTTGCTGATGTGGGGCTTAGCACAGGCACCTCCATACTGAGCCTACTAGATTTTATCAATTATTTCGCTTCTTAAAAAATAAGATTTAGAGCACGAAAGCTGGTTGCAAAAAAGTCTCTAAATATTTCCATTTAATTTTTCTATTTTCATTAGGCTTTGTCCATTTTGCTCCTTATTTGCTTCTATCATTCTCACTCTAATTGCTTGCTCCACCTTTTATGAACTATAGCCCCAAAATGGATACAACCCTTTATTGCCTGTGGGCCATATAGACTATTTGTTTAAAAGGCTAATTCATTTTCCATCCGGACATAGAGTAAGATCTTTCCTTGCACTCTTTCACTTAAGGACCACATAAATTGTTCTATCCAATAGAATATAGAATGAATACAACATGCAATGGCACAAGTCTTTTAAAATTCTGACGCTTTAAGGAAAAAAAAATCTCCCTAGTACAATCTTCCAAACTCTTGCCCTTCTGTAGTAAATCTGGGAGTCACATTCGGAAGGCAGTATCCTAAAATGGATGTAGTTTAGATTGCTAGGACACCATGTGAAAGAGAGTCACTCAAACAGAAATATCTGCATTAGAATTTGTATAAATAAGAAAAACATTTTTTATAATTGTTTTTTGTAGCAGGTAACATCAACTACCCTGACTAGTATATTTCACATGTAAAGCTAAACAAGCTTAAACATTTCAGAAAAAACACCAAAATCAAAGTGTTATTAAAGTGTTTGGGTGAATATGAAGCATAATTTCTTTCTTGTTGGAAACATTGCAATTTCTCTTCCTTGGACTCATATACCCTCTTTGATTCAGTAAACAACTAGAGAAATCTCGATTCTACTTACTATACTCTTGGTACATGTTCACATGAAAATACCTGGATTCTTTACTTCCTAAGTATCACCTTCATAAACTGTGGTTCAACTTTTGTCTATTATTTAGTATTTCCCTCTATAGACATTGATTGATGCCATGTTGGTAACGTGAAAAGGAGTTAGTCTCAAACTGCTAATTCAGTTCTCTTTCTTTTTCCCTCTTCTCCATTTCCCTCTCTTCATTTGCATTTCAGGCTCTTTTCCAGATAGATAAAACCACATTTCTTTCACTTTTTATATAAGGCAATTGATTTCATACTGAATAAGATCAGATCTTATAAATAAACCTGAAGTATCTGTTTTAGTTTCTTGGTTGCCAGAACAAATACCAAGCAATGGGTTGGCTTAAACAATGGAAATTTATGGCTCACTCCTCCCTAGGAGGCATTCAAAATCAAGGTGACATCACAGTGGTGCTTTTTCCCAGAAGACTCTGGCATTCTGGGGCTACCTGCTGGTGATCCCTGGTCTGTGGCTTTTTTGTTACATGGCAAATGCACATGGTAGCCTCCTGTCTTCTTGGTTACGTTGACTCCCAGCTTCTGACTGCTCCCTGTGTGGCTTTCTCTCTCTGTCTGACTTTCACTCTGCTGGTAAAGGATCCAACAATCTGGATTAAAGTACATCCTGAGTCATTTGGGCCACACTTTAACTGAAGTAATATTTGGAAGGGATCTTATTTAAAATGGAACCACACCCACAGGAATGGATTAAGTTTAAGAACATGTTTTCCTAGGGTACATAGCTTCAAGTCATCACAGCAACTAACAGAATTGTGAGTAGTTAGCAGGAAAAGATGAATATTTTGGTGGTTTTGATACATTATCAAATATGACATTGTGATAATTTCGAGATGTAAATTTAATATAAAATTTCAAAAAGACTGATAAATAAGGAGTAAATATTTATGTAAAATATGTGCTATGTAAATATGTACTATGTTACATAGTGTGGTTTTAAGAACAAGACAAATATATGGTTTATTATGTTCCAATCACTTTATTAATTGGAAATTAGATGGAATAACTTTAATGATATCAACTAAGAAATTACAAACTGAACTGTAAAGCAACAAAAGGCTTTATATTTGGGGGTCTTTGAATTACATTTTAGAAAACAAATATTCAGGTAAATTGTGCCCCAATTGGGCTGCCTAGTAAAAAAGAGGAAGAAGAAATTGATTAAGGGAGTTTAGAAATAAGCTTTGTTTTTCCAGAAAAGAAGATGTATTGGTTTGCTAAAGCTACCAGAATGCAAAATACCTGAAATGGACTGGCCTTTGTAAATCTGGAAAAGATACAGAGAATAAGGATATTGTAATGATTGTAATAAGAAGGAGGACTGAGAATATTTGAAATATGCTGTGAAATCCATTTCTGTATGATCTTAGGTTTAGCCAAATAAATAAGTCCCATTCTTTGGGGTTCCTTATTTCATACAGAGTTTGAATGTTCTCTTTGATATTTTTAATGATTTGTAGAACTTTACCAGATTGGTTTACATAGAAGCAAGATTATTCTCCCAGGAGGCACGTGTTCCTCCTTGTTTGACTATAAGAGTATCAAATGTCCTGGGATTTTGTAGGACAAACTTAGCTAGGCTATCTACTTCAATTTGGAAGTCTTCTATTGCTTTGCCAGTATAATTAAAACAATGTCATAGTATTTCTAATTGGAGAATTCCATGAAACCAAATAAAATTGTTAGAAAATTCCAGCCATCACCAGTTCTTTCAAGTGTGTTAAGTTCTATTTTTGTAGTATTTCTGTTAAATCTGAAAAGATCTTCAAGTTGATGAGCAAAAGATCCTAAGTCAATGATACCTGTTTCTAGTTTGTCCTTTTTTCCAGATCAGTGATTAGGGTTCTTTCTGAGCAGTTTCCACTCCAAACTGGTGGTAAGCCTATAAAGGCATTTCTTCCACATACCAAGAAGCAACCTGTACCTGCCAGACTTAGCGTTAAAGCATTACTTCTAATCTGGCAGTATGGTTTATGCCTTTCTCCACCTCCAGATAAAAAGCATCTGTATTGGTAAAGTCTAAAATTGTGTTGGGCCTTGTGGGGTATGAACGATGAACACTGCTTTGTATTTGATGAAATAAGCTGGGTGAATTATGGTAATGAAGTGAAGGGTGGAAGAGGCTTGTGTCCAAGTGATGTCTGAGCTTAGATATAAATGGAAAGTATGATCATCGAATCTTATAGATAAGGATGACACTGGTACCCCAATGTCCTGAATCACGTCTAGTGGTAGAAGAGGCTGTTTCATTCAGTCAAAGAAAAAGTTTCTATGTTAACTTTCATTAGAGACATGTGAGTATTATGTCATTGTAAAGAGGATGCCATATGCCATTTTCTTAGTCATACCAAAGGTTTTGATTACAGAGATTATCTGGGATGGTGCCTACATAAAGTCCAGGGCCATTATCATTGTTCATGCAGGTAGATAAATTCATTATAATTTGTGTTGTGGGGGCCTCTTCCTCTTCAATAGAAATGTATGTCCAATGGGGGTGACTATCTACTATAATTATCTGCTAAGTTTTTATTTTTGCTGTGCCAAACTTGGGCTACTTGAAATATTCCTACTAAATTTACATAGTTTTGAATGTATATGGGGTCAGCCAATAACTATTGCACAGACTTAGCAATTTGACAGATTGCCTATATCAGATGTTTTTGTATGGCTGGAAAAAAGGATAGAGGATGAGAAAGAAACAAGAAAAGAGGTTAAGGGAGAGAATGATAAGTTTAAGAGGGATAGAATTCGTTATGTGAGAAACAGAGATTGGTTGGGATATACAGAATGGGTGTGGAAGGGATTAAAATGTAACTATAAGGGCTGATAAAAAAATGGTAAAGATTATGCCATATGTTATTGAGTCCATTTCAGTCTAAGCAAAATCTGTTCTGGTCCTGGTTCATGCGCTAGCTCTCTACATCAGATGTAAACTCTTTATGGGTGACTTAAGCCTAAAATCACAAGTATGTCTTAATTATGTAAACCTGGTCCCAGGTCTTGGGTTACTGTCTTCCTCATGTCTTCTGCTTCAGATCCTTTATCCCTATGAGTTTTTCGTTCCCAGTAGGAATAGCTTTTTAGGGAGGACTCAGAGAAATATGAATCCGTGAGTCAATATCTTCTACCTTAACTGCACAAGGACAAGGTACTTTCCAGGGAGGCTGGGGTTCATTCCAGCAAAGATGTCTTTTCCAATATGCAAAACTGTTAGATGAAAGTTGTTGTTTTGAGCATCTTTGTCTTCCAGAAGCATACTGTAAAAGGGTTGTTCCACCCAGGTTTCATTTTTCTATAAAGTTTTGATTAGTTCTTGGCATTAGGTTAACATATTTACTTCCATGAGGCAGGGCTCAATATATTCCAGAATTCATTTTCATAGTTCTCCTGTTACAATTTCAAATGGGGATAACTTATGTTTTCCAAAATGGGTAGACCTTAGAATTAATAAAATTATATATATGAAACCTTTGGCCATAGTGACGTTGACTGTAAATTTTGCTAATTGAGTTTTTATGATGCCATTTTGGTTCTTTCTACTAAGCCTGAAGATTGAGAATAATAAGCACAAGGAAAACACTGAAGAATGGGTCATATTTTACATATGGTTTTCAAAATATTTCCTGTGGAGTTTCAAAGGTGTTCCCTAGGTTGGAATAATTTTCTCTAGTAATATTTTTGCTACAGCTGTTGTAGTATCTGGGATACAGAAAAGGCTTTGGACCACTGGGAAAACATAAATCATCACTAAGGCATATTTATAGTCTTGAGAGAGGGTAGTTGGATAAAATCCAGTTGCCAAATTTTAAAAGGTCCACTTAGTATAAGAAAATGCCCTTGTGAACTATGAAAAGGGTTTTAGTGGATTATGCTTAGGTCAAATTGAGCAGTTGCGGTGTATATATATACCATCTCTGGCATGGCAGGCAAGTACTCTACCTGCTGAGCCACTGTGGCCACCCGTGTGGTATATTTTTGAGGTCACTATAGAAGAAGGTTTCCAATATGTATTTCCCCAATTTATCATTTCGTCAGAACTCCAAGTTATATTGTGAATAATTTCTAAGCAGTTGTCCTGGAAGCAATTAGAAAGGACAGGGCTTTCATTAGGACTTATCTAGAGGTCAATTCTCTTATCATATGTGCAAATTTTGTGAGTCCATTTTTGTCTTTCTTTAGGCTGAGCACCTTTTTTTTTGCTTTAATAAGCATAAATTTTAGTTCCTATGTAGGGGTAAAATTCATTAGATAATAGCTTTAGAGTTTAAAGCTGACTTTTTTTGCAACTTTTTAGGCCATATTATTTCTAAGATTTTCCTCCTTATATGCCTGGAAATACCCAGGAATTTTTATTACAGCTAAGATCTTTGGTAACAGTTTAGCCTCCAACAATTTCATAACATAGGAGCTGGCTTATTTTGTTCTTATTTTTTTCATTGGAGATTAGAAAACCTCTTTGTTTTCATAGCCAAAAATTGTGAACCACCCCAAAAATGTACATGGTATCAGTGTATGTATTTGCTGATTTATCTTTTTCAAAGAAGAAGCTCATCTGAATGCAAAACTCTGCCTATTGATCTAATGTGGCTCAAGGAGAGTTCATCTTATTGATTCATGATTAGAGGTGATAGAATATCCAGGCCAGTAGTGTCCTGAAATATACTTTAGATAAGAACTACCTATGTACCATACAATTTCTGTTTCTTTAAGGGAGATCCCTGATTAGTCTGTCTGTGGAGGTAGTTGTTAGTCTGTTAAGGTTAAGGTTAGTCAATCAGGAGGACTTTTATTAATAGTATCAGGAAGTATGGTAGCAGGACTGAGCTTATGGCAGCATTAAAGAGTGACATTAGGAGGAGAGAGTAGTATCATAAGAAGTTAATATATTGGTAAAGAAGTGTTAGGTATGGTATGAGAAAGAGAGCCTCAACAGAGTGGGGGACAGAGATAGTTAAGGATAACCCATAATTTATTCTTTAGTTGATTCGAATACTTTTGCTGTTGCTGAAATGGCTGTCATGCAAGGTAGAAATCCTGTAGCTTTATCATTTAAACGCTATAAAATACCATTTTATGCTGGTCTCCACATTTTTGAGTAAATATTCCAAAGGTTTTTTCTTCTCATTCTTGGACAAAAAGTAAAGGAATGAGTCATAGTTTCACTATCCTAAGGCTGGGATGTTGAGCAAAATTCTTTTTATTTCTTGAAATGAGTTTTGATTATTATTATGCCAAGTGAGAAAGTTCTTTTAGACTGCTTTAAGTAGTTAATATAAAGGTTGGGCAATTAGAGAAAAATTAGGTATCCAATTTCCACAGTATTCTGCAAAGCCCAAAAGTCATCTTAAGTTTTGCTTGGTTTTAGGGAGGGTGGAAATTTTAACACCTTCAATTCATTCAAAGCCTAGGAGAAGTCCTTGAGAGGCAAATAAATGTCCTAAACATTTAACTTGCTGAGAATTAAACAGTAGCTAGATAATGTCTTGGAGACAAGCTTTTTCAGAAAGGGAGTAAAGCAATAGCTCATGAACATATTGCATTAAAGTTGACTGTTATGGGAACACTGAATAGGCTGTGTCCACCTTGAGAATTTGAGAAAAAATAAGTAAGACTTTCTGTATATCTTGAGACATAACTCTCCAAGCATACTGTTGTCTAGCCCAAGTGAAGGCAAATAAATATTCACTTTCTGGAGCTAAATGTACACTGAAAAAAGCACTACGGTTATCTATTGCAGTTGAAAATTTACTTCACAGAGGGATAGTTGTAAGCACAATAGTGAATTGGGTATAATCAGGTGATGGAGAATTAATATATTATTTATTGTTCTTAAATAAGAGTCCGTCTGTGTCCATTAGGTTTGTGACAGGGTTTGTTTATGGCATAATTAAGCCTTTTTGCTTATAGTCTTCAATGATGGGTCTTATTTCTTCTATCGCTTCCATTTTTAAGAGATATTGTTTTCTACTGGGGAGACATCTGTTTGGATCTATGTGTATATGCATGGGCAGAGCTGAGACAATGCATCTGATATCAGTGGTTGATGTGGACCATAACTAAGTCAGACTAGATTCGAAAAGAGGGTGATAATTCATTTCTTTTTTATTGGAAGAATACTGCTAGGTATAGAGCTTGTTTCTGATTGGCCTTTCATGGAATCTGATTTGATGCATCTGAAAGTTTTAAATGTATTTCCCCCTTTTGAGAGGATATGTGGGCTTGAAAAAGTCTATTTCTATAAGGTTAATAGGGGCTGATGGTAACAGGAATGCATGGGTAGCCTAAAAAGGGCCTAATTGAAAGGGGTCTGCAGAGATTTAAAAAGAGTTACTGGCTTATCAGAACCTTCATCATTTAGATGATTTCAATATTCCAAGGAAGAGGATTTGAGAAGATAGTGGAGTTTAGGACAGAAAAGGTGGTTCTGATATCTAGCATAGCCTATATTTCCTTATTTCCAAATGTGAAATGATTTTCTCCTAAATGAGTAGCATGAAAATTGGAAAGACCTTTTTTGATCCCCAAAACATCCCTAGCTGTCACATTCAAAGGCTTCTGTATTTCTAAGGTGACAAAAGACATTCAGGGGGTTGAAAGATTTACTTATTTTACAGATATGGGTGTGTTTTGGTTTGTTGAAGCTTCCAGAATGCAATATACCAGAAATGGATTGGCTTTACAATGTGGATTTATTAACTTAAAATGTATAGTTCTGAGGCCATGAACATTTCCCAGTAAAGGCCTCACTAGGATGATACCTGGAATCTGGAGACAGGCTGCTGGCATCTGGGACATCTTTGTCACATGGGAAAGCACATCACCACATCTGCTGGTCCTTCATTCCTGGGTTCTGCTTTCAGTGGCTCTCTCTAAGCTCCTTAGGGCACTTTTCTCTAAACTCTGTCAGCTTTTTCTGTCCTTTACCCTCTCATAAACGACCCAGTAAAAGGATTAAGACCCACCTTGAATGGGGTAGGTCACATCTTATTTGAAATAACCTAACCAAAAGGTCCCATCTACAATAGTTCTGCACTCTCTGGAATTCATTAAAAGAATATGGCATTTTCTGGGGTACGTAACAGTTTCAATCCATCACAGCAGTTTTATTTTGACTCTTTGATTTTTCACAATCCATTTTCTAGTGTCCAGGTTGTGTACAATAATGTCATATTCCAGTGGCTGGAAGCACTAATGCCAATATGGTCATCCAAGGGGTGGAGTAAGCCTTTAGTGGTAGTTAGGGGTTTGTTTAACAGTTGTGTTGAAAACTCATGGTTTAGGCTAATTAAGTCTGAGCCATTTTGGATTCGTATGTGTTTTTATTTTATTTTCCTTCTTAAATTCATGGTCTGGTTGGTCTGCAAAATTTACAATTCATTTGTTCTTTTGGCCTGATTTAATTGTTTACACTTGAGTGTAGTATTTAGGTCTTGCGAGACACTGTTAACAAAGGTGGAATTGAATAGGGTGGAAGTTTCATAATTCATATGATTCAAAACCTGAAAAATTTTTAAAGGGTTTCCTCTAATCTATTTTAGCGATCATATATAGGTTCATCTGGGTTTTTAGTACATTGTTGAGTTTTTCTTCAATCAATGACTTGGGAAAAAACTTCAGGTATAACTATGAAACTTTTGGTTAGTTTAAATACTTTGGCTTTATCAGTAGCCCACTGTTTAGAAAAATTATTTACAGGATCTTTCCAATTAGCTTTGTCCATCCAAATTTTAGTATGGCCTTCTCCACAAGTCATATAATTTAATTGGTAAAGATCTGAGTATCTTAGTCATAAATTTGAATAGTAAGGTTGAATTCCTTTGCAAAGCCTACTGGACCTTCAGTAGGGTTTGGAAATCTTTAATAATTGCTCTTAATTCTTCCTTTTGCAAGAAGTATATGTAACAGATGAAGTCCCTGATCCTCCCTCATTTGGTTTAGTTTCAAAATGGGTGAGGGGATGTGGGTGGTTTAGAGAGGCTTCAGGAGGATCATGGAAAAAAGGGAAGTTCAGCTAAGGTATAATAAAGAAGAGGATGAAGATAGGAGGGAATTAGAGTTGGTTCATAGTCAGGAGTATCAGATGACATTTCAAGTTGGGTAATACACAGTCAAGTCCTTATTGGTTTTTTGTAATTTGTTTCTTTTTTTTATTTTTTTTTTTATTTTTTTTTTATTTTTTTTTTTATTAATTAAAAAAAGAATTAACAAAACAATTAGAAATCATTTCAATGTACATGTACAATCAGTAATTCTTAATAACATCACATAGTTGCATATTCATCATTTCTTAGTACATTTGCATCGATTTAGAAAAAGAAATAAAAAGACAACAGAATAAGAATTAAAACAATAATAGAAAGAAAAAAAAAAACAAAAAAACAAAAACAAAAAACCTATACCTCACATGCAGCTTCATTCAGTGTTTTAACATAATTGCATTACAATTGGGTAGTATTGTGCTGTCCATTTCTGAGTTTTTATATCCAGTCCCGTTGTACAGTCTGTATCCCTTCATCTCCAATTATCCCTTCCCTTTTTTTTTTTTTTTAATTAACAGAAAAAAAGAAATTAACCCAACATTTAGAGATCATACCATTCTACACATGCAATCATTAATTCTTAACATCATCACATAGCTGCATGATCATCATTTCTTAGTACATTTGCATTGGTTTAGAAGAACTAGCAACATAACCGAAAAAGATATAGAATGTTAATATAGAGAAAAAAATAAAAGTAATAATAGTAAAATCAAAACAAAACAACACAAAACAAAACAAAAACCTATAGCTCAGATGCAGCTTCATTCAGTGTTTTAACATGATTACTTTACAATTAGGTATTATTGTGCTGTCCATTTTTGAGTTTTTGTATCTAGTCCTGTTGCACAGTCTGTATACCTTCAGCTTCAATTACCCATTGTCTTACCCTGTTTCTAACTCCTGCTGAACTCTGTTACCAATGACATATTTCAAGTTTATTCTCGAATGTCCGTTCACATCAGTGGGACCATACAGTATTTGTCCTTTAGTTTTTGACTGGATTCACTCAGCATAATATTCTCTAGGTCCATCCATGTTATTACATGGTTCATAAGTTTATCTTGTCTTAAAGCTGCATAATATTCCATCGTATGTATATACCACAGTTTGTTTAGCCACTCTTCTGTTGATGGAGATTTTGGCTGTTTCCATCTCTTTGCAATTGTAAATAATGCTGCTATAAACATTGGTGTGCAAATGTCCGTTTGTGTCTTTGCCCTTAAGTCCTTTGAGTAGATACCTAGCAATGGTATTGCTGGGTCGTATGGCAATTCTATATTCAGCTTTTTGAGGAACCGCCAAACTGCCTTCCACAGTGGTTGCACCCTTTGACATTCCCACCAACAGTGGATAAGTGTGCCTCTTTCTCCGCATCCTCTCCAGCACTTGTCATTTTCTGTTTTGTTGATAATGGCCATTCTGGTGGGTGTGAGATGATATCTCATTGTGGTTTTGATTTGCATTTCTCTAATGGCCAGGGACATTGAGCATCTCTTCATGTGCCTCTTGGCCATCCGTATTTCCTCTTCTGAGAGGTGTCTGTTCAAGTCTTTTTCCCATTTTGTAATTGGGTTGGCTGTCTTTTTGTTGTTGAGATGAACAATCTCTTTATAAATTCTGGATACTAGACCTTTATCTGATATATCATTTCCAAATATTGTCTCCCATTGTGAAGGCTGTCTTTCTACTTTCTTGATGAAGTTCTTTGATGCACAAAAGTGTTTAATTTTGAGGAGTTCCCATTTATTTATTTCCTTCTTCAGTGCTCTTGCTTTAGGTTTAAGGTCCATAAAACCGCCTCCAGTTGTAAGATCCATAAGATATCTCCCTACATTTTCCTCTAACTGTTTTATGGTCTTAGACCTAATGTTTAGATCTTTGATCCATTTTGAGTTAACTTTTGTATAGGGTGTGAGAGATGGGTCTTCTTTCATTCTTTTGCATATGGATATCCAGTTCTCTAGGCACCATTTATTGAAGAGACTGTTCTGTCCCAGGTGAGTTGGCTTGACTGCCTTATCAAAGATCAAATGTCCATAGATGAGAGGGTCTGTATCTGAGCACTCTATTCGATTCCATTGGTCGATATATCTATCTTTATGCCAATACCATGCTGTTTTGACCACTGTGGCTTCATAATATGCCTTAAAGTCAGGCAGCGCGAGACCTCCAGCTTCGTTTTTTTTCCTCAAGATGTTTTTAGCAATTCGGGGCACCCTGCCCTTCCAGATAAATTTGCTTATTGGTTTTTCTATTTCTGAAAAATAAGTTGTTGGGATTTTGATTGGTATTGCATTGAATCTGTAAATCAATTTAGGTAGGATTGACATCTTAACTATATTTAGTCTTCCAATCCATGAACATGGTATGCCCTTCCATCTATTTAGGTCTTCTGTGATTTCTTTTAGCAGTTTTTTGTAGTTTTCTTTATATAGGTTTTTTGTCTCTTTAGTTAAATTTATTCCTAGGTATTTTATTCTTTTAGTTGCAATTGTGAATGGGATTCGTTTCTTGATTTCCCCCTCAGCTTGTTCCTTACTAGTGTATAGAAATGCTACAGATTTTTGAATGTTGATCTTGTAACCTGCTACTTTGCTGTACTCATTTATTAGCTCTAGTAGTTTTGTTGTGGATTTTTCCGGGTTTTCGACGTATAGTATCATATCGTCTGCAAACAGTGATAGTTTTACTTCTTCCTTTCCAATTTTGATGCCTTGTATTTCTTTTTCTTGTCTAATTGCTCTGGCTAGAACCTCCAACACAATGTTGAATAATAGTGGTGATAGTGGACATCCTTGTCTTGTTCCTGATCTTAGGGGGAAAGTTTTCAATTTTTCCCCATTGAGGATGATATTAGCTGTGGGTTTTTCATATATTCCCTCTATCATTTTAAGGAAGTTCCCTTGTATTCCTATCTTTTGAAGTGTTTTCAACAGGAAAGGATGTTGAATCTTGTCGAATGCCTTCTCTGCATCAATTGAGATGATCATGTGATTTTTCTGCTTTGATTTGTTGATATGGTGTATTACATTAATTGATTTTCTTATGTTGAACCATCCTTGCATACCTGGGATGAATCCTACTTGGTCATGATGTATAATTCTTTTAATGTGCTGTTGGATACGATTTGCTAGAATTTTATTGAGGATTTTTGCATCTGTATTCATTAGAGAGATTGGTCTGTAGTTTTCTTTTTTTGTAATATCTTTGCCTGGTTTTGGTATGAGGGTGATGTTGGCTTCATAGAATGAATTAGGTAGTTTTCCCTCCACTTCGATTTTTTTGAAGAGTTTGAAGAGAATTGGTACTAATTCTTTCTGGAACGTTTGGTAGAATTCACATGTGAAGCCATCTGGTCCTGGACTTTTCTTTTTAGGAAGCTTTTGAATGACTAATTCAATTTCTTTACTTGTGATTGGTTTGTTGAGGTCATCTATGTCTTCTTGAGTCAAAGTTGGTTGTTCATGTCTTTCCAGGAACCCGTCCATTTCCTCTAAATTGTTGTATTTATTAGCGTAAAGTTGTTCATAGTATCCTGTTATTACCTCCTTTATTTCTGTGAGGTCAGTAGTTATGTCTCCTCTTCCATTTCTGATCTTATTTATTTGCATCCTCTCTCTTCTTCTTTTTGTCAATCTTGCTAAGGGCCCATCAATCTTATTGATTTTCTCATAGAACCAACTTCTGGCCTTATTGATTTTCTCTATTGTTTTCATGTTTTCAATTTCATTTATTTGTGCTCTAATCTTTGTTATTTCTTTCCTTTTGCTTGCTTTGGGGTTAGCTTGCTGTCCTTTCTCCAGTTCTTCCAAATGGATAGTTAATTCCTGAATTTTTGCCTTTTCTTCTTTTCTGATATAGGCATTTAGAGCAATAAATTTCCCTCTTAGCACTGCCTTTGCTGCGTCCCATAAGTTTTGATAGGTTGTGTTTTCATTTTCATTCACCTCGAGGTATTTGCTAATTTCTCTAGCAATTTCTTCTTTGACCCAGTCGTTGTTTAGGAGTGTGTTGTTGAGCCTCCACGTATTTGTGAATTTTCTGGCACTCTGCCTATTATTGATTTCCAACATCATTCCTTTATGGTCCGAGAAAGTGTTGTGTAAGATTTCAATCTTTTTAAATTTGTTAAGACTTGCTTTGTGACCCAGCATATGGTCTATCTTTGAGAATGATCCATGAGCACTTGAGAAAAAGTTGTATCCTGCTGTTGTGGGATGTAATGTCCTGTAAATGTCTATTAAGTCTAGTTCATTTATAGTAATATTCAGATTCTCTATTTCTTTGTTGATCCTCTGTCTAGATGTTCTGTCCCTTGATGAGAGTGGTGAGTTGAAGTCTCCAACTATTATGGTATATGAGTCTATTTCCCTTTTCAGTGTTTGCAGTATATTCCTCACGTATTTTGGGGCATTCTGATTCGGTGCGTAAATATTTATGATTGTTATGTCTTCTTGTTTAATTGTTCCTTTTATTAGTATATAGTGTCCTTCTTTGTCTCTTTTAACTGTTTTACATTTGAAGTCTAATTTGTTGGATATTAGTATAGCCACTCCTGCTCTTTTCTGGTTGTTATTTGCATGAAATATCTTTTCCCAACCTTTCACTTTCAACCTATGTTTATCTTTGGGTCTAAGATGTGTTTCCTGTAGACAGCATATCGAAGGATCCTGTTTTTTAATCCATTCTGCCAATCTATGTCTTTTGATTGGGGAATTCAGTCCATTGACATTTAGTGTTATTACTGTTTGGATAATATTTTCCTCTAACATTTTGCCTTTTGTATTATATATATCATATCTGATTTTCCTTCTTTCTACACTCTTTTCCATATCTCTCTCTTCTGTCTTTTTGTATCTGACTCTAGTGCTCCCTTTAGTATTTCTTGCAGAGCTGGTCTCTTGGTCACAAATTCTTTCAGTGACTTTTTGTCTGAGAATGTTTTAATTTCTCCCTCATTTTTGAAGGATAATTTTGCTGGATATAGGAGTCTTGGTTGGCAGTTTTTCTCTTTTAGTATTTTAAATATATCATCCCACTGTCTTCTAGCTTCCATGGTTTCTGCTGAGAAATCTACACAAAGTCTTATTGGGTTTCCCTTGTATGTAATGGATTGTTTTTCTCTTGCTGCTTTCAAGATCTTCTCTTTCTCTTTGACCTCTGACATTCTAACTAGTAAGTGTCTTGGAGAACGCCTATTTGGGTCTAATCTCTTTGGAGTGCGCTGCACTTCTTGGATCTGTAATTTTAGGTCTTTCATAAGAGTTGGGAAATTTTCAGTGAAAATTTCTTCCATTAGTTTTTCTCCTCCTTTTCCCTTCTCTTCTCCTTCTGGGACACCCACAACACGTATATTTGTGTGGTTCATATTGTCCTTGAGTTCCCTGATACCCTGTTCAAATTTTTCCATTCTTTTCCCTATAGTTTCTGTTTCTTTTTGGAATTCAGATGTTCCATCCTCCAAATCACTAATTCTATCTTCTGTCTCTTTAAATCTATCATTGTAGCTATCCATTATTTTTTCTATGTTTGCTACTTTATCCTTCACTTCCATAAGTTCTGCGATTTGTTTTTTCAGTTTTTCTATTTCTTCTTTATGTTCAGCCCATGTCCTCTTCATGTCCTCCCTCAATTTATCGATTTCATTTTTGAAGAGGTTTTCCATTTCTGTTCGTATATTCAGGATTAGTTGTCTCAGCTCTTGTGTCTCATTTGAGCTATTGGTTTGTTCCTTTGACTGGGCCATATTCTCAATCTTTTGAGCGTGGACAGTTATCTTCTGCTGCTGGCGTCTGGGCATTTATTCAGATTTCTCTTGGTGTTGGACCCAGCAAGGTTGTAATATTTTTCTGTGAAATCTCTGGGTTCTGTTTTTCTTATCCTGCCCAGTAGGTGGCGCTCATGGCACACGTTTGTCTGCGGGTCCCACCAGTAAAAGGTGCTGTGGGACCTTAAACTTTGGAAAACTCTCGCCGTCCGGGTGGTTCGCTAGCCGAAACGGCTTGAGCCGGCCCGGGGTCCGAACGCAGGGAGGGTTGCTGGTCGCCGCAGCCAGGGAAAGAGCCCGTCCGAATTTCCTAGTCGGCCCTGGGCAACAAGCGTGGCGGGAGGGCGCCAGCGGCAGCGGCCCGCCCAAGAGAGTGCACGTTCCCGGGAGTCACGGGTTTGGAAGGGGCCTCCCCCACCCGTCACCGTTCTCCGCGGCCTGGGGGTTTCCGATCCAATTCTCTCAGTTGGTCCGGGGGCTGCGCGTGGTGTGGGCGCCAGCCGTCTTTGTTTCAGGGGACCGCCTCTCCAATTCTCCCAGCCGGCCCGGGAAGGGGGAAGGGAGTAACTCCGGCCGCTTGCCACCCCGCCCGGTAAGGCCCGCGCGCCTCGGCGATCTCACCCAAGCTGCTTCTCTCAGCCAGCCAGCCGTTCCAGGATGGGGTACGCTGTCTTTTTTATCTCTGTTGTGGCTTTGGGCGCTTTCTGTATCGTTTCTACTCCCCTAGTAGGTGTCCTGGAGAAGAAACTAAGATCCGCGCGTCTTACTAAGCCGCCATCTTCCAGCTCTTTTTTGTTGTTTGTACTGCATTTGGATGGTTCCAGATTCCAAGTAAAATAAGTGTCCTATTCAGGTTGTTTAGTTTTAGAGCCTCTGCTTTATAATTGAGTGTACAAATATAGTAATTAGACATAGGAAAACCTTCCTAGTGCAGCCATTGTCTTTAGCATGTAGAGTCCAGCAGGTTGAGAATTTACATAATGTAAGACCATAATCTTCATACGTATAACCATGTGGAGAAACTCATGGTGCACCATTAGAAATTTTTGAAGAATTGGGACCCATTGTTTCAAATCAAGAACAATCCTAGGACTTCCAAGAAGATGGCTGAATAGAATAGATCAAGTTCAGCCCTGCTCCACGAAAAATCAGAAAAGGATGAGAGGGCAACTAAGATGACGATTCAAGGATGCAACTGGCCTGGGTGACCCTTCTGCACCTCTGGTTGCAGGGCAGCTCTGGTTGCAGAGGCCAAGGAATTGAGAATCAGAAAACTGGACCCTGGAGTGGAGGAACATTGCCCATGGGGGTGCACAGATGGGAGCTGGGGAATAAGAAGTAAGCCAGGCTGCATTCCTTGAATGCACTACCTTCACCAGCACAGCCTTGTCACAGGTGACTCACCCCATACCCCACACACCTTAACCCAATCACCCATTCCCGTTCCCCATGCTCGAACGGTCCCTGCCTCACCACCCCCAGTGCATGTACCTGCCCCCACCCCCACCCCAACTGCAGCACAACCCAACCCTCCTGAGCCCTACCTGCCCTTCCCTGTTCCCTGCAGGTTGTTGCCAGTGGATAAAGGCTACAGGAACTAATCTCCATACCCAGGCTACCCCTGCCCCCCACCCATAGTGTTGCTCAATCTCACTCTGCACCCCCTGAGCTCTGTGCATCATTTTTTACTGCACTACTAGTCCTACGCATGCTCATGGGCCCCCAGTCATATCCTTCAGCTCAGACAACTCCAGGTTAGGACACTCCTAGATTTGCACATGCACACAGAATCCCAGTCACATACTTCAGCTCTGGTTACTTCACTTTATGACCATTCTAGAACTGTGCATGCACACAGCCTTCAGTCACACTTCCCAGCTCTGAGAAAGTGCCAACCTGCTCAGCCAGGTCACATCTGCCCCCAACAAATGAAGGTGAAACACCAACCTGCTGTTACAGCTCTATGCATGCACACAAACGGTCCCAAGCCCTAGATTAGTGCACACCAGGGTTATCCCCCCCTGACTAGTGCACCCACACAGCTACATCCTCCCTGAACACTGGACATGCACATTCACAAGCATCAGCATAAATTTCCAACCTGCACCTATACCTGACCTGAAACGAATCACCGCACTGTTGTGCCCCACCCCATACCCTGCTCCCTACTGCATATCCATCCCACTCCCACAAAGCCATAGACTACTGAAAGAAATCAATCCCCAAAGTAAATCAATCAAGAGACTTACATGCGACAAAAACAACAGATCATCAGCATATCACAATGCAGACAGATATAGCCCTGCCTAATGACCAAATTAAAACACCAGAAGAGATACAGACATTGGAACAACTAATCAAAGATGTTCATACAACTCTAAAATAAGTGGGATGGAAAATGACATAAAGGAGACCAAGAAGACAGTAGAAGAGCATAAAGAAGAATTTGAAAGAATAAAACAATAGCAGATATCAAAAGATTAAAGATTTTTGTTGACCAAATAAAAAACATACTAGAGATTTGAAGAGACAGAAGAAAGAATAAGCAATATAAAGGGCAGGATAACTGACTTTGAAGACTCAAAACAGCAAATGGCAAAAAGGATGGAAAAATTGGAATTGGATTTCAGGGAAATGATAGACAAAACAAAGCATGTAAAAGTAAGAATCATTGGTGTCCCAGAAAAAGAAGAGAGGAGCAAAGGGCTAGGAAGAGTGGTTGAGGATATAATGGGGGAAAAGTTCCCAACCCTTATAAAGGACATAAATACATGAGTCAAAGAAGCCCAACAAACTCGAAACAGAATAAATCCAAATAGGTCTTTCCCAAGACATACTAATCAGTCTGTCATATTTTGCAGAGAAGCAGAAAATTCTGAAAGCAGCAAGAGAAAAACAACCTACTGCATACAAAGGAAACCACCTAAGACTGAGTTCAGACTGCTCATCTAGCATCACGGAGGTGAGAAGGCAGTGGTATGATATATTTAAGATCCTGAAAGAGAAAGACTTCCAGCCAAGAATTCTGTATCAAGCCAAATTGTCCTTCAAAACTGAAGGAGAGATTAAAGTTTTCACAAGTAAATAAGTTCTGGAAGTGGCCCTACAAGAAATACTAAAAAGATTGCTGCCAGCTGAAAAACAAAAAGACAGGAGAGGGAAATCTGGTGGAGGGTGCAGAATTGAAGAGTACTACTTAGGGTTATTTAAAGATAAAAAGAGAAAGAGGGAAAAGAATATATAGACCTGACAAATAAAAAAGATAAGATGGTGGATTCAAGAAATGCCTTTTCAATAATAATTTTGAAGGTTAATGGACTAAACTTGTCAATTAAAAGATACAGCTTGGCAGAATGGATAAGGAAACATAACCCAGCTATATGCTGCTTACAAGAGACTCATCTTAGAAACAAGAATACAAATAGATTGAAAGTGAAAGGATGGAGAAAGATTTTCCACTCAAGTTGTAACCAAAAGAAAGCAGGAGTAGCTATACTAATATCGGACAAAATAGACATTAAATGTAAAGACGTCATAAGAGACAAAGAAGGACACTATACTAATTAAAGGGTCAATTCACAAAGAATATATAACAATCATAAATGTTTATGCTCCCAATCAAGGAGCTCCAAAGTACATGAGACAGACATTGGCAAAACTGAAGGAAACAGTAAATGTTTCAACAACAATAATAGAAGACTTCAATACACAACTCTCCTCTACAGATAGAACAACCAGACAAAAGATCAACAAGGAAATAGAGAAGTTAAATAACTTGATAAATGAACTAGACCTAACAGACATATATAGGTCATTGCACCCCAGAGTGCAAGGGTATGTATTTTTCTCTAGTATTTATGGAACATTCTCCAAGATAGATCATATGCTGGGGCACAAAAATAGGTTTTATAAATTTAAAAACATTTAAATTATCCAAAGCACTTCTTCTGATCACAATGGGATGAAGCTGGATCTCAATAACCCCAAAGAATGAAAACCTAGGCAAATATATGGAGAAAAATGACACTCTCTTAAAGAATCAATGGGTCAAAGAAGAAATTGCTAGAGAAATCAGTAGCTATCTGGAAATGAATGAAAATGAGAATACAATGTATCAGAACTTATGGGATGTGGCAATGACTATGCTGATAAATTTAAGGAAATTTATTGCCTACATGCCTATATTAAAAAACAAGAAGGAACAAAAATTGAGGACTTAACAGTACACCTGGAGAAACTTGTGAAAGAACAGCAAACTAACCCCAAAGCAAATAGAAGAAGAGAAATAACAAAGATTACAGCAAAGATAAATGAATGGGAGAACAAAAGAACAATAGAAAGAATCAATAAAATCAAAAATTGGTTCTTTGAGAAAAATCAATGAAATTTATGGGCCACTAGTAAGACTGATAAAGAAAACAAGAGAAAGGATGCAAATAAACAGAATCAGATATGAGAAGGGGTGTGTTACCACAGATCCTGAGGAAATGAAAAAAAAAATCATAAGAGAATACTATGAACAACTACATGCCAACAAACTAGACAACTTAGATGAAATGGACAAATTCCTAGAAATACACAAACAAGTTACACTGACTCAGGAAGAAGTAGAAGATTTCAACAAACCAATCACAAGAAAAACCAGATTCAATCAGTCATCAAAAATCTTCCTACAAAGAAAACCCCAGGGCCAGATGACTTCACAAGCGAACTTTATCAAGCATTCCAAAAAGACCTAACACCAATCCTGCTCAATGTTTTTCCAAAAAAATGAGGGAAAAGGAACTCTACCTAACTCATTTTATGAAGCTAATATCATTTTAATACCAAAACTAGGTAAAAATGCTCTAAGAAATGAAAACTGCGGGTCAATCTCCCTAATGAACATAGATAAAAATTCTCAACAAAATATTAGCAAATCAAATCCAACAACACAGTAAAATAATTATACACCACAAACAAGTGGTGTTTATACCAGGAATGCAAGGATGGTTCAACACAAGAAAATCAATTAATGTAATATAGCACATTAACAAATTGAAAGGGAAAAGTCACATGATCATCTTGATTGATGCTGAAAAAGCCTTTGACAAATTCAACATCCTTTTCTGATAAAAAAAAAACACCCCAAAAGACAAGAATCAAAGGTAACTATCTCAATATGGTAAAGGAAATACATGAAAAACTGAGAGCCAGCTTCATACTCAATGCAGAGAGAATGAAAGCATTCCCACAAACATCAGGAATGAGACAAGGATACCTAATGTCACCACTGTCATAAAATTGTGTCAGAAGTTCTAGTTGAAGCAATCAGGCAGGACAAAGAAATAAAAAGCATCCAGATTGGAAAGGAAGAAGTAAAACTCTTATTATTCACAGATGACATGATACTATACTTGGAAGATCCTGAGAAATAAACAGCAAAGTTACTTGAGCTAATGAATTCAGTAAGGTGGTGGGTTATAAAATTAATGTACAAAAATCAGTAATGTTTCTGTAACAAGCAATGACCTAGCTGAGGAGTCAGTTAAGGAAAAAATTCCATTCAAAAATAGCAACTAAAAGAATCAAATACTTAGGAATGAACTTAACTAGGGATATAAAGGACTTGTGCACAGAAACTACATAACATTGCTAAAAGAAATCAAAGGAGATCTAAATAGGTGGAAAGACGTTCCCTGCTCATGGTTAGGAAAGATAAATATAGTTAAGATGTCAATTCTCCCTAAATCTGAATTTGCAGATTCAACACAGTACCAATAAAAATTCCAACAAACTACTTTGAAAACTTGGAAAAGCTGATCACCAAATCCATCTGGAAGAGTAAGAGACCCCGAATAGGTAAAAGCATCCGCAAAAAGAAGGGCAAAGTGGGAGGATTAACACGCCCTGATTTTAAAACTCATTGAAGAGTGTTTTGAAAACTATTGGTTTTCTGTTTCTTTGCTTTGTGTATATGTCATACTATATTAAAAAAAATAAGAACAATCCTAAAGCTTAAAAACCTGACAGGATTTTAGGATGGGTTAATGAGATGTTTTACAGGTGTCCTTTCATAGGACACTTCATTAACCCAGCCGACACCCTGTGCTCTAATTGTTCAACCCATGACCCAATGTTCCCAGTTGTACAGAAATTATCTTGAAGGTGGCAGGCAACCTACTGTCAAGCTTGCCCATCCGTGTCCACATTTACCTTGCCCAGCAGTCTTTAGGCTTTGGAAGCTGAGGCTTCAAAGGAGGAAGCAAGTACTCTAATAGCGTTTTTCATCCTATTCCTACCAAATGATTATGTAATTACTTCAAGTTAGGACAAAGGTCAATTAAAATGTTAGAAAGTTATCCCCCTGTATAACTTTAGAGAAAGAGCGAAAGAAGAGATTTTGAATATTTGACTGCTCGTCAAACAGGAGTTCCTGTAAAGCAAAAGGACAACCAAAAGGACTCCTGCTACCAGTCCAAACCAAAAAAGAAAAGTTCAAAAATCAGAAGACACCAAAGAAGGCTAGAACTTCAACTAAGATGGCTCAGAGCTGAGCGAGTCACCAAGAGAAACCTGGGGCCACCAAGGAGATGACAGAACAAGGGTCTCTAGCAGGCAGGCATTGTGCTTGAAAACAGTGGCAGTTGCAGAGTTGAGATGGCAGGCACTTCAGATCTGACACGAGAAACTTTGGGAAACAACGAAGCAAAATGCTCACACACACACACACACACACACACACACACAGGGAGACATTTATCTGAGGTCATAGAATTACAATTCAGTGAACACAGATTTAGGTAGCAATCCAAATTGTGTTCTCAGTTGGGGTAGTTAGAAAAAAGAGGAAGGAAAAGGAGATGTTAATTAGGAGGTTTTTAGAACTGTTTTGTTTTCCAAAAAGGAAGGTGTTTTGTAAGCTTTTAGGTTTTGCTTACAAGAGTGGTTTCAGGGGTGGTATAGGGATCCCCCTGTATATAAAGCTCTAATTCCATTTGGAGTTTCTTACCCCAGGTCACTCCATTTTCCTTTATTTCTTTTCACAAGGGTTTTCTGTTTGAATTTTTAAAGTGTATCGTTAAAACTAATTTGTGTATTTAAACCTCAAATATTGGAAAATATTACATTAACAAAAGAGTAGCCATTTATATTCTTGTAATATATGTGTAAAGTAGTTCCAATAGAGTGTATTTTTGCCATGTACATGTATGAAGGATGCAAATAGAAACAGACTAACAATAAAATATCAATTATTGGGGTTCAGATGACTGAGACAAAGTTTATAAAAGTTGTGATTTCCTAAAATCAATACTTTGTTTGCTATTAAAAATACACTTTGTTAAAATAAATTTTCAAACAAAAATAATTAAAATTTCTGTTAAAATGTTATGTAAGATACACAGAATAACATATTTGAATATATAATTTCAAAATGAATTTATGTTATTTAATTGGTTGTATGGGCAGAAAGGAGATATTAAAGGTCTTTCAAGATGGTTTAATACATGTGCCCTTTAGGACCATTTTAAGGACTTATGAATCTTAAGATAGTTGAAGTATAATTTTCTTCAAAGAACATCAAGATGGATTTACTTTGCTCCTTTCCAAAACTCCAAAGGATTTGACTGATTAAATAATATCCTCATCTCAGAGTTACTATTTATTTAAATGCTTCATAATTTACCTCTATGAGGCAAGAGTGGTTAAACATTCAGTAAAACTCAATAAAGAATGTTTTATATTTTTAAACCAGTTTAAAGTTTATTAAATTGCTATCACTTTACTAGTATACTCTTATTTCTAATGTTTTAACTTTCATATGTAATTCTATACTCAAATGTGCTTTTAAATTGAGCAGTGTTTGAAGATATATTTGTCTACCTTTTTTATATACATTATTTCATACAAAAAGAATATATAAAACTATGCTATTCCTGAGAAATTTGCAACTGACAAAAATTCTCAAACTTCACAGTTCTAACCCTTTGTAGTCTCAGGAACTCTTCGCACTTTGAAGTGCTAAAACAAACAAATTTTTTATCAAGAGTATCTTTTTAAAAAAATTGAAAGAGGGGCTTTGTTTTATGTTTATACGAATCTCTTCATTATCTGACTTAATAATGCTTGCCTGATTTTCGCATCTGCTTAGATATTCAAACTATTTCAACAAATTCTTTTTGTTGGAGTATGTGAGGAAAATCCAGCTTCCTAAAGATATGTAGTTTAAAAAGGGAGGTGTATTTTAGAGTCTTTTTTTAGGTAATTGAGGACATTTTTCTTTGCTATTATAGCCAAACACAAAAAAAGTGGTATTCTTTCAAAGTTAGTTGCAAAGTGGGATATTATAATCCAACTTTTTGAATATTGTCATATTGAAACCCATTGATGTAGCTGGCATTTGAATGGACTTTTTTTGCCTAGGAGTTTTAGTCCTACTGTGAAAAGTCTTATGAACTGGTGGAGGTGGCCCCCAGAGCACACTTTGAGAATCTCTGGCCTACATAGCTTATGTATGAAAAATGATGTTTTCTCTAACTAAATTGGGTATCAGTCTCTGTATGTATAATTTGAAATGATGCTTTATTTTCCTAAACATCACATCACAGACAGTTTCTATTGTCACAAAATACTCTTTTAAAACAGGGTCCTATAATATGATAATTTCCAGACTTAGAGAAATAAAGGCAGGCATTATTTAACCATTTTCCTATTATTGGAAATTTAATTTCCATTTAAAAGAATATCATATGTAACAAAAAACCCTAATCCACACTTTATTACTCCGTGAATGAGAAAGTTAAGCAGGATAGAAACAGAAGGAAAGTATAATAGTCTTTTGTTTCTCACAGTATTAACAGAATGCATATCAATGTATCTGATTCTCTTGTGGTAAAAGAATATTTTTTAAACAGCTATCCATATTGGTTCTATAGACTATGCTAGGCAAATATTTATGAGATATTACAAATTAAATGAGAGGTTCTGAACATCAGCTCATTTTCAGTTATGAGTGTGGGAGAATATCATTTGAGTGATCTATGAGGAGGTCTAAAGAATGAATCAGGGGCCGGCTGAGAGTATCGGAGAAGCAAGTTTCCCAAGCTGAGGCAGGCAGTGCCCTTCTTTTGCGGGCGGCTTCGAGTCTCGGCTTTGAGTCCGCGGCTACGAATCTCAGATCAGAGGGCTATCCAAAGTCTGGGCTGACTAGACTGACTGCGAGACTCAGCTGTGGTGAGACCCCCGAGCGGCGCGTGATTTCCCAATCAGCGGCAGCTGCGGTGGTCCGAGCTACTCCCTCCCTCCTTTCCGGGCCAGCTGAGAGTATCGGAGAAGCAAGTTTCCCAAGCCGAGGCAGGCGGCACCTCTCTTTTGTGGGCGGCTTCGAGTCTCTGCTTCGAGTCCGCGGATACGAGTCTCGGATAGGAGGGCTATCCAAGCCGCGGTAGCCCCCCCCACGGGAGACTTCCTGGTCCGGTGGGGAATCCCCCAGGCCCGCTGTGGCCCGCAACCAGCCACAGGGTTCCCTCAAGCCGCGGCAGCTGACGCCCCCACCACGCGCGACCCCTGAACCAACGGAGAGAATTGGATCCGAAATCCCCAGGCCACGGAGATCGGTGACTGGGGGAGACCCATTCCAAACACTTGAGACAAACGTGTGCCACGTGCGCCACGTACTGGGCAAGATAAGAAAAACAGATCCCAGAGATTTCACAGAAAAATCTTACAACCTTGCCGGGTCCAACACCAAGAGAAATCTGAATAAATGCCCAGACGCCAGCAGCAGAAGATAACTGTCCACGCTCAAAAGATTGAGAATATGGCTCAGTCAAAGGAACAAACCAATAGCTCAAATGAGACACAAGAGCTGAGACAACTAATCCTGAATATACGAACAGAAATGGAAAACCTCTTCAAAAATGAAATCGATAAATTGAGGGAGGACATGAAGAGGACATGGGCTGAACATAAAGAAGAAATAGAAAAACTGAAAAAACAAATCGCAGAACTTATGGAAGTGAAGGATAAAGTAGCAAACATAGAAAAAATAATGGATAGCTACAATGATAGATTTAAAGAGACAGAAGATAGAATTAGTGATTTGGAGGATGGAACATCTGAATTCCAAAAAGAAACAGAAACTATAGGGAAAAGAATGGAAAAATTTGAACAGGGTATCAGGGAACTCAAGGACAATATGAACCACACAAATATACGTGTTGTGGGTGTCCCAGAAGGAGAAGAGAAGGGAAAAGGAGGAGAAAAACTAATGGAAGAAATTATCACTGAAAATTTCCCAACTCTTATGAAAGACTTAAAATTACAGATCCAAGAAGTGCAGCGCACCCCAAAGAGATTAGATCCAAATAGGCGTTCTCCAAGACACTTACTAGTTAGAATGTCAGAGGTCAAAGAGAAAGAGAAGATCTTGAAAGCAGCAAGAGAAAAACAATCCATTACATACAAGGGAAACCCAATAAGACTATGTGTAGATTTCTCAGCAGAAACCATGGAAGCTAGAAGACAGTGGGATGATATATTTAAAATACTAAAAGAGAAAAACTGCCCACCAAGACTCCTATATCCAGCAAAATTATCCTTCAAAAATGAGGGAGAAATTAAAACATTCTCAGACAAAAAGTCACTGAAAGAATTTGTGACCAAGAGACCAGCTCTGCAAGAAATACTAAAGGGAGCACTAGAGTCAGATACAAAAAGACAGAAGAGAGAGATATGGAAAAGAGTGTAGAAAGAAGGAAAATCAGATATGATATATATAATACAAAAGGCAAAATGTTAGAGGAAAATATTATCCAAACAGTAATAACACTAAATGTCAATGGACTGAATTCCCCAATCAAAAGACATAGATTGGCAGAATGGATTAAAAAACAGGATCCTTCGATATGCTGTCTACAGGAAACACATCTTAGACCCAAAGATAAACATAGGCTGAAAGTGAAAGGTTGGGAAAAGATATTTCATGCAAATAACAACCAGAAAAGAGCAGGAGTGGCTATACTAATATCCAACAAATTAGACTTCAAATGTAAAACAGTTAAAAGAGACAAAGAAGGACACTATATACTAATAAAAGGAACAATTAAACAAGAAGACATAACAATCATAAATATTTACGCACCGAATCAGAATGCCCCAAAATACGTGAGGAATATACTGCAAACACTGAAAAGGAAAATAGACTCATATACCATAATAGTTGGAGACTTCAACTCACCACTCTCATCAAGGGACAGAACATCTAGACAGAGGATCAACAAAGAAATAGAGAATCTGAATATTACTATAAATGAACTAGACTTAATAGACATTTATAGGACATTACATCCCACAACAGCAGGATACACCTTTTTCTCAAGTGCTCATGGATCATTCTCAAAGATAGACCATATGCTGGGTCACAAAGCAAGTCTTAACAAATTTAAAAAGATTGAAATCTTACACAACACTTTCTCGGACCATAAAGGAATGATGTTGGAAATCAATAATAGGCAGAGTGCCAGAAAATTCACAAATACGTGGAGGCTCAACAACACACTCCTAAACAACGACTGGGTCAAAGAAGAAATTGCTAGAGAAATTAGCAAATACCTCGAGGTGAATGAAAATGAAAACACAACCTATCAAAACTTATGGGACGCAGCAAAGGCAGTGCTAAGAGGGAAATTTATTGCTCTAAATGCCTATATCAGAAAAGAAGAAAAGGCAAAAATTCAGGAATTAACTATCCATTTGGAAGAACTGGAGAAAGAACAGCAAGCTAACCCCAAAGCAAGCAAAAGGAAAGAAATAACAAAGATTAGAGCACAAATAAATGAAATTGAAAATATGAAAACAATAGAGAAAATCAATAAGGCCAGAAGTTGGTTCTATGAGAAAATCAACAAGATTGATGGGCCCTTAGCAAGATTGACAAAAAGAAGAAGAGAGAGGATGCAAATAAATAAGATCAGAAATGGAAGAGGAGACATAACTACTGATCTCACAGAAATAAAGGAGGTAATAACAGGATACTATGAACAACTTTACGCTAATAAATACAACAATTTAGAGGAAATGGACGGGTTCCTGGAAAGACATGAACAACCAACTTTGACTCAAGAAGACATAGATGACCTCAACAAACCAATCACAAGTAAAGAAATTGAAGCAGTCATTCAAAAGCTTCCTAAAAAGAAAAGTCCAGGACCAGACGGCTTCACATGTGAATTCTATCAAACATTCCAGAAAGAATTAGTACCAACTCTCCTCAAACTCTTCAAAAAAATCGAAGTGGAGGGAAAACTACCTAATTCATTCTATGACGCCAACATTACCCTCATACCAAAACCAGGCAAAGATATTACAAGAAAAGAAAACTACAGGCCGATCTCTCTAATGAATATAGATGCAAAAATCCTCAATAAAATTCTAGCAAATCGTATCCAACAACACATTAAAAGAATTATTCATCATGACCAAGTAGGATTCATCCCAGGTATGCAAGGATGGTTCAACATAAGAAAATCAATTAATGTAATACACCATATCAACAAATCAAAGCAGAAAAATCATATGATCATCTCAATTGATGCAGAGAAGGCATTTGACAAGATTCAACATCCTTTCCTGTTGAAAACACTTCAAAAGATAGGAATACAAGGGAACTTCCTTAAAATGATAGAGGGAATATATGAAAAACCGACAGCTAATATCATCCTTAATGGGGAAAAATTGAAAACGTTCCCCCTAAGATCAGGAACAAGACAAGGATGTCCACTATCACCACTATTATTCAACATTGTGTTGGAGGTTCTAGCCAGAGCAATTAGACAAGAAAAAGAAATACAAGGCATCAAAATTGGAAAGGAAGAAGTAAAACTATCACTGTTTGCAGATGATATGATAATATACGTCAAAAACCCGGGAAAATCCACAACAAAACTACTAGAGCTAATAAATGAGTACAGCAAAGTAGCAGGTTACAAGATCAACATTCAAAAATCTGTAGCATTTCTATACACTAGCAATGAACAAGCGGAGGGGGAATCAAGAAACGAATCCCATTTACAATTGCAACTAAAAGAATAAAATACCTAGGAATAAATTTAACTAAAGAGACAAAAAACCTATATAAAGAAAACTACAAAAAACTGCTAAAAGAAATCACAGAAGACCTAAACAGATGGAAGGGCATACCGTGTTCATGGATTGGAAGACTAAATATAGTTAAGATGTCAATCCTACCTAAATTGATTTACAGATTCAATGCAATACCAATCAAAATCCCAACAACTTATTTTTCAGAAATAGAAAAACCAATAAGCAAATTTATCTGGAAGGGCAGGGTGCCCCGAATTGCTAAAAACATCTTGAGGAAAAAAAACGAAGCTGAAGGTCTTGCACTGCCTGACTTTAAGGCATATTATGAAGCCACAGTGGTCAAAACAGCATGGTATTGGCATAAAGATAGATATATCGACCAATGGAATCGAATAGAGTGCTCAGATATAGACCCTCTCATCTATGGACATTTGATCTTTGATAAGGCAGTCAAGCCAACTCACCTGGGACAGAACAGTCTCTTCAATAAATGGTGCCTAGAGAACTGGATATCCATATGCAAAAGAATGAAAGAAGACCCATATCTCACACCCTACACAAAAGTTAACTCAAAATGGATCAAAGATTTAAACATTAGGTCTAAGACCATAGAACAGTTAGAGGAAAATGTAGGGAGATATCTTATGAATCTTACAATTGGAGGCGGTTTTATGGACCTTACACCTAAAGCAAGAGCACTGAAGAAGGAAATAAATAAATGGGAACTCCTCAAAATTAAACACTTTTGTGCATCAAAGAACTTCATCAAGAAAGTAGAAAGACAGCCTACACAATGGGAATCGATATTTGGAAACGACATATCAGATAAAGGTCTAATATCCAGAATTTATAATGAGATTGTTCAACTCAACAACAAAAAGATAGCCAACCCAATTACAAAATGGGAAAAAGACTTGAATAGACACCTCTCAGAGGAGGAAATACAAATGGCCAAAAGACACATGAAGAGATGCTCAATGTCCCTGGCCATTAGAGAAATGCAAATCAAAACCACAATGAGATATCATCTCACACCCACCAGAATGGCCATTATCAACAAAACAGAAAATGACAAGTGCTGGAGAGGATGCGGTGAAAGAGGCACACTTATCCACTGTTGGTGGGAATGCCAAATGGTGCAACCACTGTGGAAAGCAGTTTGGCGGTTCCTCAAAAAGCTGAATATAGAATTGCCATACAACCCAGCAATACCATTGCTGGGAATCTACTCAAAGGAATTAAGGGCAAAAACTCAAACAGACATTTGCACACCAATGTTTATAGCAGCGTTATTTACAATTCCAAAGAGATGGAAACAGCCAAAATGTCCATCAACAGACGATTGGCTAAACAAACTGTGGTATATACATACGATGGAATATTATGCAGCTTTAAGGCAGGATAAACTTATGAAGCATGTAATAACATGGATGGACCTAGAGAACATTATGCTGAGTGAGTCTAGCCAAAAACTAAAAGACAAATACTGTATGGTCCCAATGCTGTGAATCGACACTCGAGAATAAACTTGGAATATGTCATTGGTAACAGAGTTCAGCAGGAGTTAGAAATAGTGTAAGATAATGGGTAATTGGAGCTGATGGAGTACAGACTGTGCAATAGGACTAGATACAAAAACTCAAAAATGGACAGCACAATAATACCTAATTGTAAAGTAATCATGTTAAAATACTGAACGAAGCTGCATCCGAGCGATAGGTTCTTGTTTTGTTTTGTTTTGTTTGTTTTGTTCTTATTATTATTACTTTTATTTTTTTTCTCTATATTAACATTCTATATTTTTTTCTGTTATACTGCTAGTTCTTCTAAACCGATGCAAATGTACTAAGAAACGATGATCATGCATCTATGTGATGATGTTAAGAATTACTGATTGCATATGTAGAATGGTATGATGTCTAAAAAAAAAAAAAAAAAAAATGGTCAGCACAATACTGCCTAACTGTAATGTAATTATGTTGGAACGCTGAATGAAGCTGCATCTGATCTATAGTTTTTTTTTGTTTTTTTTTTCTTTCTCTTATATATTTTTGTACTTTTTATTTTTATTTGTGTTCTCTCTGTGTTATCACTTTATTTCTTTTTCTGTTGTCGTGCTATTTCTTTCTCTAAATCGATGCATATGTACTGAGAAATGATGACCATACACCTATGTGATGATATTAAGAATTACTGATTGCATATGTAGAATGGAAAAAAAAAAAAAAGAATGAATCATTGCCTGGTTTGTTTTAAATGCAGAGCCTGGATGTACTTCTCTGATTCAAGGATGGAGAAGCAGACAGAAACAAACAAGAAACAACAAATATAATAAGGATTAGTGCACAAAATAAATATTATCCTGGACACTCTACACAAAAATTGCCTTCCTCTCTATTTATCCCATAAATTTTGACATTTACTCTTTTTTTTGACAGGCAAACATAACTCTCAGGTTGTATGCAATTTGTTTAAAGTGTTTTGGAATGAATAATATGCTGTTATAGTTTAGACACATTCCAAAGGTCTCAAGTTTCAACCAGTAGGTTTACCAAGTACCTCGAAAATATTTCAGAAATGAATCTTCATTACTGAAATGAGTAGCTGGTTAATCCACATAATTGAAGTCAGAGTTGTAGAGGCACTCAAGATGACAACTGCAAGAGTAACTGCAATGACAACTGCAAGAGTAAGAGAATTTAGGCTCTGAAGTATTGCCCAGTCTTCCCCAAGTAAGTTGGGAATCGTGCTGGGAATCACCTAAGTGATAAGCAGTACAGACTCATATCAGGTCTGCAAAATAGATTTTATAGGCTGCTTCCCCTGCCCTTACTGGCTAGCAAATAATTGTTTAATAAACACTTAGAAGTGAGGCAGAATTTCTTCTGAGAATTGTTTTCTTATATCCTAGTAGGAAGATTGCTAGAAAAGAGCTAGCCCTCACCAGTGTCAAAATTTTGGGTGACTGGTTTTATCTACTGAAAATAATCCAAGAACGCTGCATTACCAAATAGACTTGGATGATTTCCCAATAATAATTGTAGAAATTGTTGTGTAAACCTTAAATGAGCATGAATAGAATTAAAAATAGTTTATCTTCCTATTAAAGCACCTCAGAAGAATAAATTGCACCAAGATTGATTCTTATGGTGTTTTAGTTTGTAAAACTTGCCAGAATGCAATATACCAGAAACAGAACAGCTTTTAAAAAAAAAAGAAGTTGCAAGTTTACAGTTCTAAGGCTGTGAAAATGTCCAACTCAGGCATCCAAGGAAAGATACTTTCATTCAAGGAAGGCCGATGGGTCCTAAACACCTCTTTCAGTTGGAAAGGCACATGGTGACATTTACTAGCTTTCTCTCCCAGCTTCGTGTTTCATGAAGCTCCCACAGGGATGTTTTCCTTCTTCATCTTCAAAGGTCTCTGTTTGTATGGGCTCTTTGGCTGTGTCTTTTTCCAAAATGGTTCCCTCTCAAAGGGCTACTGTAAGCAACCCCACGTCGCATGGGTGGAGACACATCTCCATGGAAACCATCTAATCAAAAGTAACCACCTACAATTAGATGGGTCACATCTGCATAGAAACAATAAAAATGATTTCACCTAGCAATACTGAATGAGGATTAATGGACATGGCTTTTCTGGGGTACAAAACAGATTCAAGCCGGCACATATGGCAAAACAAAAGTTAAAAAGGTCAGAAACCACAAAAACAGAAAAAGCACAAAATTTAGACAAAATAGGGTTGAAATAGTGTTAAATATAAAAAACCTTGCATTTTGTTGCCATGTTATTTAATTTGCAAACTTCTTTCAAGTTCACCTTCATATTGAGTGTTTTCTTTATTAATCTAAAATAGTGTCATAAAGTATATAAATAAAGTCCATTAGTATGATATTTCTTGGAAAAAAAATATTGTTATACAAAAGCGAAAGACTTAAGTGAATAAGAAACCCCAAAGCAGTGATCAAAAACATAGAACTTCAGCAGAAATGAAATGATGTGTATCCCTTACTTAAGACTTACACAGAAAGGTTGTAATATAAAAACATGTTATGGAATGTTCAGGCCAATCGAACATTAAAACAATACCTGAAAAAAGGCAGAATCAAGAAGGCCGTGCATTAATTTTGCATTATTTTAATAATCAGGCCAATTTTTCTCTTTTACCTCTCATAGTTAGGCTAGAGAAATTTTTATTAGCAGCTTCCTATCATCTTCATTCCTACAGCTAATCCAGTAATGTCTTTAGAAACAGTGAGAAACTATAGTAATAGTAAAGAAAAAAGTGAGTGAAGAAAGAAGAAAATGCATATTCATATCAATGATTTTTCATCCAAATGTTAAAATTGCATTTACATCTTTTTCCTGAAAGTGTTCAATTTAAACTCTCTAAATTGTAATCTATACAAAAAGCCCAGTCTGATAAACATCTTTACTCAACATCTTTGAATAACAAATTAGCCATTTGTATTAAAATATGGATGGGAAGTTATAGGTAATGAGATTATACTTAATTTTGCAACATTTTCATTCACATGTAGGCATTCCAAAGTATTTGTTTGCCTAATGTGGTTGGTCAGTTAGGTGCTATAGAAAAGTAAAGGGTTACTTTAACAGAGATGTCAAATACACACACACACACACACACACACACACACACACACAAATATATAAAACATATGATTTGGTGTACTTACTCATTTTATGAAACATTTATTGCACACTTATTCAAAATTGAAAATTTGTGGAAGGGGTAGAGAGTGTGTCTATGAAGTAATATTTTAAAAGACAGAGAACATAATAAAGAATAGAGAATTCAAATGAAACTTTAAGATTTTTATATTTAAATATATTCAGAAATTTTATTTATTTAAAAGATGAATTTACATAATTAAATGCTCATAATCTGAACTTCATCTTGTTGAAAATATAGTTGAGTGACCAGAGTAGAAGTGATACAAGGTACAACCAAATGTAAACCAAGAAATAGCATTAACTAGTTTTTTCTAAAGAAATATCTACTTAATGGAGAACACACTTCCTAAACAGCTACAAGGTGAACTGCAATATTTATAACAAAGTTCTCACTCTAAATCTTTGAATTGAAGCTGATAAATTTCACTTAAAATAACAAAAGGGAAATGTGTGATTAAGTAGTCTGGATTTCCTACCAAAGGATTTTACATATTTTGGTTATATTAAAAAAGAAATTATAAAATGAGAAAATTTGATGAAAATTTCATAAAATTGTCTGGAATGAGACTCTTTTTTATTCAATCTTAAGACAATCCTGCAAAGGCTATTGCATTGCAGGTTGTTTTTATGTTGTATATCTTCAAATATTTTTCTGAATAAAATATTTGCATTTAATATCTAGCAATGTAACAATATATATTTTATAATCTACAATATTCATGTAAAAGCTGTCTTGATTTTGCGTAAATATTTTTTGTAATGCCATAATTTAATCTTCATGCAACAACTATGGTTAAAGATAAGGAAATTCTTCAATTTGTTAGAATGCTGGATAGCAAAACTGAAGTAAATTGATATGGTGGTCAAAGACATGGATTTCAATCCACGGTCACATTCTGGCTCTGTGACTTTGGGAAATAATTTTGACTTATTTAGGGTTAATGATAAAACCCTAAGAGCAAGTCAATGGTTTTGCAAAAAACAGCTAAGAAAAGAAAATTTTGAGTGGATACAATGACAAATACCTGTAAATTGGATTTTCTTTTGGGGAATAACCATTTGCCTCTAAGACTTAGAGCATTTTCTGTTATGAGACTTTGTCAAACCGTAACATGAAGCCATCAAAGGTTGTGTGTCATTTTAACAAAATACAGTAATCTCTCTGATGCATCAATTGAGCTTTTCTCCCCTGTAGCACAATGACAAAATAATGCTTTTCAGGACAAAATTGATGGCTTTTCTTGTTGTTGTTTTTTCAAGAGAAAAGCTCAAAACCACAGAAACATCACTCCTCTTAGAAAAAACACAAAAATCACATTATGCCAAGAAGTTTGCAAAACCAATATAGCAAATTTAGTGACAAATTTCCTACTTGAAGAGAAAGAGAAATGTGTTATTGGCAAAATATCTATGTTTGAGGACATTTTCAGGGCTGTGTAATATCACTGAGATAGAAAAGCAATTACTATCACTCTTCTTGGAGCAGTAATACAGACTGCAGAAGGGTGCATTGTGCTCATTGCCAAAAGAGAAACAGCCAGATGTCGAGCATCAAGGCAGAGCGCTCAGTAATACATTAGGAGCCTATCCATGTGCGTCCATCTCCTGAATTGTAACTCTCACATATCAAGAGTTTGAAGGTCATATGTTCATAGACAATGTCTAAGAATGGGCTTAAAATTATTTTTGTGCATAATTTTTAGATTGACGTTGATCTAAATATCCAGAATCTATTGACACAGATGTCAACAATTTTGTATTCCTAATGACTAAAAACTGAGTTTGGGAATTGTCTGACCTATAGCTCAAATTGTTTATCATCCAGCCTGATATTAATAAATCGGTGAAGATGGTAAACCACATGCTTTTAACAAACATAAATTATAATTGTTATAGCTTTATTACTAAAATGTTGGAAAATATTATTTCTTGTAGTTGGCAATTGATATTACCAAATGCCTATCACTTGTTAAATGTTTCATAAGTGCTAATCTGTTTTGTAGATTTATGGTTCAATTTGCAATATTGTTGGGGTTATATAGTACTAATCAAAGGGAAGTTTCAATGGAGAGCTTTGAAGAATGCCAGATTTTTCAGTGTATTATTTGGAATTCTAATATTACATTCAGTATTTATCAAAATTCATGGAATAATCAAATATATAGACTATAATTAATAATTATAGTGTCTAAACTGAATGTTTGATACTTTGCTCTGAGTTAATACTTCAATAGTGGTGGATTTGTCTTTTCGTCCTTCTCTCCCACCTGCATCCCCCAATTCCTTTTAACAATCACATTATGAGTTTGGAAGGCTGATATATTCTCAATTTCTGTTTTGTCTTGTGTAGCCAGAAAACAATGAGTAAGCTATAATTTTCATTCCCTATGACCTGCTATGAAATTGACATAAAGATTATACTCTTATCTGAGTTGTTGATTTATTTTTCCTTAGTAATCTTTGATGTCTAGTTTTATTTATTTGCTTCTCATACAAAGCCATAAAAATTTCGTAAGTATACATAGGAGATATTTTTTTTACTATTATTATTTTTTTATTTTTTTCTCTATATTAACATTCTATATCTTTTTCTGTTGTTTTGCTAGTTCTTTTCCTAAATCGATGCAAATGTACATAGGAGATATTTTTATGCTAATTTCTAATCAAGTCCAGCAACTTTTGTTGCTATAACACATAAACCACTAATTTTAATATTTGATAAATATGGAATGAGTTTAATACTAACCTCCTGTGCAATGTCATCTGCTAAATTTTGGCAAATTTTACTTATTATATACAATAATAAGTATTTTGTTTCTAATTTAATCTAATCTTGAACTTTTGCAGTGTTTGCTATAGTTTTATTGCTCAGTCCATCTTAAAACTCTCTTCTCTCTTGACTATTTTGATATTATACTATATTACTATTACTCTTATCTGTTCTTCCTTTTTCTCCTGGCCATATTCTCCTTTAAAAACTCTCCATATCCTCTTAACTTGGGGTTCAGATTTGAGTCCTAATGCCAACTTCTGTCTGTGCTCTCAGCTGCTTCTTGGAATAAGCATTTTTACCTGAAATATTCTGCATCACTGAAGCTCTTGCTCTGCATCCCTTCTTTAAAAAGCTAACATTTTTCTGTCTCAGCCTTTCTCTATGGTATAAATCATAAACACTGTACAATTATTTACCCTGATCAGGAAACCACAATTTAATAGATTTCTTTATCCCTTTCTTTTGCTAAAACTCCCTCCTCCATAGTAAATATTTTTCCTCTTCCCCAATTTTACAAAAAAGATCTCTCAACTGCTTTCTCTTTTCTCTCTCTCCACAGCCACAGACATATCTCTTTTGTGAACTCCTGAAATATCTTCCTAACATGCTGCTATGATCCACTTTTCAGTGTTAATTCTCCGCACAGCAACCAGGGTAAACTTTAAAATATATAAACCACGTAATTTCACTGCCCTGCTTAAAAACTTCAATGACTTCCGGTTGCTCTCAGAATAAAACGAAATGCCTTGCCCTGACTGCAAAGGGCAGTATGCTCATAACACAGCATTTAGGCTGTCAGCATCCTGCTCACTGTGCCAAATTGTTGGTCAGACAGAGAGACACCCATTGCTCCCTCCAGGAGAGGGCGCTCACAGCAAGGAGGGTAGCAAAGAGCATAACCATGCCTGCCACCAGGAATAGCAGCCTATTGCTCACATTTTCAGGTGTCAGGGCTTCCATCAAAAGCACGACTCACACAAGCACTGATGGAAAGACATTTACTCACATAGAGATGAGAGCAAGACTTGCTCCACTCCTGGGTTCTGGTCCCCCATGGTCAGAAGGTCTTAATATCAAGCTGACTTAGGGACATGTTCTACTATCACTTGTGCCATAGTACAGGAACATTTCTCCCTCCCTTCCTACCCTTCAGGAGCAAATATACCAGTGGAGGTGAGCCAGGTGCCTTAAAACAGACTTAACTTTAGACAGACTATATCTAGTGAACGTTTATTCATGCTCAAGGCAGAAGGAGAAAGAATGTGCCACTGGCCACTCTCTGCTAAGGGATGAGTTTTATCTAATTTCTGAGAAGGTTGTCAGTCCAAATTCACAATCCATGCTAGGAGCCAGGTTGAAACTAACACCGGCTAGATTACAGGATTTACTTGTGGGGCACAGGGGAAGAACGCAGATTGTGCTCAGACTGTTCCCCACTACAAGAGCCTTTATCTCCCTGTCTATCACTGGCTCCCTTTCTCCAGCTCCATAAAAACTTCTGGCCCCTTCCCACCTTAGGGACTCTTCTCTTAGCTGAAGAAGCAGCTTTAACCTCATATAGACCTCAGCTCAAATAGAACGTCTTCCAAAAAATCATCTTATTAATTTTTTTCTTCGTAACTATCACAATTGGAAATAATTTTATTTTTTATGTATATGTGTTCAATGTTATCTTTCTTTAATGAAAAATGAGCTAGAACATGGGTACTATAACTCTTGCTGAAAATATGAATTTCTAGCCACTAAGAGACTATGATAGCTACTATGTAAATGATTACTAAATGAACGAAGGAATTTATGAATAAACAGATTAATGAATGAAACGGATTAATGAATGAAAGAATGGATAAGCCATGTTCCCCCATATGGGGGCAAATGAAATGGAAATGACCTCCATTTCAGTGTTTATTCATTTGGAGGGAGAAGTCATAATAGTGCAAAGGAAAAAAAGACCATGAACAGAACTATGCAGTCCTCATTTATTCATTTATTGATATTTTTAAAACTTCCTGTGCTTTTTCAAAAAGCTCACAAATCCATGCAAATCCTTTTTTCTCTAAATATTCATAGTATTAAGCCTGATAGAGTAATGACGACCTTGCCTTCAGAATTGCATAGTATAACTTCACAGTGTGGATACAAATCACCACCCCAGCACTAGTGGAAGATATTTTTTCAAGTGCCTTAAGGTGACTTGTATCATTTGAGAAAGGTGCTTTCTGACCCTGAAAGTTCCTTGCTTGACCTATGAACTCTGATTCCAGAAACAAAGAGGAATTCAAAATTGTTTTGACATCCCTGAGATCACTGACACAGAATAAGCATGTTTCGTCAATGAAGGAATAGATATAATGTTAGCCAACTATTCCAGATGCTTCTCTCTTTAGCCAGGTGAAGTCACAGCTAGTTCTGTTTTTTCCAGATGCTATCTCTTTGAGGTTTTGGCAAAACATAAACTAGGTCTGTGAGCCAGTTAAAAGGAGCCTTCTCTCTCTGTGCCTTAATATCCCTATCAGCAAAAGTAAACTAAAAACACATCTTCGGAATTTTATATTTTGATAACTCATTCACCTAAAGTTATGGTTTGTGGTTGTAACCACATGGTACAAATCAAACGTAAACATTTCACCATACATACACGAAGTAGATTCTTATTATCACTAATTTGTCACTGGATATTTTCCTGAAATCCTGTTATTTTTTTTAATTTAAAAAAATTGTTTCATCATTTAAACATTCTATTTTTCCCCAAGTTAGAAATCTTCGGTCTTCAATTGATGTCTGGAACCTTCTTTCTATGATCATTTCATGAAATTTCGTCTTTTCTGCTCGAGTGGATAAACATGGCCATTGGTGTCAAATAAATGTTTGTTGAAAGCTGATACACTTTGAAAAAAAAAAAAAAAACACACGTAGACTCTTTGCTCACCTAAAATCTGGAGATGCATTACAGGACTGTTAAGATGATTACATGTGAGGATAATGTGAACCTAGAGAAATGTCTGAGAGAGCAGTACTTAACAATAACATTTCATAGAGTATGCCATTATTTGAAGAACATCTTCAAAACCTGAAACTATTAAACATAGTATGGAATTATTTATTATTGGATAACAAAGCAAAAATATCACCTAGAAAACTTAGTCATTTTTTTCTCCTTTAGTAAAAGTCATAACCAATCTGTATTCTTTTCTTTTTCCCATTTATTAGAGAGATGGTGGATTTATAGAACCACATCAAACATCTTTTCATAGAACCACACATTGGGATAAATGGCGCAATGCCTCTATAGACACCTCAGATCAGAAATGACCCTTTACAATGATTTTGCCTTGGAATAGCAAATACCATCTTGAAGTTCAGAGGGAGATAATAAAGACAAGACAGATTTTGACTAAGTAGAATGCCAAAATAATTAAAATATAAATTAACACAAAAAAATAAGAGATCTCAAAGCGTAAAACTAATGGAGGGAGAGAAAAGGCAAAACAGAACAAAAATTGAGTATTTTAATCCCTAAGGCATAAGATCTTCTCTTGCTTTTGATTTACTTTCTTTTGTTTGTTTTTGATACCTCATTATTTGGATGAAAAAAAAGACAAACTAAAATATAGCAGTCAGGTAAGATTCCAAAAATGGACATATGATTGTAAGAACTTACAGTGAATCACCAATACCAATAAAAATATGTGAGTGATTTTTAGTAAATTGTTTATGAATCATGTGCTCACATTTGATCATTTTACAATTGCTTACATTGGTAACATCTTTGCATTTACCAATTGGATTTTAGAGTACATTTTAAAAATCATATTAATATTCAGATAAATGCATATACCTTATGAAACTATAACATTTTTAATTTTAGATTGCTTTATCTCTGCCCTACCAGTGTCTTCCATGCAACAGATGCAACCCCCACTTGTTTCATAGTCAGGAAAAACTTGGATCTGTTCCAGCCTAACAGACAGCCAAGAGACTTCTGGGGCAGAGGGACATTGCAGCTTACAATGAAAACATCTTCATTATGCTAACTTATTCAGGGCAGGTTTGTAGCAGAAACGCAAACTCTAGATTTATTATTAAAAGGACACTGAGGGACAAATTTTTGAAACATTTAGCTAAACCAATTCGTCTCATATTCAATTTCTTTGTGCTCAATTAGTTTATTTGCCATAAACTTCACCTTGGACTGAGTGTTTTCAAATCACGGAACAAAATGTTCAAAATGTCCCAACTAACCAGAGCAGTTAATTTAATTTCAAAACAGTAAATTAAAACTCTGGAAAAAAATGAAAGAGGCAAACATAGAGTACAATGTTTTCATCAGCATGTGGAAAGAGGTGGTATAATGTCCTTAAACTCTGTTTTATAGAATTCTGAAACATTAAAAACTTCTAAAGTGGGCTAAAAGAAAAAAATGGATTCAGATTTAGGAGTTATTCTTATGCCTATGAAACTCTCTATTGTTCATGTTCTCCAGAACCAAAAGAGTGGTCTCCACAAGACACTTACTGAAAAGCAAGTGAACAGATTCCACAAAAATGTTCATGCAATTTAAATTCAATTGCATGATGCCATTTTATAGGTCAAACAGCAGTTTCCTATATTTCACACCAATGGCTTCACCAATATCAATTTATATAATTTGCACTTTCTATATTGCTTGAATCATTATACCAGTGATTCACAAAACTGATGTACATTGCAACCACCTGGGATGCTTTAAAACCTACTAATTCTTTGTGTCCACCCCAGACCTTCTTATTTAATTTGTCTATGGTGTCACCTGAACATCATTAATAATTCTTCCCAGAAGAGCCTAATAGTCAGCAATGTTCAAACAACTGTTTGTTACCCATTGTTTTTCACTCACATAGGAGGATGATTAAATCTCAACATCCACAAACTGTATTCCTTGAAATTCTGACTCAGAAGATAGAAGTGCTTATGTGGGATTGGCCTTTTACAAAGAAGGCAGCCTGAGTACCATTTTTGGTGAGATACCTACAGCAGTGGTTTTCATGACACCTGAACTCTAGAGTGCAGCCAATTAAGCCAGTGACCAGAAATAATACAGGATTTCTAATGATGAAGCATATGCCCCCAAATATAAAATGCCAATGACTATTTCTAACAGGTTGTCAGAGTAGGGATTGTGATAAAAGCCTCAACTTGGAATCCGAAACCATAGTTTGAGTGCTGCAATTCACTTAATAACCTTACGACGACTTGGGAACAAATCACTGAATCTTACATAATTATTTGTCATATAGATTGAATGAGAGCAGAAACCTCATTGTTATCATGGTCATAATGACTGAATGTGGGAAAACCTAAAACTATTAAACATAGTATGGAATTATTTATTATTGGATAACAAAGCAAAAACATCACCAAGAAAACTTAGTCATTTTTTTCTCCTTTAGTAAAAGTCATAACCAATCTGTATTCTTTTCTTTTTTCCATTTATTAGAGAGATGGTGGATTTATAGAACAGTCATGCATAAAATACAGGTTTCCCATCCATCATCTACCACAGTTGCTACAATTGATGAGAGCACATTTTAATAACTGTACTATTCATTAAAGCCTATGGTTTAGCTTAGGGTCCCCTGGTCCTGTAGTGTACTTTAAAGGATTGTTTTTTATTTTATTTTATTCTGTTCCCATCTATACGATCTAACATCTCCCCCTTTCAGTCATAGTTAGAAATATATTGCAACACTGTTAATCACATTCACAATGTTTTGCTGCCATCACCACCACCCACTACCAAAACATTTCTATCATTCCAAACCGGAAACCTGCGCATTTTAAGTCTTCACTTCGCATTCCCTATTCCCATTCTGCCCCCTGGCAAATGGTATTGTAGATTTAGACTCTATGAGTTTGCTCACATTAGCTGTTTCATCAGTGAGCTCACACAACGTCTTATCATTTTGTGTCTGGCTTATTTCACTCACCATTATGTCTCCAGGGCCCAACCAGTCTATTTTTACTGCTATGTGTGTTGAATGGGTTCTATGGTCAGATTCAAGCAATGCTCACTACTAATAATGGTAATTATTCACCTCTTTGTACAAACATTTTTCCCTCTATTTTCAGAACAGCAGTCCCCTTTGACTGTCCTCTTACCTTACTGGCTGTCCCTTTTCAGTCTCTTTGGCTGGTTCCTCTACATCAGGAAGTGCTCCAGGGTATGGTTGTGCGAACTTGTCCCTCTTCTGCCTTTACTCTTCTTCAAATTGATGTGATTGGGTTCAGTGAAAGTGCTGCTCTTATAGCAGCCATCATTTATAACTTTAATGTCTTTCCATAGGTAGACATGCATAGTTTAGCTAATGAAAAGCAGATTATTTGAACAGTAAGAGGGCAATAAGAATTCTGCCATTCTGCGGTTCATGAAAAGATGATCATTCTCAACAGAATGTGCTTAAATGTCATGTATGTGATAGGAAAACTATGTGTTGTTCACAGATATTACTCTAAACCCATTTAGGTTTTTTTTCTTATTTTAGGAAATGATGGCCTGTTTAAATGTGATCTATTATTGTATCTCTTCTAAAAAATTTAACTGATTATAGAACATGTTCAAAACCATTTGACATGTATATTCCTAGATGAGTGTGGTAACATTTTGCTAATATATTTCTAATCCTTTATCCGGTAACATTTTGATAATATATTACTAATCTCTTTATTTCTATAATTCTGTGCTTAAAGCTTGTCTTTGTAATATGAACAGTAAGGGAAGACATCTTTCTATATTTTGATCTAATATTGGAATATAATTGGTAAAATATGATATAAAGATTTCCTTATTTTATTCATAGTGTTGTCTTAAGAACCAATGGAATAGTTTGAAAATATATTTTTCCAGATTTGTCAGTTTCTATTCTTCATACTTAATATTAATAACTTAATTTACATTTCTAATAAAAGAACAGACTGGCACTGCTTATATTATTTTTGGATGTTGGCAGTTGATGAAATAGTTTCTTCTCTCCTAGCAATGCCAAGCCAGACTGTGGAAGTTACAATGAATTGCTTTCTATGTTGAACTGACCTTGCTTAAGCCTTTTAAGTGTGGCAAGAATCTTTTTAATGTGACTTTTGTTAAAAAAAAAATTTATAATTTAGAACTGAAGCAAGAGGATGACTGCATACCTTTCAATGTCACTTTTTAACAGGCTCACTCAAGAATTATTTAATTACCTAGGAGGCTGCACCTGTGTTTTACTTTGCTATTTATTATTTTATTAGAGCCCTGAAACTGTGAAATTAAATGTTAACTTATAGTTCCTGTCAGGTAGAAAAGATAAGCCCACAGGTTTCAATTTTAAAGGTTATAGGACATTTTATTTCTTTTAGCAATTTTTTTTTTAGGACTCCTTGAACTGATAATATAAATCTGTGTTTCTTGAATTTTCCTCTGAAAGATTTAATATCTTACTGGTTCCCACTTTATTGAATGAGATTAATAAGATCTCTGGCACGTGTTTATTCTGTGTTTGTATGAGAATCATGCTTTTAACTTTGGAAAGTAAACTTGAACACTTTTGGAAGTACTAGAGATGCCCAAGTAGACTCGCCTATCGGAGATGATTACACTGAGTTACCTGAGAATAGCACCCTGCAGGCTATTTAAGCCAGGTACATCCTGGCTCCTTGCATGATTCTTAAGAGGCATTAGAAGTGGAACTTTGATGACTTTCTGTTCTTATTTTTTCCCCCTAACTTTGTATTTTTGACCTTGTTTCTAGCTCTTGGTTAAATTTGATCCAGTGTATCATTTGTGCGTGGCCCATAAAGTATTCTCAATTGAGGATGGCAAAAATTGTATATCAAGTTTTATGATGTGATCACTTGTGATCTCTGTAAAGTGAATGAAGATCATTCTCTGTTGGGTGGAGGAATCTTGCTTGATAGTCATTTTAATATTCGTCTGTTTGGGAAAATAATGAATTAAGAAAATATGCCATGTTCCCTGGAAGAACATCTCATTGAAATCTGGATTTTACGTCTCTGTATTTATTTTGAAAAGTGCCTGCTGTTATAGAATTGAAATTCTAAGTTCTGTGTGCATCTCTGCGGGCGAATCAAGAAAACTCGTTATCTCTTATTTTCTGTGCTGAAATATTTCCCAAGTCCAAGAGGTGTTAATAAATTAGATTATAAAGACTCTTAAATGAAAAGAGTTCTGTCATAATTGCTATATAGAGAATAAAAGGCTTACATAAATCTAGTATTTACAAAATTAGCAAAAGATAAACATGATAAAGTATTTCAAGAATACTTGGGGCTTTTACTTATATGAACCATCTGCACTGATAACAAGAACTTTTGTATTTAAGATTTGTAAAAGTATTTCTAGTTTACTTTATGCACCTTCAAATTTCTGAATGTTTATTGTTTTGTTAATCCTTAGGATTTGAAGTCATTACTTGAGATTGATCTTCCTCTACTGATTTCCTCTGGTCTTGGAAGTCTGACAGGAGTTATTTACTTTGACTTGAAGTTACAGTTTCTTTGATTACTGGAATCTCTAGATTAACCAATAGAGATATTTGAAAAGTTCTGAGTATAAAATTTAGCACTTTTATTGTCCCCTGGAAGATCTATTTTAACTTTCAATTATGTTAAAGACATTATAAAATCCCATACTTTTCTTATTTTTTAAAAAATATTTAGCTACGAGGTTTTAGAAGACTTATCCTCTGACTGTTTTGATTTTATAGTAATCAGTATTAACCAATATTCAGTTAGTTACTTGACTGAAGTCAAAATTTCTACTTGAGATAGAAGATTATTTTACAGGTAACAGGTATCAAAAGAGAGCTGAAAGTGACCTCAGGATTCTCTAAACTGTAGGCAGTTTGAAATCAATTTAGTGGGTTACAGGCAATATTCTAAAAATGAAATACAATAAAAATAAAAATCATATAGAAGACATCAGAGTAAAACTCACATTGAAATTAGTTTCTGTAATATGTACACTTATGTGTGTGCTGGATTATAGAAAGAGTTAAGATTTGAAAGCACGTGCCTTTTGTGCTTGCAGAGACTAAATCCCAGAGATTAGGTGATTGTCCCAGGTCATATAGTTAATTAGTAACAATTTAAGGGCTACAGTTAAGCTTTTTTGACCTCAATAATTACTGCCAGTTAGTTAGCAGTGCATATTAGTCAAGTCCCCAAAACAAAACACAAGCATATTGTGGCATTAGGATATTAATGACTGCTTCTTTCGAAGGAGGCCCATGTAGAAATCAGGTCAGTGTTTCATGAATTAGAGACAAAGAATGTTAAAATAAATTCTATTTAACTCTCGAACTCACAAGTGTTTAAGTTGGGTAACAGTATACATTTTTTCCATCGCAAAAGAAGATAATTAAAACCTATGGTTTTAAGGTGTAAAGTACTTACTTTGCCCTTTTTCCTTAGTACTTATTTTGACAGAAAAGAATGAACAGCAAAAAAAAACTTTTGCCACTCTCTGTTCTGGTTGATTTTATGGTGAGGTCACTGCTAGAAAAGGAGCAAATGACCAGAATGGCCATGTGTTTAAAACAAAAAAAAAGATGAGGTGGGGTATACGGAGCAGCGATTTAGTCAGTGATGTTAATTACGAGTTGACTGAACTGATAGGAATTTAGCAAGGCAATCTGTGCTCTTCCTAAAATTAAATTTTATACTCAAATCTCATGAATTGGCTAATTCCAGGAACTCTGATTTTCATCTGGCCCTGAAAATTTTTGTAATGTGGTTATCGTTACTTCTTTACTCTTTGTCAACTTTATTTTTTAAAACAGTTATTACTTAGCTTTGGAAAAATTAGCAAGATTTTTTATTGCTTCTCAAACTTTTGATTTTCAAATATATATGAAAGAAGGAGAAGCTTGTAAAGAGTTCCATGAACCTATTACCCAACGTTAATTTAAGAAAAAAAAGTGCAGTCTATTCTCATTGCTATCCTTGACACTATTCCACCATTAAATCATTTTTAAAACAAATCCCAAACACATAACTCCATCCATAAATAATTTTTTAATTATTTTTGAACTTTTAAAAAACATACTGTCATGGTCAGGTTCATGTGTCAAGTTGGCCAAGTGGTGGGACCTGTTTGTCTGGTTGGGCAAGTGCTGGCCTGTCTGTTGCAATGAGGACATTTCCTATTATTAAATCATGATCATGTCAGCTGCATCCACAGCTGATTCCATTTGTAATCAGCCAAAGGGGAGTGTCCTCTGCAATGAGTGCAGCTCAATCTAATCACTGGAAGGCTTTTAAGGAGGATTCAGAAGAGACAGGCTCTTCCTGCTTCGGCTGGTGAGAGCCTCTCCTGTGGAGTTCATCCAGACCCTTCATTGGAGTCATCAGCTTCATAGCCTGCCCTTTGGATTTTGGACTCTGCATTCCCACAGTCATGTGAGACACTTTTATAAATTTTATATTTGCGAGTGTTCCCTATTGATTCTGTTTCTCTAGAGAACCCTAAGTAATACACATACTTACTAAGCTAGTACAATTTTTATATTTCCCAGATTCAACATTATGCAGTTATCTTGAATCATCTACTACTTTCTGTGATTTTTAATTTACTGCTGAACGAAATTAAAAAAAAAAATGTATAGGCTGCTCAACACTCCTTAGCCAAGTACTTCAGTCCTGTTTCATGTCCTCGTAATAAACTATGCAAAAACATTCTAGCTGAATACTTTTCAGTGAAGTTACTGCTCTTTTAGTATACTTGACCATTTGAATGCTTTTAGAGGTTTTTCTAAAATAGTGAGACTGTGATGATGAAAATTTTTACTAATTTCCTTGAAGAAATGGCATTTATAAAAATTGCTATTTTTTTCTTTAAAAATTACATTTTAACCTAAATGATAATATATTTTGGGGACTGAGCAAATATGTACTTGTTGGCCCACCAAACTCTTCAGGTACCCTACATAGTACTTAGAGTAGGTTGGCATATAGAAAAGGGAGATTTTGGTCTCACATTCCAAGGGTTTTTTGTTTGCCTCATCCTGGAATTTATTTGCTATTTCTTATGAATCATAAGGTAGGGCTTTTTTTGGGGAGGTGGGTATTTCATGTTTTTTAGATTTAAAGCTATCTATAATTCTTTTGGGGGTAGTTAATTTTACAATATTCTAGTGTTGTTCATTAAAATTTTATATATTGATAAATAATTGCTGCTGCGGTATTTTTGAGAGTTCAAAGCAGACATATATACATTAATAGTTCGTGAAGCTATTTTTGTACTGATACATTTTAACAAGTGTTTGATTACCTTAATGGAAAATAGACTCTTTCAAGCACTGATTACATTTAAATTTCTCTAACGTTTAGATGATGTAGTCTCATGGTACTGCTAGAATTTATGCATTTTGGAGTAGCACATGTATCTTCTATTCTGTTAAAAATATTTTTCTGCCACTTAACTGTGTCTCCAACAGATAGTCGTTAAGGGATGTAGGCTTAAAAAAGTACTTGGATTTTAAGAAAAAAAGTATTTTTAATCAAAAATTTCTATTTCAGGAGCCGATTGATATGAGAATGCAGTTCATATAATGTAGGTGAACACTTTAATGACCCAGGCTATTTTAATAACTTTGGTTAAAAAAATACATTATATATTTCCCCCTGTGTTTATTAATGCAGAATATAATATGTATACATTTAAAGATATGATTTGGAGTTATTACTCCTGGACAATATCTAAGACTGTGAAAATATAAAATTCTATTTTCAAATTAAATTGAATTTTTACCTGCAAAACATTTTTATAACAGTAATTATGCATTTTAGTATGTCAATTGGAAAACATTTTCCAAAACAGTTAAATTGAATTATTTAATGAACAATCTTTAGAAAGTTAAATTCTGAGTAAATTGAATAAAATTTGATTACTAAGCATAGTTTTAATATATATATTTATATTATATACTTATCTACAATTATGTTATATAGTTATATATCATATGGTTGAATATATTCTTATATATTATCTCTATATATTGATAATTACAGTATACATTTATAAAACACACATTTTAAAGAGTGTGTTTCTAAAATAATATATGGGTTTCTATATATACTATTTAAATTTGGCTTTAATATATTCTTCTTATTTTTATATCCTATAGATAGAAAGGCCAAATTTTGGGGCCATATTCAGTACTACTTTAATTTTTTCCACTTTAAGAATGTTTAAAGGGCTATTAAGGGGTGCATGGGGGAGTAGTAGAATGCTCGCCTTCCATGCAGGAGACCTGGGTTCGATTCCCGGACCATGCACCCCCCAAAAAAAAAACAAAGTAAAAAAGGATATTGGTGGCTGGAGAAAGTTGGGCTATATACGTATATGCTAACTTAGAAAACAATTCTGTAGGATATACAGTTCTTGCTTATCTATTTCCCCATTTTTCTGTGTAATAGAAGGGAATTACTTTAGTTAAAGTTCGTAATTAATATAGGTAGTTGTATTAGTTAGGGTTCTCTGGAGAAACAGAATCAACAGGAACACTCACAAATATAAAATTTATAATAGTGTCTCACGTGACCACAGGAACGCAAAGTCCAAAATCCGCACCGCAGGCTGTGAAGCAGACGATTCTGATGGAGGGTCTGAATGAACTCCACATGAGAGGCTCGCCAGCCCAAACAGGAAGAACCTGTCCTCTCTGAATCCTCCATAAATGGCTTCCTGTGATTAGATTAAGCATCAGTCATTGCAGAGGACACTCCCCTTTGGCTGATTACAAATGGAATCAGCTGTGGGTGCAGCTGATATGATCATGATCTAATTCTATGAAATGTCCTCATTGCAACAGACAGGCCAGCACTTGCCCAACCAGACAAACAGGTCCCACCACTTGGCCAAGTTGACACATGAACCTGACCATGACAGTAGTTGTCACTATAAGAAGATCAGTATTAACAAAGAAATACAACAGTTTTCAAATTTATAAAATGAAAAAAAGTTTTTATTTTTAAGAAAAAGAAAGTAGGTTGTCCTAAAGTTTCAGTTTGTTTCAGAATATGAAAGAGAATAATGAAAGACAAAACTTGAGTGTATGGCAAGTTGTGGAGGGATAGAAGGTGGTAAATATTATTTGTCTTGGTTTCTAATATTTAGTCTGAAAAGAACCTGTGAAATGTGTTCAAATTTTGACAGTTTGCCCAATTTTGATGGGTTTAGGTAAAGAAAGATTTTTTTAGAAAAAGGAGAGAATGATTCCTTTACTTTCAAGTATTACATTAAGACAAAATTAGTCTTTGCTTTCTCTTTTTTAAGAAGACAATTGATCTTGAAAAATGCATTCTCTTAACCAGGATTATTTAAAGATTTTTCCTTAAATTCAGTGAAATCTGCTCAGACTAAGGACCTCTGATATAAGACCACTTTTCTGAGTTCTGTATTGTCTTCTTTACATCCTTGATTATTTTTAAAGCAAGGTACAAAGATTCCTCACTTCTGAAAAAGTTAGATTTCCATACAGTTGATAAGCATCTTTTATGTTTCTTCTAAAATATTTTATTGTCCTGATTAAGTATTGTTCCTCAGATACACATGATCCTTCTTAATCAAGTGACCAAGTCACTTCTGATAACTGTGATTTGTATATAATGCTGTTGGTGTTATCCTAAATACCACTTTCAATTTATTTTCTGATGGATATATAATAAAACACTTCCTCTTCCTTCTTAAGCTAGCATTCAGTGGTCTTACAGATACTTTCAGGGTTCTGTGATATCAACACTATTTTCAGAATAGTACTAAGATATAATTTATCTTTTTTTACTTTTATTCTCTCAGGTGAAAGTGAAACTGTGGATTCTCTACAGGGAACTGTAGAGAATTTGCTGCAATATACTGTGTGTGATATTGCAGCAAATTCAATGTGGAAGCAGATAGGAGTATCTAGCTGTTTTCTATTAAGGTAGATATAAAAGGAATTTGCAAAAAGTGTAAAGCAATTCCAATTCTCCTACGCATATTTTTTGGGGGTAACAGTTACTTCCTAAAATGTTATTTATTTTTACATGTCCTGAGTTTATTTTTATTTTAACATAATAGAGAAAATTTTGATGAGCATATGAAATGAAAGGAAAACTGAACAAAAAGAGCTTCTTAGAGGTCTCGTTAAAGATCATAAAGTTATATTAAAGAAAGAAAAGCTTGGAAACCCAATATAGTTGACCATTATCTGTAAACTGAAATAGAATATTTTTAAATGATGTCTGGTTCATAATGAATCAAAGAATACTTGAATCATATAACAAATATTTTCCTGAGTCTTCTTACATCGAAATACAGCGTTTTGCATATTTTTATTAAGAATCTGTCCTTTTTTTATTAATTAAAGAATAAAAAGAAATTAACACAACATTTAGAACTCATTCCATTCTACATATGCAATCAGTAATTCTTAACATCATCACATAGATGCATGGTCATCATTTCTTAGTACATTTGTATCATTTAGGAAAAGAACTAGCAAAACAACAGCAAAAGACATAGAATGTTAATATAGAGAAAAAATAAAGATAATAATAATAGTAAAAAAAAGACAAACAAACAAACAGACAGACAAAAAAGAAACCTATAGCTCAGATGCAGCTTCATTCAGTGTTTTAACATGATTACTTTACAATTAGGTATTATTGTGCTGTCCATTTTTGAGTTTTTGTATCTAGTCCTGTTGCTCAGTCTGTATCCCTTCAGCTCCAATTACCCATTATCTTACCCTGTTTCTAACTCCTGCTGGACTCTGTTACCAATGACATATTCCAAGTTTATTCTCAAATGTCGGTTCACATCAGTGGGACCATACAGTATTTGTCCTTTAGTTTTTGGCTAGACTCACTCAGCATAACGTTCTCTAGGTCCATCCATGTTATTACATGCTTCATAAGTTTATTCTGTCTTAAAGCTGCATAATATTCCATCGTGTGTATATACCACAGTTTGTTTAGCCACTCGTCTGTTGATGGACATTTTGGCTGTTTCCATCTCTTTGTAATTGTAAATAACGCTGCTATAAACATTGGTGTGCAAATGTCCGTTTGTGTCTTTGCCCTTAAGTCCTTTGAGTAGATACCTAGCAATGGTATTGCTGGGTCATATGGCAATTCTATATTCAGCTTTTTGAGGAACCGCCAAACTGCCTTCCACAGTGCCTTTGACATTCCCACCAACAGTGGATAAGTGTGCCTCTTTCTTCACATCCTCTCCAGCACTAGTCATTTTCTGTTTTGTTGATAATGGCCATTCTGGTGGGTGTGAGATGATATCTCATTGTGGTTTTGATTTGCATTTCTCTAATGGCCAGGGACATTGAGCATCTCTTCATGTGCCTTTTGGCCATTTGTATTTCCTCTTCTGAGAGGTGTCTGTTCAAGTCTTTTTCCCATTTGTAATTGGGTTGGCTGTCTTTTTGTTGTTGAGTTGGACAATCTCTTTATAAATTCTGGATACTAGACCTTTATCTGATATGTCGTTTCCAAATATTGTCTCCCATTGTGTAGGCTGTCTTTCTACTTTCTTGATGAAGTTCTTTGATGCACAAAAGTGTTTAATTTTGAGGAGCTCCCATTTATTTATTTCCTTCTTCAGTGCTCTTGCTTTAGGTTTAAGGACCATAAAACCGCCTCCAATTGTAAGTTTCATAAGATATCTCCCTACATTTTCCTCTGTTTTATGGTCTTAGACCTAATGTTTAGATCTTTGATCCATTTTGAGTTAACTTTTGTGTAGGGTGTGAGATATGGGTCTTCTTTCATTCTTTTGCATATGGATATCCAGTTCTCTAGGCACCATTTATTGAAGAGACTGTTCTGTCCCAGGTGAGTTGGCTTGACTGCCTTATCAAAGATCAAATGTCCATAGATGAGAGGGTCTATATCTGAGCATTCTATCCCATTCCATTGGTCGATATATCTATCTTTATGCCAATGTCCTTTTTATCCTTTAGAATTAAAAATCAATTGTGAAACAAAGGCCATATTTAGTGTGTCACTTAGGGAGATGTGTCATGTTACCATCCGTGGTAGTTAGATTCAGTTGTCAACTTGGCCAGGTGAAAGCACCTAGTTCTGTTGCTGTGGACATGAGCCAATAGTACATGAACCTCATCTGTTGCTGATTACATCTGCAATCGGCTAGGAGGCGTGCATGCTGCAATGAATGACATTTGACTTAATTGGCTGGTGCTTAAATGAGAGAGTGCAACATAGCACAGCCCAAGCCTCTCAGCATACCTCATCTCAGCACAAGCAGCTCAGCCCAGGTCTTTGGAGATGCAGAAAGAAATCACCCCGGGGAAAGTTGTTGGAACCCAGAGGCCGGAGAGAAGGCCAGCAGAGATTACCCTGAGCCTTCCCACCTAAGAAAGAACCTCAACTGAAAGTTAGCTGCCTTTCCTCTGAAGAACTAATGAAATAAATCCCCCTTTATTAAAAGCCAATCCGTCTCTGGTGTGTTGCATTCCGGCAGCTAGCAAACTAGAACACCATCAAAGAACCAAAGTTGTACTTGATAGTATGGGCAATGGTGAAATGGCCCAGTGCCTGCCTTATAGCTCCCAGCATCACAGGTAGTAAGGAAGCTACTTCTGGCAATTCAGGAACTTAAAAATATTTGGGAGATCTTGAGAATAAAGGAATTTATCAAAATTTATTGGTAATACAGGTAAATCTGCTAGTATTTCTTGGATTTGATTTTCTAGCTTTGGGATAGAAGATCAAAATAAAATGGCCTTTATAAATCCAATACAAATTTCCTTTATGAACATTTCGGATAGAATTTAAACACCAACCTTAATCTGTTCAACTTTGTGTGCTCAAGGAGGATATGTGTAGTACCTGCCTCTCTTTCTGAAGAGCAAGTCAAAAACAATGAGGACGGACAAAAGGACAAATCTTGTAGGATCTCAATGATATGAAATAATCAGAATAAGCAAACTAATAGAGTCATGATCTAGAATATAGGTTATCAGGAGATGGGATGGGGGCAGGGAATGAGGAGTTAATGTTTAAATTGTAGAGTTTCTAATTCAGGAGATTGTAAAGTTTGGGTAGTGAATGGTGATGACGGTATAACATTGTGACCATAATTGTGAGCATTGAGTTATATGTGAACATGGTTAAAAGGGGTAAATTTTAGGTTGTATGTATGTTGCTAGAATAAACTTTAAAAAACAACAGGACTATACAACACTGGGAAACCCATTGTACATGATGGACTATAGTTATTAGTACAATTAGAAAAGATTCTTTTGTGAATTGAAATAAATGTACCACATGGACACAAAGTGTTAATAATAGGGTGCTGTGGTGGTCAGGTTTGTGTGTCAGCTTGGCCAGGTGATGGTACCCAGTTGGCTGGTTAAGCAAGCACTGACCTATATCTGTTAAGAGGAGGACATTTCCCAGACTTAAATTATGAGCATGTTGGTTGCAACTATGGGTGATTACAGCTGCAGTCGGCTAAAGAGAGTTTCTTCTACAAGGAGTGGCACTTAATCTAATCACCTGAAGGCTTTTAAGGATAATTCAGAAGAAAAAATCTCTCTTCCCACTTCAACCAGCCAGCCTCTCCTGGAGTTTTGTAGAGGATCTTCACTGGACCTGTCAGCTCATGGTCTGCCCTACAGATTTTAGACTCTTACATCCCCATGGTTGCGTGAGACACTTTTATAAATCTCCTGTTTGTGTATATCTCCTGTTAGTTCTGTCTCTCTAGCGAACCCTAACTTTGGGAACTCTGTAATTTATTTATAATTTTTATATATAAACTTACAACTTCTCTAGTAGATAAATAAACCACAATGAGGTCAGTCATTGTATGTGATTGTAAATTATCTTTGGGGATTATTTCTGATAAGAAGAAATGGGCTATTTAAAAAAAATAATTACTGGATGGGCCACTGTGGCTCAGCAGGCAGAGTTCTCGCCTGCCATGCTGGAGACCCAGGCTTGGTTCCCGGTACCTGCCCATGTAAAATAAATAAATAAATAAATAATGATTATCTAAACTTTTGAATTTAAGAAATAAGATGACTACCTTTACTTTGAATATCATTGACTATTATATTAAATGCTTAACAACTTACCCCCAAAGTATTCAAAATCTAGGATTCTAAGACCCGTTTGACTTTGCTACTCATTATTTACATGATACCTGTTAGATTTCTGTCAGAAAAAAGGTTAAAACCAAAAGTTGTGTTTTATCACCCTGTATAGGACACTAATCAGTATCTAGCAGACATATCTCACTACTCATTTAACTGAAGGATTATTTAACTCTCTCTTCCTCAAAGTCCCTCTTTGAACCAGCTCAACCATCTTACTGGAGTCTTTATTAATTAATAACTTCAAGAAAATATTTGACACATGATAATCCCATATTGGAAAAAAATCCCTTCAGATTGATTCTACAATTTTACAATAGCCTTTGAATATCAACTCTCTTAATATACACATTTTTGAAATGACAAAAAAGGAAAGGGAATTATGCACAAAAATCTAGCTGAAAAAATACATTTTTAACAGGAAGGAAAACAGTTTAAGGCTTGCCAATTTATTACAATAGACCTGATTGCCCAAATTCTTATTTCTCTTTCATATAATTAAATTTTAGGGCCTCTGCACAAATACTAGGATTGCTATTAATTGATAATATAACCTAAAATTAAATTTCTGTTACCTACTATAACTACAAATGACTATCTATAACAGTTTATAAAAATGTTTCTGCATTTTTAAAAAATATGTATGTATTTTAGAGACTCATGCGACTCTATTTAAAAAGTAGAATACTTATAATTAGTGTTTAGAAAGAATGAATAAAGCACTTAGGACTGACAATATTTCTTATACGTGATCCAAATAAAGCTCATCAAATCAAAAAACTCTCTGTATTTAATTGGAGAATGAAGTCATAATGTTCTCTGCAACAAATCATATTTTACTTTTGAAAATTAAGTGTTTTCAAAATATTTAATTTTAATAATGATTATCCAAACTTTTGAATTTAAGAAATAAGATGACTACCTTTACTTTTAATATCATTAACTATGATATTAAATGCTTACCAACTTACCCCCAAATTATTCAAAATCTAGGAGTATAAGACTAAGGGATCATAATTTTTGAAAAGAAATGCATTAATAATAGGAAATTCTATTTTTTCAAATTTTAAAAATCATATTTTCCAATATGGGAATCTGAAATAATATAAAATAGTATAAAGAAGATAGGAGGTCTTATATATAATTCTAAATATAATTAATATAAACTTCAGGGCAAATTTACTCATCCTTTCAACATCTCTTCTTTTTTCAGTTGCAGAATGCAAGATGCATAAAGAAGGGAGAGAGACAAAAAGAATCTATATAAACTACATTTGGCATAATATACCTAGTGTATTAGTTAGGCGTGACACCTAGCTTTAGTTATCATAAATATTCATAGCCATAAATTCCTAGTATAAAAATGGAAAATGATAAAGGAAATATCACTTTTATCCTTAGAAGTTCCATAGTTTTATTCAGCCACAACAGACATACTCTTACTTCTCATTCCATAGAAGTAGAGTGAATGCCAAAATTAAGAAAATGAGAATTAGATTACTATGACTGGTTTAGACCCATTGGAAGATGTGTTTTCCCTGGCTGATAGAGCCTACTGTAACTGAGCTATATTACTCATAAATCCCCAATCAAATGCAACCACACATAATATCTTGATGTAAGTCCTTTGACTATTGTCATGCTTTAATATGTAACATACATATTTTTTTCTATATAAAAATTGGAAATACTGTCGTGATGTCTAGTTCTCTTACTTGGCAATATGTTCTGTGCTATTTTCTTGTCAGAACATTTTCCCTTGGAGTATTGTGTTAATTAATTATATATAATACAGGATAATTTATTGAAACAATAATGTGTGGGTTTTTAGGTGTTTTCACTTTTTCAGTAATAGAAATAACCCTTCAGTGGAAAAAGTCGTAAATGTTTGCACATATTTCTTGTGCGAGAATGTCCTCCTGAGACTGCGTGTGCGCCGATACACTTTGCTGGGTACACCAATAATACCTTTTACCCAGATTGTGCTTCTAGATGTTATGTGTAGATTCTCCCCCACCACAGGAAAAAGCCCAGGTGTGTTTCCTGATTCCTGTAAAAGCAGTGGATTCCGCAAACTTAGTGCTGCTCAGCAGTGATGCAGACTCTCCACATCTGTCTGAACCCTCCATGCCCTGCCTGTGGAACCTGGGGGCAAATGGAAGTGAATGCAAGTGTGCTGATGCCCAAACTACTTGGTGAATTATGCATAATAAGCCCCTTGTCTCTGACTCAGGAGTCTTTCATCTTCTTTCGGTGGTCATTAAACTATGGAAGGTTAACTTATTAGCTTTTCAGTAGGGCAAAGTCTGACCCTTCAGTATTCTTGACAGTATCTCATATAATTTATGTAGGGAAAAATTCACTAAATAGGCCCAATAATCATCATATCTTAAAATTTTAAATAACTATTTTGAAGCATCTTTCAGAAATAGTGTACCAGTTTTCACACACTCCTGCACTCAGACAAGAAATGAAAATTGATTTTTAAGGAAATTCAATTTTTAACTTTGTAAATCTGATGCATAAAAATGATATATCAGTTTTGCACAAGTATTTTTTTATTATTGTCTAAAATACTTGAAAATGGAGGGACAGAACACATACATACAAAGAGTGACATCGTAAAAAAAGTTAGGATAAAAAATAAAAGTCTAAAATCATTTTGTATTATAATTAAAACAATAAGCACATGAATTGCCTATAACAAGAATGCAAAAATAAGTTAATAGAGCAAATACATAAGCTGAAAATAAAGATGCATGCTGAAATATTGACTGAAGAACACAAATGAGCATCATTATTGCTTTAGTAAATAAAAAAGAAATATCGGAACAGAATAGACACTTTTGAAATGTAAATTGTTGACATAGGGAAACATAGGAAAAAAGACAAATAAATTGAAGTAGTTAAAGAAAAAACATTTGAAAAGGAGTAGAGAGAGAGAAAAGGATCCAATGTAGACATTATTGTGATTCTCCTGAATTAAGGAAATTCTATGAACAGAACAGCAGTTGTATTCCAAAAAGGCATACTGGATTGAAAACCATAAAATTGAAACTTTGTAAGTCAAAATGATCAAATGCAGTTTTAAATTTAATAAGAATGATTTTCCTGAGATTAAAAGGACATGAAACTGTAAGTCAAATAAGACATTGTTTGTCATAATTATTTGATAATAACACTAAACAGAAATATCATAGTTAAGCTATTGAAATTCAAAAGTGAAATATGTCATGCATCTAGTAATAAAAGCATGCCATTTGTAAGGGAAAGGACATCAAATTGGCCCCAATCCTTCCTAAAACAACTTTCAATGCCAGAAGTTCATGGAGCAATATCCATAATGATCTAAAAAGTGTCACTTAATACACCAAAGACATGTATTTCAGGCTATAACGTAACAGTTTACATCAGACCAATGCTACCACTAAAAGCACTAAAAAATTGAATATATAAATCATGATATATGAGAGCTACCAAAATTTTAAAGACTGAAAGGAATAAGACCCCAGAGAGAGAGAGAGAGAGAGAGAGAGAGAGAGAAAAGTCCAGAAAGTGAAGTCTGGCATTTGATGTTCCTTCCATTTGACACACTGCAGTGTTTAAACCTTTTTATATGTCTTTGAATTTTGTTCTCCAGTTTTATTTTCTGTCGGTGTCTTTGTCTGGTTTTGTTATCATGATAATACGAGCCTCAGAGCACAGTTCTAATGTTCTAAGCACCGGTGAATGACTGGCATTGATTCTTCTTCGAATGCTTAGTGAAGCTCACCAGTGAAGTCATGAGTTTCTCTTTGTGGAGTGTTTAAATTACTAAAACAATCTCTATTTATTATAGCTCTACAGAGAATTTCTATTTCTTTTTGAGTTTATCAAAAGGGTTCATTATGTTAGATTTAAGAATTCTAGGATGAAATTTTATTTTTGCTTCAAGTTATCTAATTTGTTGAAATATAATTGATAGCATTCTCATATAATTTTTTTTTATTATTCTAAAGTCATTAATGATATCCCCTCTTTCACTCCTGATTGAATAATTTGAGTTTCTTTTTTTTTATCTAACTATAATGTTTTGTTACTTTGTTTATCCTATTCAAAGAACTATCTTTTTGTTTTATTGCTTTTCTTCCTTGTTTTTCAATTACATTTACTTCTGTTCTAGTTTTTATTATTTCCTTCTTTCTTACTTTGGTTATAGTTTGCCCTTTCTTCTAGTCTCTTAAAATAGATGTTTTGATTTTTCATATGAAATATTTCTTCTTTTTTTTAATATAGGCACTTATGTGCTCTCTCTATATTTTTGTATGTTTTCATCATCATTCATCTAATAATATTTACTAATTTTTATTGTGATATCTTCAACCCATTAAGTCCTTAGGAATGCTTTGTTTAATTTCCACATTTTTTTGAATTTCCTGGTATTCTTTCTGTGATCAGAGAACATAATCTGTATGTTTCCTAATATTTTAAATTTACTGAGCCTTGTTTAATGGCCTAGCATACGGCCTATCCTAGAGAATGTCCCATGTGTGCCTGAGAATAATGTATGTCCTGCTGGTTTTGGATGAAGTATACTACCGATTTGATTAGACTACAGCAGTTGATTTGAAGTTCAACTTCTATTTTACTGTCTTTCACTTAGTTCTTCTATGCATTATTAAAAGTGGTATCTAAAAGTCTCCAATTATAATTGTTGAGTTTTTTATTACTGATTTCAGATTTGTCAATTTTTGCTTCATGTATTTTGGGGTCTTTTGTTATATATGTATATGTATAGATAAATGTGTTTATAAATATGTTTCATAAATATGTTTCATAATGTAAAATGATTATATATATATATATTTATAATTCAAATACCTTTCTGAAAAATTGACCCTTTATCATTATGAAATATCTTGCTTTTCTCTTAATAATCTTTTTAAATGAATTCTGTGTGATGTTAATATAGCTACTTCAACTCTTCTGTAGTTGTTATTTTAGTGGTATATTCCATGCCACTCTTTCACTTTCAAATTATTTGTGCCTTTGCATCTAAAACCTGTCTCCAGTGGACAGTGCATAACTGAATCTTGTTTAATTTTCAGTAGCATTCTTCTCTCCAGATTGTAGAATCCATCCACATTCATGTTATCATTGATATGATAGGATTTTTAACTGCCATTTTACCATTTTATTTCTATACGCCCCATGAGTTTTTTGCTTATTGATGTCATTTCTCTATTCTTCCTTTAGTGTGTTATTTTGCATTAGGCGAATTTTTCATGCAATATAACGCTTTCAAATATATTAACTACTTCTTTATTTTTTATATATGATTGCTACAGAGCTTAAAATATATATTTTGAGTTTTTAGACTCTATTTTAGTTCTATACTGACTTACTTCCAATGAAATATAGATTGTTTACTGATATATATCTCCAATCTCTCTCCCTTCTGCTGCTATTATTTTTTATAAATTTTCATCCGTAAATGTTACAAACACAACAATACAGTTTTTATAATTATTGCTTTATATAATCTTATATATTTTGAAGAGCCTGAATCAAGAAAGGAGACCAATTATATATTCATGGAGCTTGTTATATTCACACTCTTATTTTTTCCTTTGGGGTTCATTTCTTCCTGTGAATTCAAGTTACCATGGATACTATTTCCATACTTCGATGTAGTTTCGTACCTCCCAATTTCTTTGTACTATTTATTGCCACATATGCGACATATCTATATATTATACCATATTATGCCATTATAATTTGTACACATATTATAAACAATTTATATGCAATTTATGATCTTGTCTTGTGCAACTTATTTTTAAATAAGACAAGGAAGAAGAAAAATGTGAAATCATACCACCTCATCTTTTTTTTTTTTTTTTTTTTTTGCCTGGGTAAGTACCAGAAATCGAACCTGGGTCTCTGGTATGGCAGGCAAGAACTCTGTCTGCTGATCCACCATGGCCCGCCCCATACCACCTTTTTAAAGTACCTATATAATTACATTTATACCTTCTGTTCCTCTCCTTTGTTACACCATGAATTAGAATTATGTTTGCTGTAACCTGCTCTCCATCTGAATGACTTCCTTTAGCATTTCTTGTAAGGTAGTTTTGGTAGTGATGGATTTTTTCAGTTTTTGATTACATAGAAAAGTATTAATTTCACCTTGAGTTTTGGATATTATTATGATTTTGGATATAATCTTTCTGGATAATTTCTTGGTTCACAGGGATTTTTTTTGGTTGGTTATTTGTTATGTTTTCTTTTTACTTTCAGCACTTTAAGTATCCCATCCAACTTCCTTCTAGCCTCTATTGTTTCTGATGAGACATCAGCTCCTCATCTTACTGAGGGTCCCTTTTATGTGATGGATCACTGTTCTCTTATTGTTTTCAAAATCTTGTCTTTCAACATTTTATTATGTATTTGGGTATGGTTGTTTTTGCATTTTTCCTCATTGGAGTCCATTGGACTGCTTGAACATATATTTCGTAGAACTTGAAAAGTTTTCAGTCATCAGATCTTTTAATATTTTTTTTTTTACTTTTTTTCTCTCTTCTTACCTCTGGCATTCCCATCACACATATGTTTGTTAGTTTAATCATGCCTCAAATATCTCTGAAGTTCTGTTCATTTTTCTTTATTCTTTTTTCTCTCTGTTTTTTAAATGGCATAATCTTTATGAATCTATCTACAAATATGCTGATTCTTCTGCCACCTCAAATCTTCTGTTAAGCACCTCAACTAATTTTCCATTTCAGTTCTTGTACTTTTCACCTACAGAATTTCCATTTGTTTTTTTTTTCCAGTAATTTATATATAATCATTATTCTCTAATTGATTAAATGTTATCATCATACCTTCCTTTAATTCTTAAGCTTGGTATCTATTTTCCTGTATATGAGTCACATTCTCTGATTTCTTTGTATGTCTCAAAACAATCTATTGATATTGGGCATTTTAAACAATATATTAGACTGGATATGCATTCCCACCTATCCCCAGGAGTTGCTATTGTTGTTGTTTGCATTATAATTTTTTTCTTTACTCTGAAAGTTATCTTTCACTCACCATGTGCAGCATCTGATGTAGCTACTCAGATCCCCCTTCCCTTGCTTTTAAGCTTTCGCCTGGCTTCCTAGGTTGTGCTTAAGCCTCCTTCACTAGTTAGATATTTACCCTTTACCATTGGATATATGTGTGGCATGGAAGCTGTTATAATAGTTCAAAATGTTTGCATTTATTTGACCCATGTACAGACAGAGAATAATAATCTGGAGCTTCCCTCTCTAATCACTCCTGAAGTGTAGTTTTGGACAGCCACAGAGTCTTCCCGACTGACAGAAAACAATGTGATTTTTTTTTTAACAGTGTGATTTTATATTTAAGCTTGGCTTCTTAGAAGTTGCCACTGCATCAGAGTAGCTTATTGTTTTGTCAGTGTTTGGTCAGTGGCTGCAACTGTCATCTGTTGATGGGTCTGTGTATGGCTTGGGGAATTCTTTCAATTATGTTCCACAACCTGCTCTGATTGCTCCTTAGTGGATGCAGCTTAGCATGCGTGCACAACTGCACCACAGTTGACTCTGATCCCCCAAGGGTTCTTCTTGATTGTCTCTTTCTCTACGTCTCTCAATTAAATGTCTGGATGGTCTGTATTTTGTTTCTGTCATGGTTCTACTAGCCTTCTCTTAGTTATTGTCAAACAAGATATGCACTGTTTTTGATAACTCGGTTAGGCATGGAGTTCTCTATTCTCAGTTCCAAATAAAGTCGATCTGCTCATGTAGAAGCTGTGAAGCTCTTCGTTCTCATAGTCTGCCTTTCTCCCTAGACAAAATCCCTGACCACTGCACTTGAGATGGGGGTGGGGATCCAGTTTTCCTGGTCTGAAAACTCCTTTTCTACAGGTGAACATGGGGAAGATGGTGTAACACCTGAAGTTCTCAGCTTGACTATGATGGTGTGGGACCTCTGGTCTAGGAATAAGCTATGAGCAGGGTCATCAGGACTCTCCCCCTACTATGCTTAGGTAGGATTTCCAACTTCTTTGTGGAAGATGGGTTGGGATAGAGGCCCTGACCTCTCAACTGCCACTGCCCAAAATACAGCTTCTGCAAACTAAGGTTGGGATTTGGGAGAAGGATGAGAACTGATAACTGTCTTCCCCTCCCAAGGTGAAGCCATAGACACAGACAAGAATCTTGTGGGAGAGGGAGCTCTGGACTTCTGGCTGAACCTGTCCAGAGTAGAGCACTGTGTTAGTTAGATTCAGTTGTCAACTTGGCCAGGTGAGCATACCTAGTCTTGTTGCTGTGGACATAAGCCAACGGTACGTGAACCTCATCTGTTGCCAATTACATCTGCAGTCAGCTAGGAGGCGTGTCTGCTGCAATGAGTGATGTTTGACTTAATTGGCTGGTGCTTAAATGGGAGATAGCAACGTAGCACAGCTAAGCAGCTCGGCATTCCTCATCTCAGCACTAGCAGCTCAGCCCAGGCCTTTGGAGACGCAGAAAGAAGTCACCCCGGGGAAGGTTGTTGGAACCCAGGGGCCTGGAGAGAAGACCAGCAGAGACCATCTTGTGCCTTCCACGTAAGAAAGAACCTCAGTGGAAAGTTAGCTGCCTTTCCTCTGAAGAACCAACAAAATAAATCCCCTTTTATTAAAAGCCAATCTGTCTCTGGTGTGTTGCATTCCAGCAGCTAGCAAACTAGAACAAGCACCTTGTGTAGAGTTTCCATCGCAAATTACTGTATGGAGCTAGGAATAACGGAGTGGGTTGTGGTTCAAATGCTACACAGTCTTGTAGTTCTTACTAAGGTGCAGTTGATTTAATAGAAGGAATATTTCTCCATTCATTTTGTCTATTTAGAAAATAAACATATCAGTTTCTCTTTTTCACAGTGAAGGTAGATGTAATGGTCAGTTTCATGTGTCAACTTGGCCAGGTGGTGGTGCCCAGTTGTCTATTCAGGCAAGCACTGGCCTATCTGTTGATGTGAGGATATTTCATGGATTTAAATCATGAGCACGTTGGTGGCATTCAAGGCTAATTTCATCTGCAATCAGCTAAGGGGATTGTCTTCTGCAGTGAGTGATGCTTAATCTAATAACCAGATGGCTTTTAAGGAGGATTCAGAAGAGTCAATCACTCTTTTCTGCTTCAGCCAACCTGCCTCTCCTAAGAGTTCATTGTGGACCTTTATTGGAGCTGCCAGCTTGTTGCAGTCTTTCTGCAACCCCTGCGAAATAAAAAACATGGACGCGGACACTTCCTGTGGAATGAGTCACACAGACACACACAGAAGACAGACAAGATGACTGCAGCTTTTATGCTAAAACCAATAACATTTTTGCGTGACATGTTTAAAAAGTTTCTTAAGTAGAGCCTCAGAAGCCTCCATACCCGTGGAGTGTAACAATCCCTTAAGTAAATATAAATATTCCCGTTGTATCGATGGTGAGTTGCCCATTATAAAACATAAATCCGAAAGCCCTCCCAAATTCCAGGAGGTGTGTACCCTTTCGGTTCCTCAGTAAAGGAATATTCCTATGCTGCGACATAAAACATAAATCCGAAAGTCCCTCTCAAATTCCGGAGGCGCCAAGTCCCTCTCCTGTTCCAGGAGGTGACTTACCCTTTTGGTTCCGCAGTGGTGAAGGCCTCGAGTAACTTTCACTGAATGTTCCAGGGAGCTGGGCCAGATCCCTGGGCAGGGCTGAATGTTCACAAGGAGCCGGGTCAGCCGGGCCCTGTGAAGTGATGAGTGTCCCTGTTCAGGCACCACTTGTTGCAGTCTTTCATTCAAAGTGGCCTTGAGGAGGTCTGCTGCAAACCAACTCACCGTCAATACAACGGGAATATTTATATTTACTTAAGGGATTGTTACACTCCACGGGTATGGAGGCTTCTGATGCTACTTAAGAAACTTTTTAAACATGTCACGCAAAAATGTTATTGGTTTCAGCATAAAGGCTGCAGTCATCTTGTCTGTCTTCTGTGTGTGTCTGTGTGACTCATTCCACAGGAAGTGTCCGCGTCCGTGTCTTTTATTTCGCAGGGGTTACTGAAAGATGCAACACCAGCTCATGATCTGCCCTACACATCTTGGACTCTTACAACCCCATGGTTGTTGAGACACTTTTAAAAATCTCATATTTACAGATGTCTCCTGTTGGTTCTCTGGAGAACCCTAGCTAATACAACAGGTGTAGATAGGTTATGTCTCTCACCAAAATCAAAATAGTTTCCAAATAAAATCCGTATTACAAATATCATCTCCATAAGTAAGATATGACTTTTACAATTGTGGATTTCTAAAAGCATAATTGGAGCCAGGGATTCTCTATCCACTGATTTGTTCAGGAAATGCTCAAGAAAAGGAGAGCAATAGTGGCAGAATAGAGCATGGAAAGAAAATTAAATATGGAGATGTGGTTTTAACTGAAAAGTAGTTTAAGCCCAGTCCATTGGGGAGACCTGGGACATAAATTGCACCATAGAATTACCCCTCCCCCCATGAGGTCAGGATGCCATCTTTTTGTATCCTGAGACGGTCATTTTGTTGGCTATTGGTTGCCAGGGAGATGGGTGGGACATAAGCTCTTGGGCATGAGGGTTCCCATTTGACCAAGGACCATTCTCCACAGAAGAGGGGTCATTAGCAGGTAGCCTTCAGAACCACAGGGGGTTGGGTGTCCCAGCCTGGAAAGTGGATTATGGCAGGCCACAAACCATGGGCACTATAGTAATATTCTAACCATTAAGTGGATTCATTCCATGAAATGTCTGATGAACCATTACCTTTATGCACTGATATTCTCAAATTAAATGAATCCATGGCTACCCCATCCAGCACACTATAATCCTCACCAAAATACAGAGATGGTAGCTATTGAAAATAAAAGTTTACAAAAACTGACTCCACTGATTCATAGCATAATGTTTCACCAAATATTTTAGTTTTAGCTTAGTTCTTGTCACTTTATTGCTACCAGTTTTCTCAATGTGCAAATGTTCTTTGTAAATTCTCCACCACTTTCTTCCTCTCTTGGAGAAAGAAATGACTGTCCTCCTTCTACCACTTTTTTTAGATACTATTCACCCTTGCTTCATCTCATATTTTATCCCCCAAATGACTTTCTCTTGTTATATCTTTGGGTTTCCTTTGTTTTGTTCTTCCATGAGCCTCCTTTCTTTGGCCTCAGACATGCTCAATCTCCCCTAACCCAGCCTTAATTTTCTTTAAAACTACTTCAGCATTTTATTATAAGTTTTTTAGAAAAAATCTGTATTTCTATTTCTGTTTCTCTGCTCTGCTTATACCATTAACATATTTAAATCTTTGTTGTTGTTGCTTAATTTTTAAGGATATCTACTGCCTCCAGAATATGAAACCAAGATACCTGTTCTTCTTTTTCCACAGTATTTCATTGTTTAACTATATCCTCTTACTTAGTTCTTGAAAACTCTGCTCTTTTTGACTCCTAGAACATTACATTACACAAGAACCTTTATTTTGGTTTTATTCATTTGCATACATTTAGCTCTTACTACCTCTAAGCAATGTTTTTGGCCTCTTTACATTCTTTGTCTACAGATTCTTTCTCAACAATTTTTATGTGTGTATTAGTATTATATTTATTATAATATCGCTAAATTGATTTATTTTCCAAAGGTTTAAGGCACTTAGAAGGTGCCGCTGTACACTTTTACCTGGAAAACTCAATAAACCTTCAAACTATTCTAAGGAAAAGTATTTCAACCTCTCCTCACAAATCAGGAGACTCTTCTCTCTGTTTTTCTCTGACTCCCTTTCTTTCCCTTTTTCTCTCACATTTTCTTAGTCACACTAAGTAATTAACAAAAATATTTGAGAGATATTTAAATCCTTCTCTTTACCACTTGAATTTAGCTTCAATCCAAATTACACAATTTCTATTTGAAGCATGCTTCCTTAATCCTTGTGAATGTTATCTCAACTATTAATATAATAAGAACAATGAATATCCTTCCAAACCACTATTCTTTTCATGGTACTGATGCAGAAAGTATTGATAATGAGAAAAGTGAAAAGACATTTGTTGGTGATATCCTATACTGGTTCATCTCTAAAGACTGGCAATTATACATATAAGTTAAAATTACCATTAAGAAATGATTCATAATTATTCTTTAATTGGAGAAGATTACAGATGATTAGCTGTGTGCAATTCATCCATAATTTCAGTGAATGTTCATCTTGCAGAAATGAACTTGATATTTATTTTAATAATGGTAAAATTAGAAAAAATAAACCTTAAGGTCATAGTTAATAAAATTATTGTATAAATAATTGCAATACTGTAATGTATTATGGTTTCCATTCCACAGGAAAAATAAAAATCTTATGTATATTACTTTTGTCAGATCTTGTACATGATTAAAAACACAATTTTCTATCATTCATTGATTGAAGATGCATTCTAATATAGTAAATTACGTATTTCCTCTATTATTTAATATATGTATTATTTAATATAAAAATACATTTTAATGTAATAAATTGCAATTGGATTTAATATATACAGTTGCATTATTTCCAATCCTCAAAGGAAGGATATAAACAAATATATTTTTGAGATCAGTAACTATAATATAGCAAGATGGTAGGTTATAATTAATTTTTGCATTCATTAAAAATTCATAGTTTATTTAGAAATTATTAATATGTTTGCATCATTCTCCGTATAAAAACTTGTTATATTTGGTTAAACCAAAATAAGCAACCAAAAACTTGCTTTTCCATTCCTAAATTTTTTATAGGATCAAAGAACAGTGTTACTTTTTATGTATAAAGTAATTTTTCATTGTTCACAGTATTTCTGTACATATATTCAAATGTCTGTAATAAGGCTTATAATTCAGCAAGTTAATGTATATTTAGTACTTTCAGATGCCTGCAAATGTGAAATATCTTAAAAGTTGTTTTTCTTTGTATCTGTTAAGAAAAGTCATGAAAAACTTTCTATAGATAATCTTAATGTATCAGAGATAATATTATCCGCCAAAGAAACGATATTTGTTTTGAAAGGATATGATTTCTTTCTCTTTCTTAGAGGCTAAATCATTATTATCACTTTATTTACATAGAAATATAAATTCATCATACTATGATACTGGGGTTATGTCCATCACTACCTTACTTAATGGCTAATTCCCAAATGAGAAGCTCCACCTTGGTCAGAAAGTTCGGTTTTCCTTCACCCCATCTTCCCCACTAAGGATGGAAAACTCCCCAGCTCTAGTCCTGAAAAGATCTAAGTATACCCAGACAGACTGCATTAAGGAACATTTGATGCTCTGTTCTTTCACCCTTCTCCCCTGTCTTCAAGCCTCATGGTCCTCTTTCCCTTTCTTCCTCCATTCCTTCCATTCCAGGCCAAACTTCTGCCTATTCTTCCCCTTTCTTTTAGCCTTAGTTTTATCTATTTAGTGCAAGCAAACTTCCAAGATTTTCTGTTTTCTGCTTAAACCAGAAGGTTTCATTGTATGCATTTCTGTTTCAGGGTAAGCTGGGGGAGGGAACATTTTCCATTGGATTCCCAATGATAGAACAATGGGGAGGGAACTAATTACAAAACTCACTGATTAATTCTTGGAAATAATAATGCTACCATCAAATCCCAAGTATTTTCACACTTGGAACTCTGTATCTTTTTTTTTTTTTTTTTGAATGCTGTATGGTAGGGCCACATTTGTTTTTCCATGTGAGTATCTCATTACTGCAGCACCATTTGATGAATTTTTGCTTGTTCGGTTGGTTGGTTTTGCTTGTCTGTTTGTTGGGAAGTGCATGGACCAGGAATCGAACCCAGGTCTCCCTCAAGGCAAGGTTTTACTGAACCACTCTTACACCACCGGGACATGGAATTCTAGGCTACAGAATACTGCAATCCCAAAATTTAACACTAAGAGGTAACACAGATATAGATTAGAAAGCTATAAAAATTTGGAAACTGTTAAGGTAGAGCTTAGATCCAGGAGTAAAATGGGTATTTTTAAATTAAGCACAGGTAAGTATCTGAATCTATGAGGAGAAAAAACTTGGCATTCAAAGAAAAAGAAAACCCAGATAACAAAACCCAGGGTCCAGAAGTAAGTCAAAATTATTGCAAATAAATCCAAACAATCAGCTAGAAAATTGGGCCAGGAACCAGGCAACCAGGAAACAGGAGTTTGATTATGCAATGTACGCAGCATGGAATAAATACATAAACCTATAAAAAAGGTGAACAAGGTCATTATTTCCTCTCAAGAAGTGTAGAAAAAAAGGAAGAATGGCTAGCTAAATAAAAATGGCAAGCAAAGTCAATTTATCTTCCCAATTGGAAACATTTCATATACTTCTCCTAGAACAGACACTAATCAAAGACATGGTGTAACATTCATATTCCAATTAGATGCATAGATACATTTAGTTTTAACAAAGAATGAAAACCCAAGGAAGAGAGAGCAAATTATAAATATTAAGTCTTGTTTAATAAAAGGATAATTTAGAAGAGTATACATTATGTACACTAAAAAGAAAGGAGAAAAAAGTTTTATTCCAGATTATGGTGCAACAGTTAATTCATCATCCAACGAGCTGCCAAATTGTTCACAACTCCATTGGCGTCAAATATTGGCCAAGTATCAACCTTTGGAAAAGGAATTTCCTTCAAATTTTGCCCATTAATCACGAAGCTAGCTTAATGTTACCATCTGCTTGATTAGAACAAAGAACATTTTTTTTTTCTGACAAGCCTGCCACGATGACACTTAGATAAATGAATATCAGATAAAAATGAAACTCTTAATCTGACATGTATTTTATATCATGCATACTCTCAATTAATGGTAAAGTTCCTTAGCCAGGAGAAAACAAAAGTACCAAGATATTTGGATAGATGAAGCTGACAGAGACTGTAATATATCAGTTACTATGATCATGTCTAGATTCATTCTGCTTCAAGAACACAACTACTAATAGCAACATTAATGGTTGTCAAATTCTTATATCAAGACTTTAAGAGATCTTATTTAATACATAGTTTTTTTCTGAAGCAAATTTAATTAACCTTTTGCATTATTCATACAGCATTTGTGAAATGTTACTTCACGTGAAAAGAAACATAGAGGTAGAATAGGCTTCAGCCTCAGTACATTCAGCATTCTGGCTCTACTCTCCTATGTTTCTCATGATTTTATCTTCCTTTAGCTTAAATGCTTTATTTTGGAGCTGATTATAAGATGGTAGCAGTAGTTGCCCGGAATTATACCATGGAATGCAACAGTCCTATGAATAAGCACAAAGTTGTTTCTTCCTCAGACACGGTTTTATCATGAAGGATATCACCTGAAGCCCGAAGGTACTACCACAGAGGTTGTTGGCCAGAATTTGGCCACAAACATATTCCAAGTCCCACAATTTACGAGGAGAATAAGAATATCCTGACTAAGCCACTTAGAGCTGAAATTAGAATTACAAAGTAACATGGAAAAAATTCAGATATATAAACATAGAGCTTTTAGATAGAAAGAGATAAAATGGAATGAATGAAGACAGACACCACTGTTCCCTGCAAATAGTTTTCTTTTATATAGTTAATAAAAAGGTGGGAAGACAACATCAAATTTAAGAAATATACAGAACTGCTATACAAAAATAAGTTTCAAAATTCTAAGAAACTAATAAAATACTAAATATTATAAAAAAGGATAACCCTAGATGTACTTAGTAAGAATAAATGATATACATGTATCAAATCTTCCCAAACTAATTTAAAATTTTAATAGTTTTCCAATCAACTTTTTGAAACTTAAACAAATAGATTGTAAAGTTATTTTAACTGAATAATAAAGGTTTAATAATCAAATGCAAATATTTGAGTTAAGAGGTTCTCTTCATCAAAAGATAACATGAGAAAACTGTAAAGGTAAGACAAACACAGTAAATCCATATTTGACATATATGCAATGAACAAAGAATTAACAATAGAACATGTAAAACAACCCCTAGAAATCAAGGGAGAAATTAAAAATGACCCAAAAAATGTATTGTTAAAGTGCTAACACTTGTTAAAAGCAAAGGTATGGAATTTTTCACAGTGGGGTTATTATATATTCTCCACTGGATTGAAAAGTTAAGGAGACAGACCATGCAAAGTATTGCCCATGTTGCCTAGCTGTAAAATTCTCAGAATTCCTTGGAAAACCGTTTGCAACTGTGCAGTATATTTTAGAATTCTATTCCCTAAAAGTTGGTATTACCTACAATAGTTATGTAGTAGAGTGAACATGGTCAGATTACTTATGAAAACACACTGCCCTGACTCATAATGAAAAAAGAAACATTGAAACAACAAATTATGCTATTTTTAGGCAAAACTCAAAATACATGGCAAGCTTTTATGAGAATGTGGTAAAAATAGAAACTCTTACTACTTGAAGTATAGTGTAAACAAATTTAAAAAATTTTAAAGGCATTTTGCCCCATGCCTAGACCTAGTAATTTCAGTTCTAGGGATCACTCCTGAGGAAAAAAGTAGTGATTTGCACAATTATTTTCATACTGTACAAGGGCATAATTTTAACTCTGTTTATAACAGATTAGGAATGGAGACCACTAAGTAACTAACAAAAGGAAATGAATAAATAAAATGTAACACTATTATTATTAAAAAACATGCACTTTTAAATGATCTATGATGGTACAGAAATATGATCACAAAATAATATGTTTGGATAAAAGGATATAGAAATGTAATTGTGGTATGATCTGGAATTTTGCATATAAAGGAAGATAGATGAGAACAGAGAAATGTAATAGAATATCTATCAGAAAAAATGCACAAAGTTATTTAAAATAACCCTATTTTAGAAGCAGGAAATCCATGTTTTCTTCAATGCATTTTATATATATTTTTTTGGTTGAGCCAGAATTGTGGAAATAAACTGAGGTATTAATTGAAGGTAATATGCGTATGTCTGTTCTCTTCACCTTTGTAGCCCAATCGTTTAGAACAATGCCTGTTCAATAAAAAATATGCAATAAATATTTTTAAATGAATGAATCATAGCAGTGGGGGAAGGATAATTAATATATTTTAAGATAAGTTTAACAATTCACAGGAAATAATTTACCACTGAAGATAAAACAAATTGTTTGTGGATCTAACAGTAATTTAGCAAGTAATAGGCAGCAATTTATATGCAGAAATTTAGTAATGCTTCTTGAATTGATCCATTTTATAAATATACTATTTTTTAAGCTTTGCTTTCCTTTCTGCATTTAGTTCCTTATAAATTTTGATTCTGATTGCATTTTCCACATTGAAATCCAAATCTTCAACTGGTATGAACCTGTTAAAGAATTAAATAAAGAGCCAAACCTACAGTTGTAACATAGCTTAGTAAGTAGCAAGTAAAATCAACAAATAATTCAGTTTAAAAATCATCCAATTATTATTTTATTAAGTATACAGATAAACAGATCTAAGGCCGTGAAAATGTCCAAATTAAGGCACCAAGGTATTAGTGAATACCTTCACTCAAGAAAGGCTGATCACGTTGGTGGTTTCTCTGTCACATGGGAAGGCCAATAGATAGAGCTATCTATTGGCCCTTTGGTCCCCAGTTTAATTGCTTTCAGCTAATGATTCCAGTGGCCTCATCTCTGAGCTTCTGTCTGTCTCCAAGCATCTGAACTTTCTTGGCATTCTATGTTGTCTCTAAGCTCTCTGTGTGTGTGTTCTTTTAAGGACTCCAGTAAGCTAATTAAGGCTCACCTTGAATGATTGGAGCTGCATCTCCATGGACATAATCTAATCAAAAGATCCCACCCATTACTAGGTGGGTCATATCTCCATGGAAACAATCAAATCGTAATCAGGTTGGATTAAAAGAGCATGGCTTTTCTGGGGGTAGATAACAGTTTCAACCCAGCACAACTATCAACAGACATTGCAAAGAAAATTTAAAATGAAACATCTTTAATTTTTCCCAGAACATGTTTCCTTTTAAATGCAAGAGAATTAATGATCAAAAAGTGTGAAATAAGAAGCATATTTATTTCTACTCATAACACTAGTTGCTAAGTTTCTTCCATTAATACTTGTTACTTTAAATGTACAGCAAAACACAACAGGGAAAACATCCTGGCATAATTATATTAATTCCTTTAATGCATTGCTTACAAATAGACTCGGAAGGGTATGGATAAAATTCATGAGAGTCTCATCTATCTGAAAGCTCAATCCCATCCCACCCATTTATTAATTAACATTGTGCTGTATCCTGATCCATTTTGACCAATTTCAAATTGAAGATATTTTACAATTCACTCCTCCATCCTATCATTGGAACCCAAGTATGCTTTTAAGTTCTGGAGATGAAAATTAAAAGCATGAATATCTGACTGATGAGGAACTGAGCTACTCTCAAAAAGAAGTTTTTTATAGCATGCTTTGAAGGAGCCATTGCCAGCCTTAGAGAAAACTGCAGCCAGAGCAGATAATAAATATAGCATTCAATGACATTATTCACGAGCAGTGCTTTAAATAAAACAAATAGCTAGGTTTATCTGTTGGTGCTTCTGTACCATCACTCCATGTAAGTCAGTATAAAGTAGAAATAGAAAAAGTTTACCTCAGATAAATTCCTAACCTCAAACACTCCTGATTCTTCATGCTGGGAATGTCTGCCCCCCTCTTTGCTCCCTGGCATAGGATGATAGACTTAGGTGTCTTTTCGAGCCATGAGACACCTCCTGATGGCAGCTGGAGATTTCAACCAAATGATATTTTAAATATACAGGTTAAACTATGAGAGTGGTCATTCAGTCTGGCCATTAATCATGAACAGTAGGCTAGAAACAGTAATATCATAAGAGACCTAAAGCTTCATTTAAGTATATATTCACATAAATATGGGCTCTTGTTCCTGTTTTCATTCCTAGTAGTATATTTACAATTAATAGTTAAAATATGCTTAGTCACCACTCACTTACCTATAATAATGTTTTAGATTATAACTTCAAATTTCTGAATCTTAATGCTTTTCCAGAACTGAACATAAAGGTGCTGGCCTCAAAGCAATGTCATACAGGACAAAGAAAACAGAAACAGATAAACTAGACATTTTTAATAATGAGTAGAGATTTATCAATAATTGTCATTACTACTATTCAATGAGATATGCCCCTTAAAATTTAAAACTTCCTCCAATTCTGCATAGTAAATGTTAGAGTAAATATTATTGTCCCTTTTTTAAACTAAATATTTGAGGGTAAAATAAGTGAGAATTCCCAAGGACACACATTCCTTAAGAGATGAATATAGATTTCAAACAAATGTTACCTAACATCAAAGCTAGTGCTTTGCAGGGACTCTGTGAAACTGTTCCGGATTAGATTCCTCTTGAAATGTTTTTGTTCATCTTAAGGTCTTGCATGTAGTGAGAAATAAATTAATCTGAAAGAATTTCAGAAAGGATACTGAAACCCAAATTAAGAAAATATGTAATATTAAAATTAGATTTTACACAATGTTTACCTCTCCTTTTAAGACATTTTTAATAGCATGGTGAGAAGTTGCCTGATGTTTCCAACCACAGAAAATGTTCTTGTGAAATGCGTTGGAGAACGTTGCTGCCCACTTGTTCTAGTTTGCTAGCTGCCGGAATGCAATATACCAGAAACGGAATTGCTTTTCAAAAGGGGACTTTAATAAGTCGCTATTTTACAGTTCTAAGGCCAAGAAAATGTTCCAATTAAAACAAGGCTATAGAAATGTCCAGTTTAAAGCATCCGGGGAAAGATGCCTTGGATCAAGAAGGCCAACGACGTTCAGCGTTCCTCTCTCAGCTGGAAGGGCACATGGTGAACATGGCAGCATCTGCTGGCTTTCTCGTGGCTCTACCAAAAAGGGACTGTCTCCAAAATGTTTCCTCTTTTAAAGGATTCCAGCAAGCAACTCCACCTTCAGTGGGTGGAGACACACCTCCATGGAAATCATCTAATCAAAAGTTACCACCCACAATTGGGTGGGTCACATCTTCATGGAAACAATCAACATGCTCCCACCCAGCAATATTAAATGACGATCAAAGGGCATGGCTTTTCTGGGGTCCACCACAGATTCAGATCGGCACACCACCCGTGGTAGGGGACAAGAAAGCCATAACCCTGAAAATCATAGATGGATAATTATTCCTCAAAAAATACTATCCAAACCCTTAGCAAATAAAGGAAAAGATCAACTGTGGTGAAGTAAAATCTAGAAAAGTTAATACTTCCAGTTTTTAGCCAGAAGCTTGTCCCATTGCTTATCAGGGAGGAAGAAATGGAGAAATAGAAATGTGGGGAAGCATATGTTTTTGCAGTAGAGTAAAATACCACTCAGGAACAGCAGGGTTTTTGTGAAGGTTGAGGTCAGAAGACCGAGTCCGTTTCCATTAGGAACAAGGTGGTTAATGCCGGTACTTCCCTGAATGTTACTTTCCTAAATCGTAAACTGCAGATATTGAGTCACCAACTTTCCATGTATTCCGTGGAGGCAAATATCACAATTACTTATAAGCCCTTTATACACTGTTCAAACTTTATTTTCAATAAAAACATGATGGTTTTGCTTTTACAAGGTTTGTCTTTGCTGTGGGTCATTTTTATCTCTCTGGACTACTTAAAATATGCTCTTTGTCAGAAAATCTTTTAAAAAGAGATTTCGAATTACAGGGGGTATATCCTCACTAAGGCAGGGCAAGTTGCAAGGGCAAGATTTATTTCGACTGTTTTTTATTTAAAAGAAGCAACAGGAAAAGAATTTAGCTGTGTTATCATGTTTAACCACTGCAGGTGTTTTCCATTCGTATGAATGAAAAAAAAAAATAATTAAGAATTTTAAACCCAGAAATAGAATTCAGATGTGACTCACAATTAAAAGGAAAAAAAAAACAAACAAAAAACCCACAACTCCAGGGTTTGACTAGCAAGTGTAATAGTAAAGTTCTGAAGAGTAAAGAAATATTCCAGCTTCAGCCAAAATCATTCAAGCATAACTGGATCAAAGATAATATGTGCAACACTGCTGTCTTCAGCGAGACCACAGGGCCAGAAGGCTGCAGATGGACACCAGCCAGGGCTGAGCACTGCAGCTGACGGGAATTATCTCAGCAGTCCAACTGCCATTCTTTCCAACTCTTCTTCCATAATAATGCCTACATACGTTTCCAAAGCTTCCCAAGTATCGTTTATCTTGAAGAATACGGTTCCTTTTTTAAAGTAGAATGGACGATAAAAGCTCACAAAGGAAACAGCAGAAATTTCTCATGTAGCAACTCAAACGAAGGTATAAACTGAAAAACCCATTTTAATCAGGATAGTCATGGTGAAGGGATGATGGAAAACATGAATTCAAGACTTAATATTGTCCTGACAATGTGCAGAAATTAGAGGAAAGAGATCATGGCTAATCGCTCGCAAGAAGATTATAAAAAAATGATCTAGTCTACTTCAACAAATTTGTTCCATTTGGTATGTTAGCTATTGCTTCCATGTGTCATGGAAATCCTGCAAATTTACAGGATGAAAATTTATAAAAAATAATAGCAGCAGAAGGGAGAGAGATTGGAGATATATATCAGTAAACAATCTGTATTTCATTGGAAGTAAGTCAGTATAGAACTAAAATAGAGTCTAAAAACTCAAGATGTATATTTTAAGCTCTCTAGCAATCATACATAAAAAATAAAGAAGTAGACAATATATTTGAAGGCGTTATATTGCATAAAAAGTTTCCCTAACGTAAAATAACACACTAAAGGGGGAATAGAGAAATGACATCAATAAGCAAAAATCTCATGGGGCGTATAGAAATAAAATGGTAAAATGGCAGTTATAAATTTACAGAGATGAATTGAAAAATCACTAATTCATAGAGCTCACTTCTCGCTTGTACAAATATTCCTTATTGACACTTTGAATGAAAGTTTTCAAAAAACAAAATTATATGATCTGTTTGCACATTATTTTATTTTCTATTTCTTTAAATGTTCTTAAATTAATGCAACTTAATTTTAATCTTTGCTACAGATTTAAAGTATATTTCAGATGTGTTTTATAAACTGTTAATCAGACCATTTTAAGATATATTACTCCTTTTATTAACTTATAAATTAATACTAAATATTTCATAGTGCCTTAAAGCACATAAAAATAATTGTTTGGAAAATATTATTGTACTAAATTTCAGATAGGGAAATTGTGACAAAGGGGTTGCCCATTCTTAAGTTCACAGTGTAGAGGTTAAAATATTTAGTGTACTCGAAAGAAAACCATCCTTATATTGTTAATATAAGTACACTTTCATTGAAAGGAGAAACTGAATGTCTCATAATCCTGCTTTTAATTTTCTTCAGAAAATGTTTCACATGTGGATTCACATACAAAATATTCTCCTATTTATTCTTACTATGCTTCTCACATAAAATTCTAGATTTTCTAATAACCATAAGTGCGATGTAAATGCATAAAAGGAATATACCTTTCCCACAGAAGAAGGATGGATTTTAAAGTTTCTATTGATCTTTCATTTCCTATGTTAAACCGATTGTTCAAATTATTTTTTATAATCATTTGTTCATTTTAACTCACATTTAGTTTTATTTTCGTTCCGTTTGACTGCTCAAGCAAATACTGTTCAACAAGTCGACTTAAACAATGGAAATGTACTAAGTCACAATTTGCAGGCTAAAAGAAAGTCCAAATTAATTTGTCATCAAAGCTATGCTTTCTTCCCGAAGGCTGGCATTTTGGAACTGGCTGTCTGGGTTTTATTGATTTTAACTTCTGAATGTTCCCTCCATGGCTTTCTCTCTGTCTGAATTTTATTTTTCCCGTAAAGGACTCTGGTAATAGGATTAATATCCATCCTTACTGAGATGGGCCACAACATAATAGCAGAAACCTCATCAAAAGAACTTACTTATCATGGGTATACACCTACAGGAATGGATTAAGTTTAAGTTCATATTTATTGGGGTTTATACAGTTCCAAACCACCACACTTCCTTCTGGTTCCCCAAAAGACATGTTCTTTCTACATGCAAAATACATTCAGCCTGGATTCTCTCTCATTGTGTGTGAAGCTGGAGATTAACCACCAAGCTTACTGGTATGAGGTATGACTGTGAGGTGGAATCCTTAGAAGAGGGCATGCCCAAGTGATATGCCAGAACATGAGACCCCAATGACATTGAGGGATGGAGGGGCAAGACACCTGAGGACTTTCCAACCCCTTTCAGCATGATTCAGTCTATCCCTTTTTCTAGAATGAAATGGTTGTCAATAAATACCTTGGCCTCACCCCCAAAAAAAAAAAAAAAATACATTCAGCCTATCACAACATTCCCAAAGCCATCAGTAATCTCAGTAACAATGTTAAATACAAAGTCTCATCAAAATCAGCTATAGGTGCGGTCTGTCCTGGAATACGATTTGCCTCTGTAGACCTGTGAAACCTATAAAACGAGTTATCTGCACCCAATCTATGAGAGCAGAATACACATAGGTAGATCATCTCATCCCAGTAACAACCAAGTTGGAAGATAAAACAGGGATCACGGTCCCAAGCAATTCTGAAACCCGGCAAGGCAAACATCATCAGGATCAAGGTCTGAGGGTCATCCATGGACAGAGCTTTGTCCTTCAGCCCTGATGGAGCAGCAGCCCTGCTCCTTCCAAGCACTTGTGCAGCAGCTTTGCTCTCCCCAACACTGGGGTGAAGCCCCACCCTCTCCAAGAACTGGGGTGGAGGCCAGATTTTCCTCAAATGCTGAGGCATAGAACTTAGAATTGAATACATGTCTGCTCTCTAAACTGATCTATAGTTATTTTTTGCAAATGGAATAAAGACATGTTCATTCATAAATTCAACATGCTTAACATTTTTAGAGACATCATTCATCTTCACGTTCTCAACTCCTCCCAGTTGGCACAGCCATTGGAAGTGTAAAAGCAATTGATGCTGACATGTGGATAAATGACGAAGGAGAATACCAAATTGTTGATGGTGTGTGACTGATATGCTTGACAACCTAACTGGAAAGGACACCCAGGAAGACACCATAATTGGGAAAAAAAGCAATTGATTATGGGAGCCAGACTTTATACTCTGAAGGCTGAAGCAGAAAACATGCATGTGGATCCATAGTTTTATTACCTAGAGCCTTTTGAACATAATACAATGGTGAAAATCCCAAGAATATACAGATGAACCTCCCTTTTAAGCAGATCTTCTATCCATTTGAGGTCCATGAAAATATTAAGAGGGCACAATCATTGGTACTACAATAGCAAGTGACCTGGCTGCCCCTTCTAGCCCCATTGGATATTCCTTGACTCACCATATGTACCTTGGCAGGATCTTTAACATACATTCTGAAAATGATCTCTTTGTATCCATTCTCTCTTTATGGTATGGTCATTTGACCATGAACTATCTCAATGGTACAATCTTACTGTTATAGCTGCTAAAATGAACAATCTCAGAGACCATTCATGTGGCTGTTTCTGTGGGATTTTTTGGATGTCAATGACAATGTCCCACAGTTGCTGTGTTCTATGACTTTTTTTTATGTGACTAGGCCAGACAAGGACATCCAATATGGTCTGTAAGTACAGTAGACAAAGGTGACCTTTTAGTTGGATGGAAACTTTACTTCAATTTAGCTGCTGTCAATCCAAACTTCACAGTATAGGATACGGAAGATAATGCCTCCAGAATTTTATCTTGAAAAAAATGGATTCAATAGGCAAGAAATAAGTAACTATCTCCCGCCTGTGGTGATAGCAGGTAATGATTATCCAACTCGGAGCCTGTGATGGTCAAGGCAACACACAGTCTTTCATCGCTGAAGCTCTGCTCCCTCTATAGCTTTCTTTCTCTGCCTGAATTTCATTCTTCTTATAAAGGACTTCAGCTGTAGGATGAAGACTCCTCTTGGCTTATGTGAGCCACAATTTAAATGAAGTAACCTCAAAAAAAGCTCCTACTAGCCATGGGTTCACACTCACAGGAATGGATTAAGTTTAAGAGCATGTTTTTCTGTGGTACCTACAGATCTATACCATCACAAGTGCTATTTTGCTTTCATAACCATAGCATAATTTCCCTCTAAATGCTGTTTTCACTTGAAAAATAATTTAAATCCAATTTTACCTGGTTTTACAAACAAGCATTTTGAAATAATTATAGATTCATAGCAAGTCTCAACGACACATGCAAGGAGGTCCCATGTGCTCCTTACCCAGACTCTCAATTTGTATACCTGAAGTACAATATAAAAAACAGTTAATTGATATTTGAAAACATTCTTTTTTACTGAGCTAGATAAATTTATAAAATTCCTCTAAACCTCTTTAGTGTACATAAAAATATGTATATGTGAAGGTGTGTATATTTATATAATTTGATACCAGTCTGAAAATAAGTTCCCTCTTCTCTCCAACTTGAAAATGCCATTCTGCTCTAATTATTTAAACATATTACCTTTAAAATTATTCCTAGTTTTCTTGCTCTTCTTTTCTAAAGGTAGGCTTTACAGCCTTTAGAAAAATTAAGTGGATATTATGTATTCATTGTCCCAGAATTAATACAAATGTCGTAGATACAATATTATGCTTCAGGTGCCTCGAAATGCCCTGAGAAATATTGCACTGGGAGGTCACTTCAGGAACTTGTCTACTCTTGAAGAATCTAGAGCAAGTACCTCATATATGTTTTCAGGAAAATAAACAATAAATATTATATAGTTTATCCTGGAATTGGACTTAGGGATGAATATTCCATTGTCATTTCCAGTGAGTTAGTTCACAATATCCTTACGGGAGAGAAGTGAAGTTTTTCCATTATTTAGTTTCACCATTTTCAAGACAATTTTTATCTAAACTTCGTGTTCTAGTTTTTGTGGGTTCAATGATCTAAAATACTGATAGGAAATTAATGATAAAAAACAAAGTTCTGTTTTTTTTCTTGTATTTATCTCCTGAACTGATCTTGGTTTTGAAATCCAATTTGCTGCATTCTACATTTGCATCCCTCTTAAGTAGACATGGATTGGGAGTATCGCATTGTGATATGAGTGTTATTTTCTGCTTTCAAAATGTGAACCAAGAGGACAGGCAGCAAGAGTATGGCAAATAGCATTGTACCCCTTCAGCTTCAATATTTCTAATGTGGGGGAGAATTAAGGAATGACAGAATGAATTTACAGGCAATCTTGAACTGGATAAGTAAAGAAAATCATGTTACACATTAGTCACATTGATAGAACTAAAGGAAGTATTGGCCAATGATGGAGTGTTAGAGTTAGTGTTTCACCCACATTTAATGCTTCCAACATCCATCAAGTTAAGCATTTGCACCCTTATTTTATGAATAATGTTCATAAAATTATAATGAATAATGTTCAGGAAAATTAACTTTCTAAAGTTGCAAAGGTAGCATCTAGCAAAGCCAGAATTCAAATTCAGTTTGTCTGCTCCAAAAACTTCTAAACTATTCCTTCCACTATAACAAGTGAGGATTTTTTTAAGTGTGTCTTTGTTTATAGGAAATCCTAAAAAAACAAGAGAAAAGGACATTGTTATTTTTCTATCAATGTCAAAACAATGCACATCCAGGGAATAATGAGGTCATTGTGTAGGAACATGATAATTAGAAGTAAGGAAAAAGTTTAAACAAGTTGTAAGCAAGTACAAACTGTTAGAGCCACCAACCCACAGCTCTAGGCCTTGTGGGGTAGAGGATGGGCACTGGAGATGACAGTCGAGTTCAATAACCACAATTTCTCAGTCATAGTTTCTCCATTTTATCATCCAGCTCTTCCTTATATGTTGCAGTGGCCCTTCCCTGATCTCCCAAGCCCCAGCACCAGTGCTTGGACAGTTTCAACCTATTCTCCAGGCGTTTATGATGGAGAAATAAGTTCTGCCTGTCCTTATTCCACCATCTTCCCGGAAGTCCTGCCAATCTTTTAATGGCGTTATCTGAATACTCCCCTGGCCTTGCTTGGGAGTAATATAAAACACATTAAACAAAAAACCATCTGAAGTTTGATGAACTTCCTCCTTGCAGTCTTGCTGTCACACTCCTACTTTGTTTCCAGTCAACGTGAATTTTTATCTTTGCCAGCTGAAGATTTGGAATGGTGGGAAAGAAAGAGAAGCACAAACAAATATTTCAAGACCCTACCTGGCTATACTCATGTATACATACCCATGCATATCATATGAGCATGAACAACACATGCATACTTGCACTTATTATATAAAAATATGCATAGTGTGGGAGCTCTAGGACAGGGACTGTGCCATACTTCTTCACCATTGAGTTTTCATCACCTATCAGAGCTCCTATAAAATAATAAATATTTATTGATTGTATATCCTAGTTATATTTCCTAGACATTTGTTCTAGTTTTCTAGCTGCTGGAATACAATATACCAGAAACAGAACGGCACTTAAAAAGGGGAATTTAATAAGTTGCTAGTTTGAAGTTCTAAGGCCAAGAAAATATCCCAATTAAAGCAAGTCTATAGAAATGTCCAACCAAAGGCATCCAGGGAAAGATACCTTGGTTCAAGAAGGCCGATGAAGTTCACGGTTTCTTTCTCAAGTGGAAGGGTACATGGCGAACACAGTCACAGTTCCTCTCTCATCTGGAAAGGCATATGGTGAACAGAATCAGGGTTCCTCTCTCATCTGGAAGGGCACATGGCGAACATGGCATCATCTGCTAGCTTTCTCTCCTGGCTTCCAGTTTCATGAAGCTCCCCAGGAGGCATTTTCCTTCTTCATCTCCAAAAGTCACTGGCTTGTGAACTCTCTGCTTTGTGGTGCTGCAACATTCTCTGCTCTCTCTAAATCTCTAACTTTCTCCAAAATGTTTCCTCTTTTATAGGACTTCAGAAACTAATAAAGACGGACCCAAATGGGTGGAGACATGCCTCTGCCTAATCCATCTTAACAAACACTCTTGATTAATTCACATCTCTAGGAAGATGATCAGATTACAGTTTCAAACATTCAATACTGAATAGGGATTAGAAGAAATGGCTGCCTTTACAAAATGGGATTAAGATTCAAACATGGCTTTTGTTGGGTACATACATCATTTCCAATCAGCACATTTTTGTTATATGTCCTGGATATTTTCTGTCAGTCCTTCAAGATCTAGTCACCGCTCCTCACCACTGTTCTCTGTGCCATGTAGGGATGACTCTATGGATCATATCAAAGGGCTCCCTTGCTTTCTGGCTTCCAGTTTGGATTCATCAATGGGAGGCATTGGCAAAAGATTAGAGGATGGGAAATAAGTATTTACTCCCCACATCTCCAGTCCCTGAACCATCAATGTAGTTTGGCCACAGCTTCTTTCAGGTGAGGCAATGCAACTATTTCAACTGTGGCTCTTGTTTCTGAGTTCCAGTAACTGCCACATCCGTTATTCCTCAGATTTAGGAGGAATTACAGTGCCAGCTAATTCATCACACCCTTGATAGTGCTCTTTAATCCCATCCACATCTTCATAAATAGCTTCTTTATTAAACTTCACTCATTTTTTAAAAAATGATTATGCCATCTGTTTTCCATCAGGGCCATGCCTGATAGTTACCTCTTTTATTTTTCTATTGCTTCTGAAGTCAGACTTCTAATTCATCCTCACTCTCACCTAAAAAACAATGATAATGCTATATCAGTCCAAGTTCTTTCATAGACAAGACTACTTGCTGAGGTTGTTTGTCAAAATTCTATGCTTGCATCTTTAGAAGCACCTGTCATATGTTTTCCCTATTCAAAGCAAAGATAGTTTCAAATAAAGGATCAAAATACTGAAAATAATAGATAAAGAGATTGCAAAACATGATACATCAAATGCTTTTTTCACAGATGAATCATAGCACCTTGCCAATCAGAGGTTAGGTGAATAGCATGTAACAGAGAAAATTTCCCTAAAACAAATGGACTATGGAGCTTTGTAAATAGGTTTACATTCTTTACTCTTCCCCAGAATATGTAGCTTTCTTTTATCACCTGCTTTTTTCCACTAGCAATACTAGTTATAAATCAGAGAAAAGAATCACTAGTCTCATTTTAAATCTTTTTTCCTCCTAACTCAAGATGAGTGTCTCTTTTCCTGATGAAGAATTTCTCCTGAAGGGTTTTGAGAGATCAGTTCTTCTCAACATATTTCTTTTTATTCCAGCCTAATATGTGCTGTTATGTTGTCTTTCTCTGATTCATAAAATAGGTGTGTTTTGAATTCAGTCTTCTAATAAAGACACATAATTCCACAGTCTTCCTTCTCTACTTTCCAAACAGTAAGAGTCCCTTCAGCTCTCCACAGGCTTCAGCTATGCACCTAATAGTTATATTATTTCAAGCTTTCAAACCTCACTGGAGTAACAGTAATAGCAGATGCGATGCAAGCCATCATATACAGAGTACAATTATCTTCCCAAGCTGTCTGAAGGGATGGAAAATGATGGTAAGGAGCTTATTTCTTTCTTGGACAGCAAACTTCTCTACAACACAAGCTATCATCCAGGGATTACATCATAAGGAAGTCACAGGCATCCATTAATAGCCATTTTTCTATATTCTCCTAGCACAACCTTTATCTAAAGTTATTTCTCATGTATACTCCTGGAAAGAGTATAACTTCTTAGATACAAAATAGTAGAAAATGTGAACAAAAGAATAAAAGAAAAATATATTCAAGCCAGTTTTTGAAAATCATTGAAATATTATCTCAATTGCTACTTAAGGCCAAATGTGTACTTACGAACAGCTTTACCTAGTTTTTAGAGATTTTCTTTATTTTTGCAATATGGGTATACCAGTCATTCAGAGGAGATGTAAGTAACTCTGATTCAGGTGGCATGGCTATTTTAGCCGCTTTGAGACTTAAAGCTTTAGAGGAAACTTAAAGCTACTTAAATGTTGATGTTTTAATTAATATATTGTTATAGTTAGATTAATTATTATAATTAGGTATTTTCACAAAGGCAAGAAAAAATTGGTTGTCTAATTCTGATAGAACTGATTAAAATAAAACAACTAAGTGAAAGTATATGAATGTATTTCTTTTAAAACCTTAAGCATTCAGGTCAATTTAATTTAATAGTGGTGATTTCTTTTTTTCTTAACCCATTGTTTTGATTCATCAGAAGACATTGAAAAGTTTATTAATCGCCAGATGGAATTTTAGGTGATACAAACAGCTTTTAAAATAAATTGTCCTTTAAATATTGCAGCTGAGGAATGAGAAGACCAACTTTAAAGCAAATTAGTAGAAAATGATAAATAGCGTATCATTATTCATCAGACATTTTTCTAAATGCTTTATATGTGTTAACTTAAATGCGCTTCAAAATTTCTCTAGGATATGAGCTGCATATCTTAATGCTGCATTTTACAAATAGGAGTAATGAGACTTAGAGGGTTAAATAACTCGCCTAAATGGCAGATCTGGCATTCAAAAAGATACCTGCCACTGCTTGAGATGATGCTATTATCAGTGGTTTATATTAATTTAAGAAAACCGATTTTTGTTACATAATTTGTATGTGCACTTTTGAAGGTTACAAGACAACCACTAGCACTGGTACATTTTAAATCAGACTTCAGTTATCTCAACACACATATTTTGCTTTTCTATTTATTGCATTAGTGCAAACCCACCAATTGCTGCATGTGATTGGACAAGTTTAAAATAAAAGTGCATTTTTAATATATAGTTATCTAATAATGAAGCACACAAAGTTTTACGTGCTGAAGGAACCATTTAAGTATCACCATGGCTGTTATTTACAAGAGCTATTTTTAAAACACAAGCTTTAATTACATTCAAATTGCATTTGAGTTTGAACTCTCAAACTCCAGGGAGTGCAATGTATTTACATTTCTAAGACCAATAAGCATAAATTACAAGACAAAGTTAGAATCAGAGGTCTTGTCTCTTGGCCATTACAAATGAGGGCAGATGTATACAAACACCTGTTCAAATTCTCTTTCAATTCATTTTGGCTATGATCCTATTTTGTCTAAAAATTCTATCCATAGCCAGCATTTGGTGAAGCTAACTATATTGTATGTTTTAACTATATTGTATTCCTTTACTAGATAACGGTCTTCTTATTTGATTTATTTATAGAACAGTTATTTTTAATAAATATACATAAAGTTAATTTTAAGACTTTCTATAATTATTGCATTTACATGCAAATGAGGAAAACTACTATTGAATATGCAAAAGATAACTTATTTATAATGACAGTGTAGGCTAAATTAAAAGAAAAGTGAAAGACTAGGACTATTTGTAATACTATTCAAAATGATTACAAAATTAAGACTATGAAAGACCTTCTACAAGTTAATATGAAGATGTAAAAGAATTCAAGAAAAATATGTGAAGGTAAGGAAAATGGACTCACAGTAGAAGCAACATAAATAGCCAATAAAAGATCTTGTAATTCATCAGAAAACAAGAATACAAAACTAAAATGTCATATTTAACCTTCACATTTCAAAAATAAAGACACTGATAATACCTAGTATTGGTGAGGTTTGGAGCCTTCTTAATTTTCAAATTGCCAAAATAAAGAGAACAATAATACCCTATATTGGTGAATTCAACAGATAATATTCATCTCACAATCTGTGAAATTGGAGGAAATCATATTTAGATGAACACAATTTTTAAGCCACTTACATATATATATTCCAGAATCTAGAAGAGTACTTGCCATATTGATACAGTGAATACCTACAGATGAGCTTTTCTTTATTGTTGCGTTTTTTACAAAGCAATTCATTCTTATATTTTTATGTAATAATTTTTAAATGGACAACAGGAAAACTAAATATGGTATTTCTTAAATTTTTAAAAGTAATGATCCTATTTTGTCTTCTAAGTAAAGGTTTTAGAATGATGTATTTTAAAATCCATCATGAAATTTACTCAATTTTTGTAAGAATAAGGAAATATGTTTAGATAGATTTTTTTCTATTCCTTCAAATATTGTTACTATTTTTTCTAAAAGATACAATTTTCTGATCATGGAAGATGCAAAAAACCAAAGCTAGGAAATCAAGGGATGCAGGAAATTTGCATTTGACTGTCTGTAGTCATCTCTCATTTGTGCTAGAGTCAATGATCCAATGTTTCCGCCTTGTTATGTTCACCACTCTCAACTCAGCAGGGTTATTTCAAGAACACATCAAAACAGAAGATGTGTTTTAGTCTTAAGTTTAACACACTGCTCTCTTTCTTTAGATAAGTCCTTTACAGCAATAGTTTTCAAACCTGTGTTGACAAAGGAGTCATCTGGGAAATATCTTTAAAATATATAGACACTTGGAAATTTTGACTCAGTAAGTCTGAGATCGACCTCAACAATACATATCTGTATGTAAGTGTATGTGTGTGTATAAAATGTACATAAAGTGCCTTGCATTGTGTCTGCAAGATGGAAAGCACATATATTTCAGAGCATTCCAGGTAACTTTTATGATCGGCCAGATCTGAGAATTTTGCATTTTCTTTGTCTTTGGTTTTTGCATTCTTTTCTTTATTAGAGAAGAAGATATGTACTACCCCACCATTAGCACCTTGCATTGATGTGAAACACTTGTTACAATTGATGTTAGTACATTTTTATAATTGTTCTATTTATTAAGAGTATATAGTTCCATGGATTTTTCTTTTAATTTTCATTCTCTAAGCATATATACAACCTAACAGTCCCCTTTTTAATCATATTCAGGAATATATTCCAGTGCTGTTAATTGTGTTCATGATGTTGTGCTGACATTACAATCGTCCATTACCTAAACATTTCCATCATTCCAAGTGGGTACCCTGTATTTTACATTTTAAGATTTAAGTTCCCATTCCCTATTCTTACTCCATTCCTTGCTGTCCAATATTCTAGATTCTAACTCTATGAGTTTGATTATTTTAATTATTTCAAATCCGTGAAAACATACAATACTTTGTCCTTCTGCATCTGGCTTATCTCACTCAACATGACGTCTTCAAAGTTCATCCATGTTGTCACATGTATCAAGACTTCATTCTTTTATTTCCAATGAAATAGTTCACTGAATTTATATACCACATTTTATTTACCCATTTATTTGTTGATGAACGCTTGGGTTGCTTCCTTTTTGTGGCCATCATGAATAATGCCACTATGGACACCAGTGTGCAAATACCTGTTCTAGTCCCTGCTTTCAAACCTTTGGGGTATAGACCCGGTAGCAAGATCGCCAGGCCATCTGGAAGACTGTGTTTTTAAACTTGTAACTTGAGACATATTAGTAATTTAGTATATGGTCACCTAAATTTTTTATTAGAATAGAGTAATACTAGAAATAGATTAGAATATATAATTTAAGAAAATTCTGTGATAAAAAGAAAGAAAGAATTACTAAATGTAATTTTGGATTTTGGCCAGCTGGTAAATGAGAGGGCATTCAGTGTGTTGGTTCCGAAGAGTCTGGGTGTGAGTTCTGGCCCTATCAGTCACTAGTTTTTAGAATTTGGTCAATTTTTTAAGCCCATCTGGGTCTCTGTCTTCTTATCATATAATATCATATAATACTAGCAATAACTATCTCTTAGGTATTTGTGAGAATAAAATGAGTTAATATGCTAAATGCCCAAGACAATGCTTAAAGAATGCTGAGGTCTATGTCAGTGTTTGCTGCTATTATTTTGGCCAAAGCAAGTTTTAAACTCAAAATTTATCTGATGACAAGGCCAAAGCTACATGTACTAGTTTATCAGTCAGGGATCATCTGAGAAACAGAACCAATAAGAAGTATGTCAAGAGATTTATCATAAGGAATTGGCTGATGTGATTGTGGTGGCTGTCAAGTCTGAATGTCATAGGGTAGGCAGGAAGCTGGAAATTATGGTAAAAATAATGTTGAAGTTTTGAGTTTGAATTACTTTGGCTGGAGGCTCAGGATGGAGGGGAGGGTGTAGTCCTGAAGCTGAATTCTTTCTGACCCCTGAGGCATGTTATCCTTACTCGTAAGACCTCCATGCTATTGAAAGAGGACTCCATACATTGAGGGAAATCTCCTTTACTTAAAGTTAATTGTAGGTGCTAACCCCATCTATGAGACACTTCCACAACAGTAAGTAAATATGTGACCAAACAACTGGATGCCATAAACTAGCGAAACTAACACATAAAACCAACCATCATGACTATCTTTCATAGAAGAAGCATTTGGCAAACCATAACTAAATCCAAAACGTTATCAAAAATTGAATCATTATAGATCATTTATTATTTTTAAATGTATGGACACCGTTAATGTTTTTAAGATATTTCTGTAAACCAATTTCTCAGCACTCTTAGTTGTGACATTGCTCTTGTGAAACTAAATAGACCTTTATTTTCAACTGCGTTCAGGGGAGGAGAAGGTATTGGGGGTTACTTCAGTTTTCTGCAACTCTTTCTTCTTGTCCTCATGGCATTTAAATTCTTTGTTATGTCTGAATTAAAGATAGTTTACCACCAGTTTGCTGAATATGATCTTGAGGTTTTCAACTCTGCGAAATTCTGACCACTTAACAATGATGAAACTTTTCGGCCTTCAATTTTCTTATATATAAGTGTTCTAGTTTGCTAGCTGTCAGAGTGCAATATATCAGAAACAGATGGCTTTTAAAAAGGGGAATTTAATCAGTTGCTATTTTACTGTTGCAAGGCCGAGAAAATGTCCCAATTAAAACAAGTCTATAGAAATGTCCAATCTAAGGCCTCCAGGAAAAGATACCTTGGTTCAAAAAGGCCAATGAAGTTCAGGGTTTCTCTTTCAAGTGAGAAGGCACATGGTGAACACAGTCAGAATTTCTCTCTCATCTGGAAGGGCACATGGCGAGCACAGTGTCATCTGCTAGCTTCTTCTCCTAGTTTCCTGTTTCATCAAGCTCTCCAGGAGACATTTTCTTTCTTCATCTCCAAAGGTCTCTGGATGGTGGACTCTGCTTCTCATGGCTATGTTGTTCTGCTCTGCTCTCTCTGAATCTCTCTCATTCTCCAAAATTTTTCCTCTTTTATAGAATTCCAGTAAACCAATCAAGACCCACCCAAATGGGTGGAGACACATCTCCTCCAATCCAGTTTAACAACCATTCTTGATTAAATCACATCTCCAGGGAGATGGTCTAATTACAGATTCAAGCATACAATACTGAATAGGGATTAGAAGGAACGGCTGCCTTTACAAAATGGTATTAGGATTAAAACATGGCTTTTCTAGGGTACATACATCATTTCAAACCAGCACAATAACATACAAGTAAAAAGTAATAATACATATTACACATATTACAATGCTTTTGACATTTAGGAACCTTGTATATAAAGTGCTTAGCATTGTTTCTTGGAAATAAAAGCTCAAGGTTCTAACTATTGTTAGCACTATCCATTCTAGAACTTGTTCTTTTTTGGTACTTTCTATTTTCATCTGCCCAAAAAACTTACAAACTCAGGTCCCATTTGGGTAATCCTTCTATCAGTGCTATTTAAGCATTTTGACCATGACCCACAGTAAGAAATATTTTTCACAATGTAAACAAGTTGAAAATTGGCTTCAACCGTAACGTTTAGCCAATAACAATTATTTGACTTTGGCGTCAACATTCAGAAGGCCAAATACCTACTTTAAGGTCATTGTTAGTATCCTTAGCTTATGTGTGATTAATTACCATTATATAAACACATGATATATGTATTTCAAATTATATCAATGGAGCAATTATAAAAATATAAATAATACAAAAAACATGCCATGTAGACATTTTAACTTTAGTCAACTAACTCAGCATATACTTCAAGGTATGAATTTTTATCTGGTCTTTCTTTTTATATTTGCTTAGGAAAAAAAAATGTAGTCTTAATTATATCTTGTAAGCTTGAATTTCACATATCCCAATCTAGAAACCTTCCCTCTTTAAGTTACTGTACCATTTCTCTTCTTCCGTTAACAACTTCATTTATCATCAATTGTTGCATAATTACTTAAAACTTAGTGGCTTAAAATGCTAAAGTAACATTTCTCATAATTCTGTGGCTGAGCTGGATGATTCCTCTCTTGCCCTCACTTGGAGCCTCATTCAGCTGGAGTCTTGGCTTGGATAGAAGGTTCAAACGGCCTCACTCACCTCTCTGTCAGTGTGTGCTGGCTGACTTCCAGTGGTCAGTTCCTTCCCAAGTGTTTTCTCATCTTCCAGTAAGCCAGCCAGCTTCCTAACATGATGGACTCAGGGCAAGATTCCAAGAGGGTGAAGAGGGAAGATACAGTGTCACTCTGCTACCATCTTTTGGTCTAAGCAACTACAAGGTCATTCCAGATTCAAAGGGAGAAGGGAAATAACACAGTGGGAGGAACTATACTATGCTATGGCCATGTGTTTTAATCTACTGCATTCTATCTCTGGCCACAATTACTTATAATCCTCCCAAATGCAAAATATCCTCATACCTTCTCCTGAAAATCTTATCCAATACAGCATCAGGCTCAGGCCAAAGTCCCTTATCACATTTTATCAGGTTCTAATATGGATGGATCTCCTCAGTACTGCTCATTTTTGACAACAGAATAAATTATAATGACAGGTAGGCTGCACCATTCAAACACATAAAGCATCCAATGGTAGATGAGGATAGGATAACTGCATTTGGCACTATCATTCAAAAAAAGGAAGACTGGCAAACATATAACAATAATTGCTTAGAAATTTTGAAATCCAGGGGAGGGGCAATGAGGAAATGGTAGGGGACACATGTCAACATTTTCTCAGAATGTGCTTTTCTGAGGGCCTGTTCCTGTGGCTGGGAGGAGTTCCTAGTGTCCACAGGCTTCACTCACGGGTCTGAAAGTAGGTGCTTACTGTCAGCTGGGGTTTCTTGCTTCTCCTTTGAGTGGCCATCCCATAGGCTAAACTAGCCTTCTTACATGGTGATTTCCAGACAGTGTTTCTGGAGAGAGAACACAGAAGCTGCAAAGTTTCTTGAGACTTACAGCCAAGAAAATGCAGGATGTCCCTCTTTCTGTTACTTTCTGTTGGCCAAAACAAGTCAAATGGACATTCCAGTTTCAAAGAGTAAGGAAATAGGTTCCCTCTTGTGATGTAGGTGCTGAAAAATATTTTGGCTATGTTTGCCAACCTACCACAACAACACACACATTAAAGGTCTAATCGAATTGCTATATATGCTATAGCATTTACCATTTCTTTATCAATTATCTCTCTTTAATATAAGACCTCTTTCTCCAATGTCAGTGTTTATCTCTCTTCGCAAAGACCAAAATCTGATATAGGCTTCCATCCCATTTCATCTGACTGTAGCATTTGACACGAAGGACTACTCATCATCTTCTGTAAATACACATTTATGATTGTGCGAAATTTCAGTTCTTCTGATAACTCTTTTTAATCCTCCTTTGTTGACTTTTTTTTGATCCACAAATCCTTAACCATTTCCACAAAGATTGGTTCTCAATACAATACTCTTTGTTGTTTGTAACTTCTACTCCATTCTTTTCATAAATCAAGTACATAGGACTGGCTCCCAAAACTCTAGAACAAGTGCATTTAGCCCCTTTTGGATGTCTCACAAATATTTCTCAAGCAACAATGCCATAACAAGCTTTTTGTTCATTCCATATGTTGTGTACCTGCTATTCCTGTATCTCTACTAAATAAAATATTTTAGTTGAATCCATTTTAAAGTTATTAACTGGAAGGACTCAACCTCAGACTTCTCTCTTACTTAGTAAGCCTCATCGAACAGAGAATCAGAGAAGGAATAGCAAATGTTTGTGAATAAATGAAATAATAAATAAATTGTGATTGTTTTATCCAATCAGAAATAAAATTTGGAGTATGATCCTTCATGTTAAATATTTTTTCATTAAACCTTACTATATAGATAAGAGAAACCTTGTGGTTAAATTTGTAAAGAGCAGTACTTTCGTGGACTTGTGTGCATATGAAATACAATTGATATGTCATTACCTCTTAACTGCCAAGGTATCTTTTTGATGATACATTTTAAGAAAGGCTAATTTTCAGAGAAAGTTCCTGGAAGATCTTAAGGTTCAGCAGCAAAAGGATAAATGACCTTTAATATTCAAAGCACACATTAGTAATTCTCCAAATGCATGAAAAATAAAAACATTTGGGCTCTTACCACATAGTGAACCCTTTCCCTGCTTTCAAATATCAGTTCAAAGCCCAAGTCAGTAAAAAATTTAGGTTAATCTGGATGTCAATATTATTTATCTGTTATCTATTTTTGACAAACCAAATAGTCATTATAATCTCAGTTATAACTTCAAATTTATAACTTTGTCAATATCCTATCAGGTACTGAAAATACAGTAAGAGTTGAAATGGTTTTAAAATATCTTCTACATGTTTGTACTCCCAAAATATCTGTGCTCAAGAAATTTTGTTTGATGGAACTATTCATTTTAATACTACAGTGTTGAATTAAAAAGTTACTTCAGTTTAGCTATTAATAAAATCCAACTTCCTAATAGCATTTTCAACTCATTAATTCTTTAAATGGAAGAAATAAGCTTTGGTGTGAATAAGTGGCAATTTTGGGTATACATAGCATCTGACTTAAAAAGAAAGGGAGGGAAAAGGAAGGCAGGCAGGCAGTCAGGTGGAAAGAAAATAACTTAATAATTGAAAAATGTATGCATTCATCAAACCTTTTTACATGCCTATTAGGTCCAATCGGTATGCTAAAAACTAGGAAAACAAAGATAATTAAGATACCTCATTGTCCCAATGGCAATTACAGCATATTTAATATAAACAGGTGAATAAAACTTCTATGAAGTACTATAGAAGAGGTTGAAATAAAGAAAAAGTGTCTTAATTTTTTTTTCTAAGCATGCTTGTCATTTAATGTTAGTACATTTAGCATGACATAATATTATCTTTAGAGAAACTTTTCTGGTTAACATGATTAAAGCCCTTCCAGAATGTAAAAATTGTTTGCATTATAAATCAGTGAGCATTCCTTCAACTTTCAAAGATATACATTCAAAAATGCATCATTTGGGTGGTGCAATGGTGGCTCAGTGGCAGAATTCTCGCTTGCCATGCTGGAGACTGGGGTTTGATTCCCAGTGCCTGCCCATGTTAAAAACAAACAAACAAACAAAAACATCATTTTTCCCTTTGTAAAAGGGGAAATATTATAATAGATAAATTCATTTTAAAATATCTTATGTTAAATAGTCCCTATTTATGACATATAGTAGCTTGATCATATAAAAATTTAGTAAGATATATCAAGACATTTAAAAGACAAATTATTTGTTAAAATTAATATTTAAAATAATATAAATATTTAAAAAGACAAAGATACTTACAGACAAAAGATCATTTAATTATCATGAAATTACTCTGTAACATTTTTCCCCAGAGCTCTCCTTCAAATTGTAATCAATTTCTGAATACTAGGAATATGAAAACACAAATATCTTGTGCCCTTGTAATTTGTAAAAACCTTGTGACTAACCTTCACTTGTATCCATTTACCCAGTTTTTCAACTTTAGAATGTTGTGATCACCGAAGACAGCCCCTAATGTTTATTAATGAAGGGTCTGGGGTCAGCTCAGAACCTACTGCAAGTCTAAAGTTATCTTAATAATCAAAACCGGATCTAGCCAAAATGGACCCGTCTGACATGCACAGCAGCTTAGACATTAACCTATAAGTCACATATACCTCATTATAATACTAAAAATCTCATTCATTATATCATTAAGGTAACCATTTTCTTCTACATGTTCTGTGACTAAGCATGTAATCAATCTGCACATGCTCAATAATTAAATTACTTCTAATTACATCATCTTGGGTCATTGTGCTCATTATCCTAAAACCTGCCCATCTTTCAATGCTATAAAACTATCAAATTTATTGCAGTTCTGGGCAACAGATTTTTGGATGTATAGGCCATCTGATCTGCTTCATGCCTAAAAATATTTTTTTTTTATCTCTTTGAAAGCCACGTGTCTCAGGAATTGGTCATTTGAATGACAGGCAAAAGAATCTACCACTTTTGTCCAGCAACAGTTGCACCTGATAAAAGTAAGGATACAGCCTTAATTTTTACATAATGACATTTGCTATTTAAATAGTTTTGAGTCAACAGTTAGCTATTAGACTCATTTAAAAATAAAATCCACCATATATTGTTTCTATATCTTTTCATATTTCTAAGAAAGTCATGTAGTGAAAAATCAGAAATAATAAAAACTATGAATTTTCCAACTTACCCAGCAGGGAGTAATATTTTAATTAAAAAGTCCGTGTAATGAAATACTTTTCAAGTTATTCTAACTAGCATTGTGCCTTTATAATGAGCAGGTATTAGAAATCTTACAATATTGTGTATTCACAGATAACATCTTTTAACATCCACTTTCACTCCTCAGTGGTGCTTTCACACATCATGTTAGTATAGTGTCAGTGACAGCTTAATGAAACAAATTGTTATTCAAGGGTGCAATTCAAGTGAGAAATTGTGAGCTATGCATCCAGAAAACCTGATGGAATATAATGCTTGGCATCTATTAAATATTATTCATTTTAAACATATGCTATGGGAATCAGATATTCAAGCAAAGAAAGGAGTTCAAAATGTTCCCTGGCAGGAAAAGGGCAAAATGGCAGAACTGTTCACTTCAGGGCTCAACCTGAACATGGAATCAGCAGTACTTTGAACTCCCGGCATTGACAATTCAAACCATGTGAAAGTTTGCAAATCATATAGTGTCACTCTGAACATTGCTCTCCTCATCTGTAAAATACCTTCTTTACAGAATGACTGTATGACCTAAGAGAGATAGTATTTTTAAATTATCCATAAGTTTTAATCTCTTTAAAAACTACACCATAATGTAGAGTGGTGCCACAGTGGCTCACTAGCAGAATTCTCGCCTGCCATGCCTGAGACGCGGGTTCGGTTCCCGGAGCCTGCCCATGGGGGGCGGAAAATACTCTATACTGTGTATTCTTCACCCTTTGCAGGTTTGGTCAAAGTTAAGTTTTTTTTTTTTTTTTTTTTTTAATATCTTTGTGTACACGGGGAAAAATAAATAGAAACAGATGGAGTTGTTTCATCCTTTATATTAATGATAAAAAATATCATGAAGCATGCTAGTTTATGGAAGATATAAAAGGTGCCAGAAGAAAAGAATCTGTAAATGCCCAAACCTAGCAAGGGATACTTTAAATACAGAATGCTACAGAGAAACAGGACAGATTTCTTTTCAGAAAGATAATATATGAATTTTAATGAGGTAGGGTGGGGAGAAGATATTGGGCAAGAGATGGATTATAGATCCAGAAACTTTAGGCTCTAAGCTTACCAAACAATAGAAAATGTAGTGACTTGTAAACAACCCACAGGAGAAGTGTGAGGATTATTAATCCCTAGGAATTTTAGCAGCGCTCTTACCAAATTTTAACCTCGTTCCTTTGCTGCAAAGGTTCCTCATTTCTCTTCTCAATGACATGCATAAATGGGGGTGAGATGAAAATATGGTCATCAATAGCTAACAGGTTCAGGCCTTACAAAATAATTCAGCAGAGAATGTTCCTTTTATTCCAAATTTTATAAGTATGAGAGGACTCTGATTTTTGCCTGTTCTTGAGATCTCAGTTTTAGGAAGGGATGGGGTGGGGGGTGGAGGGGTAGAGGGCAGAGTGGCTCGTGAGACTGCCTCCCTCAGCATCACATGCGAGGAGGAAAATGAAGAAAAAACAGGTCCCAGAAGAAACTGGGTAGTGTTACCAGAAAAAGAGAAGAGGGCTGGACAAACAAAATGAATGAAGCCCACTGCAGAGATCTGTCACTTTTTTCCCCTCTAAAATGAGTGTAGAACTATTTTTAGAGAAACATGTAAAGTCACAGATTTTACTTAAAACTCATCTATATCTATTAACATCCAAAATTATCCCAGACAATTTCATATTTTATCAGTTTTTAATTCATTTCCTTTGAGAGAGATTTTCGTGAAGACTCTTAGGTGTTCTCATGAACTAGCAGTGATATTTTCTTTTACAATTACAGTATCAAAATAACAGTTAAGTCCCAGAGATGAGCCTGACCCTGGCACCCTCTTTTGGTCACAAAGGCCTTGTTAATCCCGTTGGCTCAAAGTATTCAAATAGAGTTCAGAGGCTACTCTGGATGCTTATGCAAGCTTCACCTACATATTGCTGCTATCACAGTTTGCTAAACACCAACCAAAACCATTCCTGCCAACCCTAAAGAACACCTATTAAGGCTTTTCTGAGATTCCACAAAGGTTCCATGCGCTATGGTTATGTATGACTTCCAGAAACCTATAACCTTCAGATGGGTTCCTAAGCCAGATAAGTCCTGAAACCCAAAGGGGCCAGCCTCTTCAGAATCACCAATTACCTAATTACTTCCATCCCCCATCCCATATTATCGACAGCCCCTTCCAACATGAAAAAGCTAGAATGGGCTTAGCCCAAATACCCCTGAAGAGTGAGAGAAAGATCAAAGGAGAAGGTGCGGTTGTAACAGAGATAGTAGGATTTAACAAATGGGTATGATTGCTGAATCATTATACTGATATTTCTTTTAGTCTCCGTGTCTTAGAGCAGCTAGAAGGGCAAACCTAAAATTGTGGAATTTTAATGCATACCAATCTCTGAAATTTGTTCTACGACCAATTGTTGCAGTGTGCTTTGAAAGTTTTACCTTTTTTGTATATATTTATTTTTCACAATAGAAAAATAATATCGTGGGACATCTTTTTCTCTTGCATTCTCTACACTTATTATAATAATTCCTATTACATTTAATGTGGCTAGTTGTTAGACAATTTGCTGAAAGTTCAAAGAAATATAATTTTATTATATTCTTAACACAGGAATTCTTTAGTTACCAAGTGAATTTGGAAAGTATTTCAAAGTGTGATCAGTAGATTATATTAAAGGTTTTTAGAACCCCTCTTCACATGAAATCTGGATCAATCTCTAAAAGAGATCCAAATAAATCAGTTTAGTATTTAAAACCGAGATGGGGTGAAGGTAGTACATTTTTAACTTAGGGAAAGTTAAATATAGGGAAAGTTATTCTTTTTATAACATATTATGAGTTTTGACAAATGCACAGAGTTGTGTAACCACCACCACAAACAAATTACAGAACATATGTACCAAATTAAAAAATTCTCTTATACTCAACTTTCACAGTCAAACCGTCCACCCACCCCCAAACCCTGGCAATCACTAACCTATTCTCCTTCTGTATAGTTTGTCTTTTCAAGAATGTCACGTAAATGGAATCTTATAGCATATAGCCTTTTGAGTCTGACTTCTTTCACTTAGCATAATGTATTTGAGATATATTGTTGCATGTGTCTATAGTTCATTGCTTGTAACATCTATGTAGCATTCTACTGTCTTAATACAATTTGTTTATGTAATCACCAGTCACAACATTCTCAACACCTGGGTTGTTTCTAGATTCTTGTGATGATGAATAAATCTGTTATAAATAATTGAATGCAAGATTGTATAAATATCTAGGGGTAGGATTACTGGGTCATATTATAGTAGTATGTTTTATTTTATAAGAAACCAGTAAACTGTGTTAAAAACATTTTGTTTCCCAGTAGCAATATATGAAAGTTATAATTTGCCCAGATCCTCATCAATTCATCAGTTTTATTTTGTTTGATTAGTTTAGTCATTCTTGGAATTAGATATTAGTATTTTTTTGTAGTTTTAATTTTTGCATTTTCCTAATGGTTAATAATGTTGAGCATCTTCTCATAAGCTTATTCATCTATATGCCCTTTTGGCAATCTGCTAAAATCTTTTGCCTATTTTCAAATTAAAAAAAATTTTCCTATTGAGTTTTTTTCCTAGTAAAAGCTATGTAATATACACATTTGAATGGAAACATAAATGAGAACAAAGCCAAACCATTCAATTATTTTTTACCTAATGTTAGGAAGTTGTTCGTCTAACAGATTTACATAGGAAAATCAGGCTGTCATTATACTAAAAGACAACAGTAAAACATGTACTTTATGTTAAATCAAAATGTCTCAGTCTAATGAAAAGGCGATTCAATGAAGCTGGCAATAAACTGACAATACCATTGAAATACACCAAAGTTTTATGGTGGGGGGGAATAGGATATTTCTACTGTGCAACATGAACAATTCTCTCCAAATTCAGTGCTACATCAAAAGGAAACTATGGAAAATAGATTAACAAATTTACAAAAGATTAGTTATCTGCAACCTTGCTATTTCCAGTCACCACTAGCTCTTAAAAAAGAGAACAGATAGACTTTAATAGGTCCTACAGATTTTGCCCAACTGAAGTAGCACAAGATGTAAAAGTTACAGAGTACACACCCATAGCAAAGCCTGCTCTATGATTACTAAACCTTCCTTATTTGCCAAGTGGACTTGTTCAAACTAAACCCATCTTTATCAATCACTTAAAGTAATGCATGAAAAGTCTTCACATTTAATAATCTTTAATTCAAATAGAAAAGTTTAGTATAAGCTGTTTGTATGGCTTGGGATTTGTTCTTTTAAAAACAAGGATGGGGGAATGTAAAAGAATGATCTTTCCACTTTTTCATAAAAACTCTCAAGCAAAGGATAGATCATAGAGCCATAAGAGATCCATTTAGTCAAACCCACTCTTTTCCCCCTACCAGTAGTTCTGACACCAATTCCATAATCACAATACACATTCCTGAAGATTTATAATGCACTTTACTTATATAACCATTTAAAAGTACTTAATAACATCTTGCTTCCTATAATGTCAAACAAATTCATGAAACTTAAATTTAAAAATATTTCTTATTTTTAAAACATGGGGATAGTTAATTGTAGAAAGCAATACTTAGTTTCAAATTCATTTTGCAGAAATGGAATATGCCATTCAAAGACCTAGACAAGCTCATGCTTTCAAAACGGAGTGCCTTGCTGTTTCAGTTTGCTAAAGCTGCCAGAATTCAGTATACCAGAAATGGACTGGCTTTTACAAAGGGGCTTTATTATGTTAAATATTTACAGTTCTAAGGCCATGAAAATATCTAAACTAAGGTATTCAGAGAACCATAACTTGACTCTGAAGAAAAGGTCGATGTCATCAGGGCTTTCTCTGTCACCTGGGAAGGCACATGGTGACATCTGCTGTCCTCCTCTCCCTGCTTCTGATATCAAACAGCTCTGCTTCCAGCGGCCATTTCTCTAAGCATCTGTGGGTCCTCATTTAGCTTCTCTGGGGAAACTCTGAGTTTCATTTCTTAGCTTAGCATCTCCAAACTTCTGTTAGCTTGCTCCATCTCTTTGCTCTCTGTACCATCTCTTTTAAGGACTCCAGTAGACTAATTAATACCCACCTTGAATGGGAAGGGGACACAGTTACATGGAAATACTCTAATCAAAGGGCTATATCCACAATGGGGTGTGTCATGTCTCCATGGATATAATCTAATCAAAAGGTCCCACCCTAAACAACCGGGCTGCCCCCACAAGATTGGATTAGGGTTCAAAGAACATGGCTTTTCTGGGGTATATAACAGCTTCACACCTGCACACTAGTGTAATGTGCATAAAGTATGAACAGCAAAGTTGAAGATCAATATTATAACTATTTTTCTATTTATTTGAAGTGTAGTACCCCCCCAAAATGGTACACATTGGGGATTCAGTGGCACAAAGTACCCTGCCATCACTTGAGGGATGGTATAGAGTTTAAAAAAAAAGGAAAATAAAATGGTCTCCTTTTTCAAACACTACTTACATAATTTTACATGACCAAACAGATCATTCACAAATATTAGGTCAATAAATTACCAATATCCATTAAAAAGTAGCTTCCTTATGAAAATGCAAGAATTTAAAAAGTTGATAAGTAAACAAAAAAGATAAAACAAACTGGAGTGAAAGCTAGAGATCACATCTGAAATCGTGTTTTTGTTGGTTTGGGCCTTCGTACTCTCTTCTCCCTGGACCATGTCCTGCTGGAGTCCCAGGCCCCGTTCCTCCTGGGTTCTGTCCACACACAGCCCCTGCACTTCCCTGCCCGAAGCACTCAGGATGCATGCTGCTTTCCATTGTGGAACCACTTGTTGCTGGTGGAACTACGGAATTGCCTTCAAACCTATGCCACCACCATCACCTAGAGGTGGAAATTTCTGGCCTCCTGGCTCTCCCATGTTGATAGCTCCTCCACCACCCATTCTCATGTCTCTTTCTCTTGGATCCATGTATCCCATCTGGATGCAGCTTTCCTCTCTTTGGCATCTCATTTGTTCTTCCATCTCACAATGATGATTTATCATGTCTTACTCCCTTTTAGGCCATTCTTCCTCTTGCCTCAACTGCATTTCTTTGTGTTTCTGCATTTTTTGATTGTGAAGTTCTTTTATGCATCTTAATTTTTCCTGACATCTCTGATCTTGGTGCAGAAGATTTGCCTGATGGCCATGATAGGCATCTTCCATCTCAGTTTCCAGTTTGTCCTTTGCATCTTTCATGTTTTTTTCACCTTGCTCCCTCTGCTGCTTTTCCATTTCATCCAAGGACTTCCATTACTGAGAATGTTTATACTCAAATGTGCCATGCTATGCAAAACGAGGAGGGGTTTCTCTCCTTCTGATCCATCGGGTTTTTCTGTGCAAGTTTTTCAGAAAGACCGACTTCCTCATTGTATTAGTTAGGGATCTCTAGAGAAACAGAGTCAACAGAAAACACTTGAAAATATAAAATTTATAAAAGTGTCTCACATGACCACGGGAATGCAGAGTCCACAATCTGCAGCGCAGGCTGTGAAGCCGACAACTCCGAAGGAGGGTCTGGATGAACTCCACAGGAGAGGCTCACCGGCCCAAGCAGGAATAGAACCTGTCTCTTTTGAATCCTCCTTAAAAGGCTTCCAGTGATTAGATTAAGCATCACTCATTGTAGAAGACTCTCCCCTTTGGCTGATTACAAATGGAATCAGCTGTAGATGCAGCTGACATGATCATGATTTAATTCTATGAAATGACCTCATTGCAGCAGACAAGCCAGGACTTGCCCAACCAGACAAACAGGTACCACCACTTGGCCAAATTGACGCATGAACCTGACCATGACAATCATCTAATTGCTCAAGTGGTTCAACAGCAACTGCATGAGGCATTCTTATTGGTAAGAGAAAACCCTCACTGCATCATTCAAATGCTCTTCTTGTTGCCAGTTTAGGAGCAAATTAAATAATGCCTTTCCCGGTAGATCTTCCATGATCATCCACGATTGCAAAAGCCCTTTCAATAGAATCAAACTGGCTGAAAGCTTCTTCCAAAAGTGCATTGGAAACATAAGGAGAAAAATTACAAGCTGAAAGGGCACCAGTATGTGTGGCAAAGTGGACCTGACGCTGTCCACCTCTCATGGGTGTATCATCAAGTTCAGTTTTGACAATTTCTGCCAAACCTCTAGATTCATGTTTAATACATCCAAATCCTTTGCCTTTGTTCGTAAAAACATCCCCTACTTCTCCATATTTAATGAGTAATCTTTTGAATTCATCCTCTGTGATAGCAGCACCAAACCAACAGGGCTGCATGTAAGTTTTCTTTCCAGGCCTCCTCAAGAGAGACAAGTTGGCTTTAAATCCATTGAAAGAACTTCTCTTAACTGTGACCACTTGGTCCGAGATGGAGACCCTGTTGGCGCTGCTGACCTCCATGGGGCTCCCTTCCACCTTGCTCCCATGATTTGAGGTGGCCCCAGGAATGCTTAGGCCTAGGCCACCTCTGGGCTTTGGCCCCATAGCATTTAGCCCGCATTGGGGCCTCTGGGTCCTGGGCCCTATTTAAGCCAGGGCTGAGTCTCCTGTGTGTGGAGGTGGCGGATGCCATATCTGAGGGAGAGTGTTCAGACCCCACTGCTCAGTGGCATGGGTGGAGGGACCTGGGTTGGGGGAGCCAAGTTGGCCTTAGGCCATGGGGTGGGGTCTGGCCCTACAGGGAACCCAGAGGATGTGGGAGTGGCAAGCAGAGCCAAGCTGGATGGTGGTGGAACATTGCCTACTTCAGGGGCAGGGCAGGGTCCTTGAGGAACCATGGGTGTGGTAATAGATTCAGTTGTCAACTTGGCCAGGTGAGGACACCTAGTTTTGTTGCTGCAGACATGAGCCAATGGTACATGAACCTCATCTGTTGCTGATTACATCTGCAGTTGGCTAGAAGGCGTGCCTGCTGCAATGAATGACGTTTGACTTAATTGGCTGGTTCTTAAATGAGAGAGCACAACGTAGCACAGCCCAAGCAGCTCATCATACCTCATCTCAGCATTTGCAGCTCAGCCCAGGCCTTTGGAGATGCAGAAAGGAATCACCCCAGGGAAAGCTGTTGGAACCCAGAGGCCTGGAGAGAAGGCCAGCAGAGATTACCCTAAGCCTTCCCACATAAGAAAGAACCTCAGATGAAAGTTAGCTGCCTTTCCTCTGAAGAACTAACAAAACAAATCCCCTTTTATTAAAAGCCAATCCATCTCTGGCATGTGGCATTCCAGCAGCTAGCAAACTAGAACATTGGGCTTAGATGAGTTCTGTGGCAGTGGTGGCTGCTGCTATGAGACAGTGATATGATCTTGGGCTTGGGACCACCATGGCCAGGGCCAGGACCCATGGCCCTGCAGTCTTGATTGAGTTTCATCCTAGGCAGTAGAGAGCAGAAGTCAAGGACGCCCCCTACACAGCCTCCTTCACACTGGTGGAAGCCATCATAGCCACCACCACAACATATCTGTGATCAAGGGGCAATTGAGGCAGAAGCAAAGAAGACACTCAGGGAATGTGGAGACCAACTGCACACAAAATGGTAGATGACACCAGCCTCCTACTGAGTTTTGAGAGTTCTTTATATATTCTGAATGTGTCCTTTGTCAGATATGTGTGTTCCAGCCCAGCGCAACCCTGAGACCACAGAACATGCTAGACAGAAGATTACTCATGAGTTTAATTAGGGGCTTAGGGACATGAATACCTATGGCGGGTGGTCGGGAGATGAAAGTCTACACTTGGCCCAAAGCCAACAGAGGTAAAGAGAGTGAGATGTGCCCAGGGAAGGCTTATGAAGTTTAACAGTCTCCTGAGAGTTGTTACATGGAGTTTCAGGGGACTCTCATGGGATTTGGTTATTAGGGGAGGGGGTTTACATTCTTTGACCTCTGATGTCCCGGTCATGTAGGCAGCAATGCGACTTGCTCTCCATATGGAGGTGGAAGCTGCCTAGACCACAGGTCCTTACAGTCCAATCCCACACAGCAGACTACATTACCATAGGACAGACATTGCATTCATTAACAGTACAAAAGACAATGGAACACGAGGAGTTCCCTACACAGAGGTAACAACTCCAAAGTGGTGCCATAATGGCCAAAGAAGGGAATTAAACTGCTCTACTGATAATTGATAAAACCTATGATTTCAGTCTTAAATGAGAAGATGTGCTGAATTCCGCCAGGTCAGCAGGATATTTACACCGTTCAATTCACAGCGGTCACAGTCCAAGGCCAGCCAATGGCACCCGACAGCGGCAGTTCAATGCACACTCAGTGTTGAGATCTATTGCGCTGGTAGGTTATTGAAGACTATTGCAGGATGGTATTTGTTACAACACTGCCACCTGGTGACCGGAACCTGCTCATGGCCGATGTGACACATTGATGAAGTAACATCCTTGGGTGTCACAGCAAACAGGAGGGGTGAACATCCATGATTTCTTTCAATTGTTGTCCGGTAATGGGCAGCTGGAATTGCTATGCCAGTCTCCACAGAATCTAGTACTGGTAGTGTCTTATTTTTCTATGCACCCATTTGGCAGCCTTGTGCAATTTTGACTTTAGACTATGAAATTTTGCTAAAACAACTGCTTTAATATTGCCAGGTAAATAATCAGTGTTATGGACAGAGACATAAAACACCCTTAACCATTTGTTTGTGACAGGTGGTTCAGATATCTTCCCACATTTCTTTTCACCGTAAGGGGCAGCAGACAACATCTATTGCTCTTGCTTCCACGTGGTCATCCACACTGCCAGGCCCTGGTACCTTGCTCAATTGTTAGCACAAATTTGTTAATGCACCTCCTGGTTCATGAACAATGGCCATCCATACAGACCTTAATTCAACCCACTGGCTGTTCCCCACCGTATATCATTTATATTAGGTTGCACAGCTACTGCCGTCCAAGTGCAGGCTGCCCTTGTGCTGGATCCATCGGTATAGCAGCCGATGCAGGTATACTGCCACATCCATCCATGGTGGTCGCAGAGACAGTCACCTTGGGAGGATCAGTGGGGGCGAGCGTTGTTCTTCCACATAGGAAACTGTTCTCAGGATATCATGCATTTCTGCACTTAAGGTGCTGTTGTTGAAAATGCTGCACTGTAACAGATAAGTACATGCCCACCCCTCTATGAGGTTGTTCTTAGTTTTACGGCCCAGGATATGGTCTATTTGGTACTTGTTCTGCGTATTTTTGAAAAGAATGTTTATTTTGATATTGGGTAGAGTACTCTATAAATTCAATTGGATCAAGTCGGTTGAGAGTGTTACTCAAATTTTCTAAATCTTTGCTAATTTTCTGTCAACTTGTTCTAACAATTACTGAGAGAGGAGAGCTGATGTTTCCATACATAAGTATGGACTGTTTTTTTTTTTTTCATTTCTATTAGGTTTTCCTCAATGTATTTTGAAGTTATTTCATTATGTTCTTACACATTTATAATTGTAACTTCATGGATTGTTTACTTTTCTATCACTATGTAATGCCACCATTTATCTCTCGTATTTTTTTTTTCTTTTGTAGGCTACTTTGTTGAATATTAATAGAGTCTATCCAGCTTTCTTTTGATTAGTGTTTCCTTAGTATATTTTTTCCTGCTCCTTTACTTTAACTCACATAAGGCTTTATATGTAAAATGAGTTTCATATAGACATCATATAGTTGGATCTTGTTTTAATCCAGAGTCTCTGCTTTTTTTATTTTTTTAATGTGCCATTCTTATTGCTTCTTTTGAATGATTTGAATTTTTTATCACTCCATTTAAAATTATCAATGAGCTGTTTAGCTATCTATCTCCTGTTATTGTTTCTGTCATGGTTAATCTGTGGATTAAAATACGCATATCTAACCTAACAACTGCCTATGTTGGGCAATAAGTAGAAGCTTTATAACCTCCCTGCTTTTGGTAAGAATACTAATACGTATGACATCTATATATAGAGAAAATTCACCAAAATATTTTCCTTTTTATTTTAAAGGACCATACATATTATTATAAACCCAAGAGGAAAAAGTAGCTTTTCATGTTTTCCCAGATATTTACTATTTCTGTCATTCTTCCTTCATTCACAAATTTGCCTGTTAAATTTGGTATAAAGGAAATGTTCCTTCAGCTGGAAGAAGTCCTTTATCATTTCTTGTAGGCCAAGTGAGCTATTTATGACATTCGTTTTTAATTAAATTATTGATAAAGTTGATGTACAATTGATAAAAATCCCCTTGGTTGCCTTCTTTATTTTCACCGTCACTCCTCAAGAAGTTTTGCTGGATATAGAATTCTGGATTAGCAGTTTATTTCCTTCAATTTTCTAAAGAAGTTTTCTGCTAAGAATGCAATATTTTTTTCTGAGAAATCTGTGTTTATTTTAAGAGTTGTTCCCTATGGTGGTTTGAAGCTGTATGTACCCCAGCAAAGGCCATGTTCTTTTAATCCGTTCCTGTGGGTACAGACCTACTGTGGCATTAGGTTATTAGATGTGACCCATCTCATTCAAGGTGGGTTTCAATAAGAGCATGGTCATCTTTCCAATGTCTGGAGATGCTGGAGTCTTCACCCCAGTGTCTGGAGAGAGCAGGTCACTGCACAAGACCTTGGAAAGGGTGGGGCTGCTGCTCTATCAGGTTCTGAGGACAAAATGCCATCTATAGATGACTTTCAGGCCTGGAAATCTAATGAAGTATACACTGCATGTTTTTGGAAACATTTGGGTCTAGTGACCCCTGTTTTCTTTCAATTTCTTCCTATTTAAATGTACCTCCTTTTTATATTGGAAACAGATAAATTGTTCTAAGGTTCACAGATCTACAGCTGGAGAGGAATTTTGCCCCAGGACAGACAATGCCTATAGCTGATTTGATGGGATTTTATATTTTAATATTGTTACAAAAATTATTTTAGCTTTTGCGTTCTTGTGGTGGAGTTTAGGTATTTTGCTTATGGAAAGAACATGTCTTTTGGGGATCCAGAAAGTGGAATGTGGTGGTTTGAAACTATTGTGTACCCCAGAAAAGGTCATATCCTTTTTTTTTTTTTTTTGCATGGGTAGGCACCAGGAAACGAACCCGGATCTCCAACATGGCAGGCGAGAACTCTGTCACTGAACCAACCACCGTGGCCCGCCCAAGGTCATATTCTTTTAATCCATTCCTGTGGATATAGACTTACTGTGGGTGGGACCGTTTGATTAGATTATTTCAATTGAGATGTGATGCACTCCATTCAAGGTGGGTCTCAATCCACTAACTGAAGTACTTTACAAAAAGAGATGAAAATGAAGAGAAAAGCTCCGGAGAAGCTAATAAAAGGATCATGGAAACTCAGAGGGAGCCACTGGAACCAGAAGCTGAAAGCAAGGAAACTGGGAGCAAAGAACTAGCAGACACTGGCTATGTATCTTCCCATGTGACAGAGGTATCACAGATGCTTGCAGCCTCTCTTCAGAGAAAGTATCATCCAGTTGATGCCTAATTAGGATATTTTCAAAGCTTTAGAATTGTAAATTTGTAAGCTAATAAATCCCTATTTTAAAAGCTGATTTCTTATAATTCATTCTGTCAGCTTTACCAAACTGAAACTTTCCTGTATAGACAATGTGTCACTTTTTTCCATCCAGCAACTTGCAAGATTGTTTCCTTTATCTTTGATTTACGGCTTGTGTATCTTATGTCTGGGAGTAGTTTTCTTTTAGTTTATCCTTTAGGTGTTTATTGATCATGTTAAGTCCAGGAATTTATGTTTTTCATTTAATTTGGGAAGTTATCTGTTATTTATTAAAACATTTTCTACATAAATTTATCTCCTCTTCTTCTGAAACTCCCATCACAAAAATATTCAGTATTTTGCTACAGTCATACAGAACTCTGATGTTCTCTATTCATTTATTTTCTCTTTTTTCACTCTATCTTCAGCTTGAATAATTTCCATTGACATAACATGAAATCACTGACTTTATGTTATTCCATTCTGTTGATGAGTCCACCCACTGAAAAATTTATTCCAGATATTATGTGTTTGTGTTCTAAAATTTCCACTGATTCTCTTTTACAGAGCTTCTACTTCTCTGCAGGAGCATATCTTTCCATTCATTTCAAGAATTTTTACTCTTACTTCACAGCCCATTTTTATTACAGTTGCTTTAAAGATATGCCTGATTATTTGAACATCCAGTTCATCTTGGGGTTGGCATTTGTTGATTTGGAGAGAGGATTAGAATAGGCACTTTTAATAATTACTTTAGTGATTCTGATGCAATTGAAGTATAGTATTTGATGGTATGGATAACACCATCTACAGTGGCAGACCCCATTTACCTCTTAGTTGAAATTCCTCAAACCTAAAGGAAAAGAACTTCAAAGGATTAAAACATATTCTTTCCCAAAAAGAGAACAGAAATATCATACCTTATAATTATATCATCAATCATGAGGTAATTATATCACCTCATAATTATATCACCAATATCATAGGTAAAATATTTGCTATGGTAATTGTGAGGTAATTATATGTTTGAGACTTCACTGTCCTATTCCAGTATGTGCTCGTGTGTATACACACACACACACACATACCAGCAATTTAAGAAGGGTTCATCTTTGTTTTATAGAATAAGCATGATTACTAAAATATTCTAACATAAGATAAGTCTAACCAAAAGTAAGGATGAATGCTGTGTAATTAGAAGTATAAGACCTATTTAGGAGGTTATGATTAGGTTTTTGTACACATAAAATCCCAATTTTAACCTGATTGGTACTCTCTATGGAATAACATTAATATAGTTAATGAGAATAAAAATGCTAAAAGGTCCACTAAAATTGTAAAACATTGAATGATATCATTTCAACTCCTTTAGTTTAGCTACAGAATGTACAGTTTGAGCTGTTCACTTCAGTAATTACAAAACGCTCACCTAAAACTTATGAACAAGCAATAAAATGCAAAGAAAAATTACACAATTAGCTTTTATTCTGCAAGATTATGGATATAAAAGCAAGATCCTCTATCAGTGGATCTCCAGTTACGTGAAAAAGTGCAAGTTAATTCTGTATTGTCTAGGTTTAACTAAGAAAATTTTGATCATCCTTACTTTCTCCTGTTTAAATTTTCTTTTGAGACTCAGATATGTGTCAGTATAACTCAAAATATGTGACAACATTTCCTCCAACTAAAAAGTTTCACCAGACATTTTCCTTCATCCTAAAGCTACTAATCCATGAAGAGTTCCTCTTCCACAAAGAATCTGCTAATTCTTGAGGCAAAAATAACACTGAGTACCATTATTTTGTCATAGCACTTTGTCAGTCATTCAGTTTAGTCAGGCAATAATTAGTTATTTAGTACCTACTTTATGCTAGCACTCAAATTCTGAGAAGAATGGTTAAGAAAAAAGTCATATTTTTGCCTTATTTAACACCTTAAATCCTTCCACAAAATAGATTCTGTATTCTCTATGCACTACGTATAGTGTCATATGTATGCCTGTGAGCATTATGTATTTATTATATGTGTGTGTGTGTGTATATATATATATATATATATATATATATATATACAGAACGTCAATTTTATGTGCATTTGAATCTGAAAAAATAAAATAAAACTTTACTAATAATTATACATAGAGACATTTGATACGTTTTATAATTTATAAATAGACAGTTACATGCTCAAAAATTCGGGAGAATGTGGAGTTATTGGATTCTCACACATCTAGCAGAGTATATATCATATTGAATTTTAGTTAGATCACCCAAGCAGTTGGATTTTAATCCCCTTTGAGGAAAATGTCATGCCCGTATTTATCAATGTGCTGAATTGTTTAACATAGAGTCCCAAAAAGCTTTAATTAAATAATTTATTTTAAAAGTCACAGCTATACAAATATGGAATGCACCGCCTTCTAAGGTAGTAAATTCAATTTTACAAAGTTATTTAAACTGAAATTCTGAAAGAATATCATAAGGGTTATAGAAAGCAACATATTGGGTCAAATAAAATATAATATTCTAAATTAATTTCTTCAGTAACCTTCCGTAACTCTGTGATCATTATTTCATTTAAATTATTGTAAATATTATATGAGGAGAAATTAATATCTGTGCTCCTGTTCTAGTTTGTTAGCTGCTGAAATGCAGTATACCAGAAATGGAACAGCTTTTACAGAAGGGGAATTTATTAAGTCACTAGTTTACAGGTTTAAGTCCATGAAAATGTCCAAATTAAAGTAAGGCTATAAAAATGTCTAATCTAAGGCATCCAGGAAAAGATACCTTGCTCAAGAAAGCCAATAATATTCAGAGTTTCTCTCTCAGCTGGAATGGCCCATGGTGAGATCTGCTAGCTTTTTCTTCAACGGCTTCCCCAGGGCTCTGTCCATTCTGTTGGCTCTGTCGGTTCTGGTGGCTCTTGTGGCTCTGTCCAAAATGGTTCCCTCTTAAAGGGATCCAGTAAGAAACCCCACCTTGAATAGGTGGAGACACATCTCCATGGAAACCATCTCCATGTATTAGTTAGAGTTCTCTAGAGAAACAGAATCAACAGAAAATGTTCATAAATATAAAATTTATAAAAGTGTCTCATGTAACCATGAGAACATAGAGTACAAAATCTGTAGGGCAGACTGTGAAGCTGATGACTCCGATGGAGGGTCTGGACAAACTCCACAGGAGAGGCTCACCAGCCAAAGAAGGAAGAGAGACTGTCTCTTCTGAATCCTCCTTAAAAGGTTTCCAGTGATTAAATTAAGCATCACTCATTGCAGAAGACACTTCCCTTGGCTGATTACAAATGGAATCAGCTGCAAATGTAGCCGACATGATCAAAATTTAATTCTATGAAATGTCCTCATCACAACAGACAGGCCAGCAGTTGCCCAATCAGACAAACAAGTACCACCACCTGGCCAAGTTGACACATGGACTTGACCATGACCGTTCACCCCTTGTCAACTTGGCAGCTATACTCATCACCTTAAACCATACCTAATTTCTAAATAGAAGACAATAAAAGACATATTTTTTTTTTTACTCATTTGTCCATAATCTGGATAAAAGGAGCATCAGACACAAGGTATTCACAATCACACAGTCACGTTGTAAAAGCTATATAGTTATACAGTCTTCTTCAAGAATGAAAGTTAGTGGAATGCAGAGATACTTCCCTCTAGCCATGCCAATAAACAATAAACTAAAAAGGGATAGCTATATAATGCATAAGAATAACCTTTGGACTCTGTATGAAATCTCTCAGCCACTGAGATTTTATTTTGTCTCATTTCTCTCTTCCCCCTTTTGGTCAAGAAGTCTCTCTCAATCCCATGATGCTACACCCTGGCTCACCCTGCGGGCCCTGTTTCACATTGCCAGGGAGATTTATATCCCTGGAAGTCATATCCCACATAGGGGGAGAGCAGTGAGTTCACCTTCTAAGTTGGCTTAGAGAGAGAGGCCACATATGAGCAACAAAGAAAGTTCTCTGGGAGTGACTCTTAGGCATAACTATAAGTAGGCTTGGCTTCTCCTTTGCAGTAGTGTTTCATAAGGGTGAAACCCAAGATTGAGGGCTCAGCCTATTGAATTGGTTATCCCCAGTGCTTGCAAGAATACCAGGAATTCTCCAAATGGGAAGCTGAATATTTTCTCCTTTCTCCCCAGTCCCCCAAGGGGACTTTGCAAATACTTTTTTATTCTCTGTCCAAATTACTCTGGAATATATCACAGCATCACACTAACCTGTACAAACCAACAAGATCGCACACCCTATTCAAGATTCCATGTAATTATTGTGCTCAAATAAATTGATCACACAAGTTAAATTAGATAAGTGCTATCCAAAATATGAAATTTGCACCAAATCAACATCTCTCCCTTTGGTCTTGCACAGAGGTTGAAGTTTGAGGGGCCATCCTTTACTCTGTATTCTGATATACCTTAGTCCTATCCAGAGCAGCTTCATTCATATCTCTAGATGAAGTCTGATCATGTTTTCAGATTCTTAAACAGCTGCTGAATGCAGTAATTCTGACTTTCATAGCTTCATTGCGCTAACTCTGAGTCTCACGTGTCACCTAAATACCCAAATTTCAGGAAATGACCAGGTTATATACAAATAGCTCAGTATCTCAGAATCTAGAAATATCAGTTACGACTCCTAAATATAGGTGACTGCTGTAAGACCTAACAATCTAGGAACCTTTACAATAGACCCCAACCTGATAACCACGCTCTCTATTTCAATTCTCTGAGTCTATATATTATAGTTAGTCCATATGAGTGAGGCATGATACTATTTGTCTTTCTATTTCTGACATTTTATTCAACATTCATCCCTTAAGATTCATTCACTTGGTTGTATACCTCACAACTTCATTTCTTCTAGCAGCTGCTCAGTAGTCAGTCATATGTAAACATCACAATTAAGTTACCACTCGCAATTGGGCCAGTCTTTAAAAAAATGCATTGTCACCATAAATACCTTTGTAGAAAGCGAGGGGCTCACCCTGAAGTGCAAACCCTGTATTTCTTGTTTAACACAAGAACATGGAACGAGGGTTACAATGTCTGTTGGGAGAAGCCCACATAAGCCTGGTTTCAGAGATGCAAAAAAGGCAAAGCTATATACAAAAATTACATAGGTTGGCACATTTTCCAGGGAGCAATAATTTCTATGACCACAAAGAAGAAGAGCTTCAGAGGAGAATGGATTAGAAGGCTAATGTGGCTACCCCATACCCTCATACTAGACCATGCCAGGAAAGCCCAATTCCTTTCCTTAGAATAAACAAAAATGGCACTGACAAAGATGAGATAAAAGAGTGCAATAAAAAATAGAAAAAAAAACCAGCATAAAAGCATTAAAATTGCTCAACAGACACAGTTTTCTGTACAGCAGATTAAAATTATGATCAAACTTTTTTGCATGAAAAAGCATGATCATAATGAAGTAAACATCTCTATGACAGAACACTAGAAAGCAGAAAATCATGAATCCATGGTCAAAATGTCAGGTAAAGGATTTGGAAAAATTATCTGGCAGACCAATGGTAACTAGAGAGTTAAAACTTAAAATAAAGAATGAATGTTGGCTATAGCCTGGGTTCTCAAAATACGAGAAAACACAGATCTTGAAGCAAAAGTTCATATGTAAACACATAATTAAGAGTGCATTTCTAAGGAAGCAGAAGCAATTATACATTGTTGTGCCTTCATCAACATTTTTGAACATTTATATTACTCTATAAAAATAAATCCCCAAACATCCCATCCTACATTCCTTTCCCCACCATCTTATCGACCACGAGTATTGTACTCTATCCAATTTTAAAACTTACAATAGAGGTAGGTTAACTAAGTCAGAACTATATATGTATATATATATATATCAACAATTTCAGGTATTTCTTTCTGGCTATTCTAAAATACTAGATGCTAAAAGAAAAATCTGTATTATGAGCCACTAGTATTATACAGTCATTTATTATATCTTAATTTCTCAGATACAACTTCTCCCTCTCATTTGATTTTCCTCTTACTTTTCAGGGAAAAGTAAACTTAGTAAGCAAAAATTTTATAGAGACTTAGAGCCTACAACATTCTCTGGGATTTTCAGGAACACTGTTGGCTGGGGCTTGGAATACTGTGGTAATTAGCGATATCAGGCTGATGCTTGCGTAAAAGTAACCTCCTGAATCACCTCTCGACTAATCTTAGCCACTGCAACTTTATTTTGGTCCATTTCTTTTCCTCCTTTTGGTCAAGATGGCATTCTCCCTCCCACAGTTCCAGGGCCAGGCTCAACTCTGGGAGACAGGTCCCAGGTTGCCAGGGAGGCTAGTACCCCTGGGAGTCATGTCTCACGAAGAGGGGTGGGCAGTGAGTTTATTTGCAGAGATAATAGACTTACTTTTGATGGAATGTGGGGAATGTCTCTTACAGCTGTCCAATTAAGTAATAAGAGGATAAACATATTTGACAGTATAAACTGAAACACTAAGAAAGATAATATCATTGACGAAATTTGGGTGGTAGAGAAGATAAAGGGAAAGGGGAGAATAACTATTCATGTCAATGAAAAATGATTGAAATTAATTTGCTTAAGAGAAATTTAGTGATGTAGCCAAAGTCACAAAATTCATAAGTACCTGGATCATGAATTCCAGCCTTCTGATCCTAGAAAATGGTGTAATTGTGCTCAGTAAGATCCTATTCCATAATTCTTAAGATGCAGAAAGCAATCCTTGGAAAGCTTTGAACTATAAACCACAGAATCCATAAATATATGCACACAAATAAACATGCATGCACACTAATACACACACACACTTACACCTTAAAATGAACAAATGCTTATCATAAGGCAGTATGTTTTTTAAATCAATTGTATATTATTAATTGTGTGTTATTTTAAGTCAACTGTAAATTCAGAGAGGGGAAAAAAGCCTATTTCCCATTTTTGTTTCTATTTGGGTTTTTACTTTTTTTCCCCAACTTTTCTTCAAAAAGAAAAGATCACCTTGTGCACATGAAACCTCTCTAAAGAGAGACCCCTCAGCACAGATATGGCTGTTTATCAGGTGAATATCATCCTTTGTAGATGAAAGCATGTTGCATTGCTGGAAATACTGGAGAAGTTCACAATGTTGATCTTAATCTATACTTAATGTGTCAACAAGTAGTTATATTTAAACTGAAAAATGCATTTTAGAACATATACCTGGAATGTAATATACACTTGCCAGAAATATGTGGTTTGATTTTTTCAATCTTACAGACTTTTAGCAATGTATTTTTTTTTCATTCGTGTTACCATCAAAATTAGAAATCGTAGTCTTTTTTTTTTTTCTTTTTCTTGTAAAGTATATCTGGTCACTTTATTCTTCAACTTGAAATGTTCTTTGAATTCTTTCCAACTGAAATACTGAATGAGGAAACAGTGAACACAGCTAGAAAAATAGTCTTGCAAATATACAGAAGAGTTAAAGATAAATGCCTGGAGAATGAATCAAGTGGCAGGCCTCCTTTATTTGGCACTATTTACTCAGGCCCAGCAAAGAGGAGCCTGCTGGCATTCTGTATCTGAAAAGTGTCAGCAGGTCATCAAGCCAAATCTTGGCTTGAAGTTCTTGGGCTCTTTGCAATACAGATTTGTTCCCAGGGTCACAGCAGCTGATCTTAGCTTTTCATTTCATGCCAGGTTATATCAATAAATTTAAGCCGAGTGGACTGCACCCAGAAACCTTTCTGAGCTGTGGTGCAGTAGAAACCACTTGCCCAGCCGGGAAGAATGGTTACAGGGACAGAATCCACTTAGTATATGGCATGGTAGAGCCTCAAGGATAAGAAACAGTTAGTTTATTAGAGCTGATTTCTACCCCTAAAAATACAGCACGTTTGTCTTCTGGCCATGCCTCAGCGATTGTCAGAACCAGGAAAACAAGGTTTGACAGGCTGATGGATACACTGAAAAAAAAAATAACAAAGTGTGCTAAAGCAGTGACAAACCCAGTGGCCTGTGGTTCAACAGTGTGCTTGCAAAAAAACAAATACAAAAAAAAAAAAAAAAAAAAACCCTGCATGGTTTTTCAAGGCGCAGAGCAGTAAATCCAAAGCTGGCTGCCTCTGCCACTTGGCTGGGGTCTGGAACAGATTAGGGTCAGGAGGGGCTAGAGATTGTTTCAAAAAGACATTGCCAGCAAGAGTTGAAGGGAGGGCATCTACTATCTTTCCTCATATTGTAGCCAGGTTCCAAAGATGATGGATATTTAAAGGGATTTGCAGTAGAGACTATTCATTCAGAATGTCTTGTTAGGGACGGTGTCAAGAATTGGACACAACACGCAAACATACAGCTATCAAAGGGCTATTCTTACACAGTGTTTCAGATAGAGAGGGACATGTGGCCAAATTCATTCATTTACTTTTTAACTTTGCAAGCAGCAGACTGGCAAGGCAGAACTCATTCATCAATGCTTCTAGAACCATGAGTTTATACTTTGCATGAAGTCTTTGTGCAATTTAACTTAATCTGTGTCTCTATATTTTTGTAGGTTTGATGACTGTAAAGGCCAAAGCGTGTTTATCTTCAATGAAAGATAAGCACTTGAGAACACAGAGCACATTTATGCTGTTGGAGATCACAGGACAGGTTCTATTGCCTTTATAGAATGATTATTTTCTTCCTTTGAAGCCTAGAGTTATTTAGAACTCCCATCTGTTTGCAATGCCCCCACCTACGGAAATGTACATTGCTGTAATCCTACACCGCAAGCCAAGACTTCAGGGTGCCGTTATCCCTGTCTTCCCTGTACAACTTAAACACATGCACTTAATACCAAATGAAACTCAGGAGTAACAAGCTGACATTATCAATAAAGGCTGCGGCTTAAAGAAAAAGACAAGAAACCCAAGTTAGAACTCCACAGAATTACTGTGAGTCAGAGTTGACATTTGCATGGCTTAAATGGGCCCACACGGGATGAATGAAGGCAAAATCTCATCATATAATTCCTGAAACTCCAGTAGAGTGGATCAAATACAGACTTTGATATTAAATAAAGCATACTTTTAATCATTTCTCTGACACCACCAATGCACCTTCAAACATTTAACCTGTTTAAACATAAGAGAATTTCTGTACATAGGAGGATGGAAATCACACCTAAGTAATGGAGCTTTTGCTACACTGAATAAGGCATTTTTTTCTAGCTATTTCTTCTTAACATGCAGCTCTGTTTAAGAGATGGCTACTCAGTCAATATCTGTTACAATGGACAAGTTTATTGGATTAATATGTAGAATGGCATTGGGACAAGATAAGGAATCTAGAGTGTTTTGCACTACTCAGAAGGCAGGCTGAAGCTGAGTAGGCATGCTCCCAGATCAGTGGAAACCAGAGAGCAAGATTTGGGTATAACAAGATGTATGAAGAAAGCACTGAAAAAAGAAAGTGATGAATGGGGGGGTGAAAAACAAATTCATCCATTGATTTTTTTTTTTATTGGTTGTGCATAGTTGAACTCTCCCACTAAGAGTTGATGGCACAAAATAAATCCAATGCAAAGAAAACAACTACTTAATTTTCACCCTAGAGCATCCCTTCCAATGAGTTGTTCATTAAGGCATTCTTCAACAGTACAGAATTTTCAAAAGAGAATTCCCCAGCTGTTACGGCCTCTGTATAAAATACAGGTCAATTTAGATATAACTTTCCAAACCTTTCATTGCAGGTTGGCTTTTTCTTTCACAGCCCATGTCTACCTCGGTGAACCTCCATTTCCCCTTTGTTTAAAGAGATAAATCAAAACTCACTGCTGTTTTGAGGCTCAGATGGGATCACATGGATGCCATCACTTTGTGAAGTGTGAAACACTGCTGAAGTTTCAGTTTTAGGGAATAAAATGGTTATTAACTTATTGGCCTTTTCCTGAGCACGAAATCTTAGTGTTAGAATAAAATCTCCATTGGCCTTAGCGACAGACAGAGCTGAGTTCAGATTTGGGTTTTGACACCTATTGATTTGTATGACTGTGGACAATTTCTGTAAGATCTCTTTAAATTACAGTTGCATCTCATTTAAATGATGGTATTTGTATTCATTTAGCCATATTTATATTTAAAACATGCAATTAGAGGCAATTTTCTAGCCAAATAAAAATAAGTACCCAGAAGAAACTGGAAGTGTATGTGATCGTGTGTGTACATACATATACATTATTTGTGTACTCATATATAGTTTGTGTATATGTGTACACATATATAGTTAGATATTTCATCCCTGTAATGGCAAAGGTGACAGGAAACTAAATAATTAGCTAGGGATCAGAAGAGTTGTAAAGTATATTTCTGAAGCAGGTAGCACACATTAACAAAACTGAAGTTGATTAAAATTATTTACTGAAAACATGGGGTAAAGAAAAAACGTAGCTATGGTTATTTTGGAAAGGGACTCTAACAATCGGCACAAAAAGAAACCGATTTCTTGTTCAAAAAATATGAAGTTTTGTAGGAAGAATTAAGAGATCCTCCCCTTTTTGCTGAGAACAGGCTAGTTGGCTCCGCCTCCAGAGAGTTGGTAAAGCCTGAAGATGGTGATAACTGTATAGAAATAGCAAATTCTAAAGACAGGTTTCTTAGGTGGCAAAGACTCGAGATCTTTCAGGATTCTCCCCTAGGAGCCCTGAAGCGGTTTTGAACTTGTAAGCATGTAGCTAAGGATTCCAAGTCACTTAAAAATTCCTGGAATATCTTTGGTCTCTTATGAGGTTGATTAAAAAAAAAAAAAGCAGTAAAACTATTGATGATTAAAAATTATAATGACAAATGGATAATGAAGGACATACATTTCATTGAATACAATATCTTAATTATGTGAAAGCTAAAGGAGCAGTACAACTGCAAAATCCACAGTAAAGCTCTTTCATAGTTAGAAAGAGCAAACTATTATGTTATAATAATCCAACTTTAAGAAAAATACATACATGTTTTAGAGCTAATGGCATAGGTTATAGTAAGAGTTAAGGGTGTGGACAATACGGGTTTTGGATAGGAAAGACACAAGGAGAAAAATACATCCACAGGCACTGAAGAAGGACTGACTTCATCACCTAGTTATATAGGAAGGCTAATTACAGCCTAGATTACATGATGGAAAAATATTAGAGTTGGAGTAAAAGGTACAAAGGTTAACTAATGATGGAACAGAAAGGGAAAAATGGGGGCTAACCTTTAAGATTCAATTTCTTCACCTTCTATTGCACCAATATATATTTTTGTGTTTTATCATCACATTTTACTAGAATTTCCTAACACATAACAGGCAGATACTGCCTTTTATCATTACGCAGTGGTGATATTTCCATTAGCTACAAAATAAATTGCTAATCCTACAATCCAACGACTTAATCTTATAAAATGTGGAAAGCACAAAAAAAAAAATGTGGAAAGCACAAAGGCTTTGCAAATTCTGTCCTTGAAAATGAAATTAAACAGTTAAATACACATTGTAAGAAAATAAATGAAGTTTTTTTTCATAAATTTAGAAATATATTGATAATCTCCCTATCTTTACTTCCTCATCTGAAGGGAAGAACTGCAGGAATTATCATGATATTGTGAAATTATGCAGATAGAAGAAGAAAGAGGACTGTGGAAGCCGACTTCTGTCTGATTTGGCACCATTTCTCAAAAATAAAGAGATGGCATTATTGTGGGCAGATAGATACTTACCACTATAAATCATTATATGCCTCAGGCTTAAAAGTAAAACTATATCAGCTATATCTCATGGTTTCCCAAACTCGGTATCATTGGACAAAATAATGGTACTAGCGAGACAAGAGAAACAGAAATAAAAATGCCTCTGGTTGTATTTTCAATTTACTATTCTCCAAGCACTTCATTATAACTTTGCCAGCTTTTAAGTTCAAAGAAAGCGCATTCAGAACAAAATGAATATATGATGAGAGAACCACCGTATGCCTAGAAAATGCATTGAAGCTTTCATTTTAGCAAAATTAATAAATTAATGATTTTGACTTTTTTGTGTTCCAGTGGGAAAGAAAATTAGCACAAGAAACATAAAGAGTAATAATTTCTTGTGATGACATGTATTGAAGGAATTTGAAATTACAAATTTGGAATTACATTTTCTTATGACTTGTCCTATATTTTGAATCCATCTATCACTTTAGTATAAACTTTAAGGAACCTAAAGTTCAACAATTAATGATTGAGCAAAAATACGGAAGAATTAATGATGGTTTTGATAAAGGATACATATTAAGAAGAAAAAGATATGATTCAAATATTTATCATAATGTATTTGTTTAATATTACTAATTAACAGATTACAGATTCATTATTTTAAACAGGAAGGAAAATTAGAAAATTCATGAATCAAAGTTAAATTTGTCATTGAACTATGACATATTATCACTTGATGATTTCAGAAAGATCACTTAATGGGAAACATTTTTTTTTTTGTCAAAAGGAGAAAATAATATAAAATTGAAAAATTTTAAAGGTTTCAGTACATTTTTCTATATCTCATTGGTAAATATGGATGTATCTGACATGGAGCAAGTAATTTGTCTTGGCAAAGGAACTTGAGTCAGGACACTATTAGTACCTCTGTTTTGTAACGGGATAGGGTTTTATTTAGACCTAGAGAATCCTGGATTTGAATACAGCCATCAAACATGTATCATATTCTGCTATGGGAACACTATTTAGTACTAATTTTGATCAAATAAGAGTATGGAATGATCTGCAGTACTTCTAATAGAGTAGAGGTTTTTCAAGGACAATAGTACATTAATTATCTATTATATGATGTAGTTTTAATGGCATATGTTTGAAAAGTGGAATAACCTAGCCTTGCTATAATCATTTATTATTTTTATGCCATGTACCAAGCAAAAAAGTTGCAAAATGCCGTAGACATTCAAAATACCAAAATTTACTTGAATTCTTAAATGACAATAGCATTGGTATCAAAAAAAATAAAGCAAATCATGAAAACGTACAGATTCCTTTTCTTGTGTCAAATATAGTGAATTTTCTCAGTGTGTAACATTGCAGTTTACTTGTTAGAAACAAATGAACAATGGAGGAATAAGTCATTTTATTGGCACTGCCCTTTTATCTTTATCCTTTTCAAGTACCTCATTCCAAGCAACATTTACAAAACAACAAATGCCACTTGGCATTTTGCTATAAAATATCAGATTTGTTTTCAGCTTTCAGCATAGGAAATGAGTTTATATTCTCAGAAAATGCAATTAATTATCACTATGTTTGCAATAATTTAAAATAGCCATTTCAAAACAGAAAGTTTATGACATTCAACTTACCTCATTTATTATCGTAGACTTCTAGTATTTCTATAGTTAACGGTCTCTCAATATCTTGTTAGCAGCAGCATTTTTTATATCTTTAAGCTGGGTAGGCTGCAAATAAACCTGTTTGTGGGCTCAAGCTAAAACCTATCAAACCAGCTTTTAGGTGAACCTCACCTTTTTTCATTATTTATTTAAAGTCCGTTGAAATGTTAAAATTTGAGAAAAATTTATTCTCAACTGCTGTCATATGTGGTCTCAAAGACAAAAATTTTAATATATCATGGGCTGTAAAACACTTCATAATGAATAGAGATTTTTAATAATAAGTAATACAGATGATGTGTCAGAAACTGTGATAAGCTATTTATATATATTTTTCATTGACTTAACAATATAAATTTTGGGCCTACTATGGGTCATGTTTGGGTAAGGCAATAAGAATATCATGATGTACACAAATACACAAGATCTCTGCCTTTAAGAGCTCTTATAATAGAATATATCAATCAAATAATACCATAAATATATTTAAAATTATAAATGTTCTGAAAATAAGTCCATACTACTCTGAGGAAACATAAACTTAGGTTGACCTTCAATTATATGAACAAAGAGTATTGCGTTTTGCAGGTGAAAAGATGGGATAATTTACTTAAACTCTCTAAATCTAAATTCTCAAAAATGAGGAAATTCACGATTCAAAAGGACTGCATGTTTAGCTTCAAAGCTAGAGCTCATATAGCAGTAAATCATACTGGGTTTAAAATCTTCACAACTGTGGGAAGTGGTTAGTGGTTCAGTCAATTCAAGAGAAGCCTCAAATGCCAGGGAATGGCATTTACCTCAACATTATTTAAGAAAAAGATTTGAATCCCAAAAGATAATACTTAAAACATTTTAAATTATCATTGAAATTTATATTTGCAGTTCTTATTTAGGTACCTGAATAAGTTACTCATTTATGGTCTCTGAAAACTTTTCCTAGTAAATCAGTGAGGATATTGGACCATTCTAGAACTATAGGACTCTATGCCACAAATAGTAAATATCAATTCACTTTTATTGTTTTGGTGACTGTACAAACCTACCACATTGTCAGAGACAATCCTAAACCTTTGGTATAGTGTTATCGCAAAGGAATCTAAATTCATAGCTCTTTAAACTTTTTCTATTTTTTCCCCCTATTATTACACATAAAGATAAAATCAGATGCCTTTTTCCCCAGCAAATTTTCAAGAAATGCATGATTTAAGAGGTAGATAAGGCTCTGTGGCATATATTAAATTCACTGTTGGGGAGAAGGTGTAATTTCAAAACAATTTACACCTGCAGTCCCAGTGCGTAAACATTCAGAGTTGTTAGGGTTGTTCTGCAATGTAGCTGTTTCGCACACATGCAGCTCCTTGTAGCACGTTCCAGAGCAAGTAACAATAGGGATTTAATTATTCAACAAAGGTTAATAATTCTCCTGAGCCACACCATCTAGGTCTGCCTGACTAACATATAGGAGGATATTGACAAAGGCACAGTGCAATAGTATAAAAGCATTTCAGGTTGTCTTCTCTAATACTAAACTGTAACAACTTCCATTTTTTCTATTATTAAATGGAGATGGAGTGAAGGATTGTAATAGAAAATACATGGAGGGCATTAGCACAGTAGCTGATGAACTTTCTTTTCTCCATTTTTTTTCCTTTTATTCAAGCCCTTTTTTCTCCTCTCAGCTTCTGGCTTATACCATGAAAGCAAGCCCTCTGCTCTAATAATTAGAGGTCTTTACCATGGAAAGCCTATGAATGATTTAACTCGTGATACTGGATCTCACCTGTGCTAACTTCTGACTAAATAACTCACATAATATATTTAACACACTTTAATATTTAAGAATGGTCAAACACATGTAGAACAGTGCCTTACCCAAGAGAAAAACTTTTGGCCATAAAATGACCAAAATTTTTAAAAGGGTCAGCAAAATAAAAGAAATAATAGTCAGAAAAATAATAAATACAGTAATAAATCAGTGTAATAAAAAAGATATTCCAAGAAGGAATATGACTATATATAAGGGAATTTGTAAACAATTCAATGAATTAGGAAAAAAATAGTTATTTAACAAATGGTGCCAGCACTAGAGATCATGCATCTGAAATGGAACAGTAAAGGAAACCTTCCCATTACTACCTACAATTATTAGGATCTACCGTTTTAGTGTGCACTGGTTTGAAAGTATTATTATGTACCCTAGAAAAGCCATGATTTAATCCTGATCCACTCTTTAGGAGCAGTCCTTTCTTTTAATCCTGATTTAATAACATAGGTTGGAATCCTTTGATTAGATTATCTCCATGGAGATGTGACGTGCCCAATTGTGGGTATTAACTTTTGATTAGATGAAACTGTGACTCCACCTATTTCAGCTGGGTCTTGATTGGTTTGCTGGAATCCTTTAAAAGAGGAAACATTTTGGAGAGAAATTTCAAAGCTGAAAGCAATGAGAGAAGCCTCAGAGCTGACAGAGAAGCAGACTCAGATGCAGACACATGGAGAACAGAGACAAGGATGTTCGGTGATGCTTGGAGCCCAGCAGATACTGCCATGAGATGTTAAATAAGCCAAATCCTGGAGAGAACCAAGGGAAGCCAAGAGACGAAAGCCAGCTCCAAGAAGCAAAGTTAGGAACCCCCACAGGAACAGAAGCTAAAAGCAACAGAGACCAGGAGCAAAGCAGAGATGCCAGCCACGTGACTTCCAAGGTAATAGAGGTGTTCTAGATCCATCAGCCTTCCTTGAATTAAAGTATCTTTCCCTGGATGCCTTAGTTTGGACATTTCCACAGGCTCAGAACTGTAAACTTGTAATTTATTAAACTTCCCTTTTGTAAAAGCCATTCAAATTCTGGTATATTGCATTCTGGTAGCTAGCTAACTAACACCGTGTGCAATATACCAGAAATGGAATGGCTTCTAAAAGAGTTCTATAGAATTTAGGACTATATCCTACCAAGAAACCTAAAAGCTATGAAAGAATGAAGCTGTATTTAACAATGTACAAATCTAAGATAAAAATTGATAACAGCCTGGTGGAATATGGGCAATGTATATGAGAAATACAGGGTTATGGTTCATTATACGCAAAAAAATATTCAAATTGATTTATTCAAATTGATTTAAAAATCAATATAAAAATCTGCAAAAGATCAATACACATTTGAAAACAGGCTAACACACCCAGTTGCCAGGGAAATACAAGTTAAAAGAACAATGATGTGTTTTTCAACCGTGAAGATAAGAGATGCCATATGTTGATGATATATGGCTCCAGCATTTGTAAATTTCTATCACAGTTTTGGAATGTTACGTGGCAATATTTTTTAGAATTATAAATGTGCATGCTCTTTTATCTAGCAGTTTTACTTTTAAGAAGTAAAATATTTTACTTTTAGAAATAAAGTGCTTTCAAAATATTTTACTTTTAGAAATAAAATATTTCAAAATCCTTTAGAAATAAAAGAATATATGTTCAATGATCATAAATATTATAAAAAATATGTGTATTGATCATTCTATCTAATAGTGAAAGAATACAAGTATCCTTCAACCGAGCTATTATTCATTGATTAAATGGAAGTAAGTTCAATTTAAATCAATTAAACTGAATGGATAGATAGATTCAAGTAGATGATCTATTAATGAGCAAGAAAAGCAGCATCCAAAAAAAAAATATGTTGAATGAAACTTTCTTTGTAAAAAACATTCAGGAAAGGCCAAGGTATGGTGGTGATAGTAGCACAACATTCTGCTGATAATTAACAATGCTGAAATACATATTTGAATATGGTTAAAGGGAAAATGCTAGATTTGTATGGTAACAGAATAAATTTTTTAAAAAAATCCATGGAACTGCAGTATACAAGCAGTGAACCCTAAGTTAAACCACAGACTATAATTAACACAACAACTATAAAAATCTGCTTTCATCAAATGTAACAAATACTGATAAAGAATTTTAATAGGGTGGTGTATGGGTATCCTGTATTTTATGATGGCTTGTTCTGTAAACCCACAGCTTCTCTAATACAGCTAAAGTCCATTGTCTTGAAAATGTGGTCATGTGCTTGGGCTTATATATTTTGTGTTTAAATACAAAGAAATATGAAAGATTTCCTTAGGGAATCCATGTTGTTAAAGCATAAAGACAGAACGTCTGAATGGAGAGAGGGAACTGATAAGCACTTAAAAATTCTTATCTTCATATCGTTTCATTGCATGAATTAAGTGCCTGCTAATTTTGAAATTATTTCTTTAAATTCTCATCTTTTAAATTATTTACCAAGCACTCATTACAGAATGAACTGTTCAGTATCTTTTCAGCTTTTATATAATATACAATGATATTTTCTTCATAAAGAGCTCATATTTGGATGTTGTTTATATTATAATATGTAGGTAAGAGAGGTAAAAATACCATGCCAGGGATTTCAGAGGTGGGAATATTTACTTCAGCTACAAATCAAAGAATATTTCATGCATGAGAAACTTTTAAGTCACATTAAAAGTAAAATGTTATATTTGACAACTTGAAATACAAGGGGTGGTTCATCTTCCAGGTACAGATGGTGAAAAATACCAAGAGAAGAAAAAATCTGAACCTCAGTTAAGCTTTCCCTCAGTACTGAGGAAATAAAAAGAAAATCATGAAAACCAGGAACATACAGTAGAAACCACAGAAGAAGCACTTATGCCCTAAAGATAGGATATATGGGGAATATGAAGAAAGAATGAAAATGAGAAAAAAAGAGAGAAGATTCAGACATTAATCAGAATGTCTTCTAGCTCCATTCTTCTCCCTCCTCTCCAGATGTGAAAAGACTACATCAATAACATAAAATCCTAATACCTCTCATTTAAAATCATGCAGTTTTCAATGAAGGAAACCATGACAAAGATTGCAGATCAGAATCTCAACAGAAGAGGAAAAATTGTAAGGGGCTGCATTTTCAGTCTCGTTATCAAAATAGGAGACCTATTTAAAAGACAGATATAATATCCATGATAATAGGAAAAAACCAACTATAGGGGTGATTTCTGATTTATATATTTAATGTCATATCTTAAATAGCAGCAGAGTGCACTAAAGCTAAACTATACCTCAATACTCTGTCTCTAACCACAAAGTCCACCTAGCACTTGTTACTCAAACTAATTAGGAAAGGAAGAACAATAATTCTCAGATAAGTTAATAAAGGTGTTAATGTTAAGTTACTAGGGCTAAGTTGAAAAGAGATGGCAAGGCAAATGTGCAAACAAACGACAGATAAATAAGTGACAGAGAGAAACATCCTAGACAGAAAAGAGAAATATACCCAGGTCTGGAAGAAGATACCTCATCAGAAATAGAAATAAATTCCCTTTAAATGCTTTGTTCTCTAGAATAATGTAATATGAAAAAAATTGAATAAATCAAGAACTCGTAAATGATATAAACATACAGGAAGGGTGGAAAGAAGAGATATGGCTGTGAAGAAAAGCAAACTTACAGTATTAAATGCCCTTCATTTAAAGGCCACCATGGGCACATTGATAGTTGAACAAAGTTGAATTTATTGACTCAGTGCAATGAGGGAGAAATCACATTATGGGGAGGTGTGGGATGTGTCAATAAGAGGATATTAGAAAGAACTTGCAAGCTTTGAGTTTGTCTTAGGTGTTTGGGGAAGGTTTAAGGGAGCGGTACTTTATCATGGATCAGATACTACTGGAAAGCAGGAGTAATTCTGTGACCAGTTACCCTAATTCTTGTCTGGAGGCAGAAAGAATGAAGCAAGGCTGAAGAGCTCGTCACTCAGACTAGCTAGGATAGTGGAAGATCTGACCATTTTTACGATATGGGCATCATTCATGTTCCGTTTGAAAGCATAATTGCAGAATGATCGTGTTTTCGTGTTGATCCATGACAATCATTGTATGGCCTTATCTAATGTTGTTGTTGCATGAAATTGTGTGTTTTCAGTAGGAGGCCAAGTTGTGAATCCCAGTTCAGCTCCTAGAAGCATCAAGGTCTAAAGGATGGATAGGGCCAAGCCAGCTCCAGGTTGTCAGGAACTGCTTTTTCTTTCTCACAATAAATTGGAAACCAGAAGTAGGAGAATAGGCATGGCTAAATTCTAACCTAGAATAAAGGCTTGAGATAATAGCAGTAAAAAAACAGAGAGCAAGCAATTAGAAAGAAAAAAAATAAAAGACGACAGTGTATAAAAACCCTTGTGTACTGTAGAAAATAAAACTGAAAAGTGTTCAAAGCCTTAATAGGAGAAAATGTCCCTAAAATAAAAGGAATAGTGAATATTCAGATGGAAAGAGAGCATTAGTTTTTAAAAAGCTAGAAAAAAACAAAAAATAAATAGTAATCAACTACAAGTCCTGATTGGAGATAATGAAGAAATTGGGGAAAATAAAACTGGTTCACACATTCAACTTTATTAATTGGTGAAAGCAAATGACAACTTTTTTGAAATATACAAAGTACTCAGGTAGTATAGCTCTAGTGAGTGCTTCTGCCACAGCAAAACAAAGCAAGAATACAAAAAACAACTTGATGAAATCTAGACAGTAACAAATGAAGGAGCTGTCAACTTTCAGAAAAACTAAATGGATTACTTTCCTTACGAAACACTATTTCTAGCTTTCTGATCATTAACAGATTATCATTTCATGTTTCCCCAAGCCATTATTTAACTTCTTTTATTTTAAGAATTATAGTTGTAGTGTAGGTAACTACCTGACCATCAACTGGAATTTAACAGGAAAGAAATCTTCAGGAATTTGCAAACTTGAGACTAATGGACTTTTTTCAGACAAGACAATAGTTCCTAGAATTTCCAGCTAAGGCTAAGAAAAAAATAATACATTTTACAATGAATTTCTTTATAAAGTAGATATCCTTTTAAGTTAGGCTCAGGAGGATTCAATTTCTTAAGATCTTTCATGTGTAAGAATGCCTGGGTATGTTCATTAAAACTTAGTAACAATGCAACAAGATATAATTTTCATAGGTTAATTAAAAAATTATCTAGACATTGCTCCACTAACTATATTATAAAATAAAAAAGGAGAAATTGTAGAGTGCCTGATTAGTTTTCTCTTTATATAGAGACTTCTCTTTTCTGTTTTACTATCTGGCCAGGTAACATTTTCTACATATGCTAAAGAAATGTTAGAGAAAATGTTCCCCTAGTGTTAACAATGTTATTTCTGATAGCGTGATTTTGAATACATTTGTAATTGTTTGTTCTGTTCTTTGTAGTTTGAATATTTAAAGAGGGATATATTAAAACGAAATAAAGATTTTTCGGAAGAAGAACAAATAAGGGTAGCATGAAATATAGATGGAAACAGATTGAATAAGAAAACACAGAATATATTTGAGGAAAATTTATGTAAAAATAAAGGAGTAGGGGGTGGACAGCAGTGGCTCAGTGGCAGAATTCTCACCTACCATACCGGAGACCCGGGCTCAATTTTCGGTGCCTGCCCATGCAAATAAATAAATAAACAAACAAACAAATAAATAAAGGGGTAGTTGTAGAGTAAACTGAGGCACGGCTTCTATGCCAAGCTGCAGAGTTCAGCCATCATCAGTTCAACAAAGAGGAATTATGATAAAGTTTTGCATAGAGTAATAGAATAATGGATATTCATCAAGAGAATTCATATATTAGCCATAGTGAGAACAAAATCTTCAGGTAAAGAGACAAGTAAGGTAATTACAGCAACAAGGAAAATTACAGTTTCCCTCTTCAGTTGATATAATCTAGACAATGAAGCCTGCAATAAAGAAATGGCAAGGATTTTTGTTGTTTGGGTTTTTTTTTTTTTTTTTTTTACTTTTTTTCCCTTTTTCCTTCTAACAACCTCCTAACACAAATGCTATACAGAGAACACTGAACCATACGGAAAGGACTTCAGTCCTTTACACAGGATTGACGTAAACGTTTCTGAGAGTTGCAATTTGCTTCCTTTCCCTAGTTCCAAATCAAATAGCATAAAAATGCATTGAAACTGTTGTAACAAATCATACAACCTCGGAGAAAGACATGAAAGTAGTACAGCAATTTAGAGGTTGCCTTTATAGATATTTCAGCCAGAAAATAGCTTAGGACATGTTTTAACCCACGGTTTGCAAATTAAATAATTGTCATTCTTTATATAAGTTCCATTTGGAGTTTGAAGTGTTTTTATTTTTTCTCAGCATATCTGTGAAGTGCTAAATTGTTAGAAGGAAAAACACTCCATTCTTGTACATAATACCAATGTAATATCTGGGAAAATCTGAAATGCCAAAAATAATACATAGCTGTCTCATTCTCAAGAACCTTAATCCCACTCTAGCCTAGGGCTTTGGGACTGTTGCACAAGACAATATTTTCTGGTCACAGCAATTTATAATCTAATTTTTTTGGAGAACTATAAAATATATGTGCTAAACGACTTTGGGGGAGGGATTATAGCAGATGAATGATGCTATGTTCAATTTTCCATGGAGATAAAATCTTCCATCACTGTGTATTTCCTGCTCGTTTAACATTCTAATTCCAAATAGTCAATTTTCTTCACTTTCTATAAACATGCAGATCTGAAAAAACAATGAAGTAGGCTAGGCTTCAGATGTCTGCATCTTTTAGACTCATTTTTTTTCCCTAATGGGTGATCGGTTTCTTCATTTATAAGACAAAATGATGAGCTAAAATGGAGTTCTAAAATAAAAGTTATGATTCTTTAATAACATATTGAAATATGTTATTAAGAAATATTCAGGGAGAGAATTGTTGGCATTGCTTTTTATAAAGCCCTTGATTGAACTAATGATTTATTTGACTGCCTTGTAGAAGTGCAGTCAAATAAACCCTACATCCTACGTCTTATAACAAAACACTATTTTAAAAGAGGATAGGATTGAACTGATATGCTACAAACAAATCCCACACATAGTCCAATAATAAAATCTAACCACTGATAATGAAATCAGATCCTAAAAATTACTGCTTTCATTTTAGAGTCCCTATATTTAGAATCAGATTGTTCTAAAGCCTAGACTCACAGAGGTTTATAACATTAACTTACAAGAGAGCTGTCTTGTCTTTTCCTTCAACTATTTTAATGCCTACATGAAGGCTATATTTTCTATAAAATGTTTAAAACATTTACCATTTATTCAGCTTAGAATGCATTGGTTGATGTCAAGAAGGTACAATGTGTAATAAAGAATAAGAAAAATATTAAGGTAACAGCATTAATATATTATTAAGAGAATATAGGAAATAAACAAACAAATATATTAACATCTCAATGGCAATCTTCCAGGCAAAAATAATAGGCTTAATGCTGTTTGCTTTGTTGACAAATAGCTCAGTACTTATACTGACAAAATACTAATAAACAGGGTTAAGAAAATGAAGATGAATAGGAACAGTCAATAGGTTGTTACATTTTTTGATTGTTTAAATTTATCAGCTATATAACTTCAGTAAGAGCATTATTTTTTTGGAGGGGTGCATAGTCCAGGAATTGAACCCAGGTCTTCTGCATGGAAGGCAAGCATTCTACCACTAAACCACCCATGCACCCAGTAAGAACATTCTTAATAGCTGCTGTTCTAGTTTACTAGCTGCTGGAATGCAATATACCAGAAATAGAATGGCTTTTAAAAAGGGGAATTTAATAAGTTGCTAGTTTATAGTTCTAGTGCCAAAAAAAGTCCCAATTGAAATAAGTCTATAGAAACGTCCAATCAAAGACATCCAGGGAGAGAAGGTCAACGAAGTTCAGGGTTTCTCTCTCAAGTGAGAAGGCACATGGTGAACACAGTCAGGGTTTCTCTCTCATCTGGAAAGGCACATGGCAAACATGGCATCATCTGCTAGCCTTCTCTCCAGGCTTCCTGTTTCATGAAGCTCCCAAGGAGGCATTTTTCTTCTTCATCTCCAAAGGTTGCTGCCTGGTAGACTCTGTTTCTCATGGCTATGTCATTCCTGCTCTCTCAGAATCTCCAGCTTTCTCCAAAATGTTTCCTCTTTTATAGGATTCCAGTAAACTAATCAAGACCCACCCAAATGGATGGAGACATACCTCCACCTAACCAGTTTAACAACTGCTCTTGATTAAATCACATCTCCAGGGAATGATCTAATTACAGTTTCAAGCATATAGTACTGAATAGGGATTACAAGAGTTGGCTGCCTTTACACAAAATGGGATTAGGATTAAAACATGGCTTTTATAGGGTACATACATCTTTTCAAACCAGCACATTCCACCCTCTGGACCCTAAAAAATGTCATGTTTTCCCTACATACAAAATACATTCATTCCATAACAACATCAGAGAACCTTAAATCATTTCAGTAACATTACAAATATAATACAAGGTTAAAACCAGAACAAAATCTGAAAGTTAGTTACAAGCATGGTCTGCCCTAAGGCAAAATTCTCTCCTCTGGCTCTGGACCTGTAAAACTCAAAACAAGTTATTTGCTGCCAACATACAAAGGAAGAATAGTCATGGGATGCATATACCTATTTCCATAGGGAGGAAGGAACATAGGGGTCACCAGACCCAAGCAGTTTTGAAAACCCACAGGGCAAAGTCCATTAGATTTCAAAGTTTGAGAGTCATTTATCTTTGGGGCTTCTGAAAGCAGCAGTCCCACTCTTTCCAAGGGCCTACGCAGAGGTCTGCCTCTCTCCAAATGTAACCTTGGGGGACATTGGGGAGACCACCTTTTTCTCAGCTCTTCTCTAAGCATTGGGGTCATACCTGGGCTCTCTGCCGTATTCGGGGCACACGCTCAGCCCCGCCATGTGGTGGCAGCCAGGCTCAGATACAGTCCTCTGTTGTTTTTGCTCCTTCTTTCTCCTTCCTATCACAATTACATGCGTTCTTCAAAGACCAGTTCAAATGCCAACTGCCATGGAAATTTACCAGTTACTACCTTATCTCAAATGAGAGTTTAATCTCTCATTTGTCTAATCATGTGCATATCTACTTCTGTGTCTATGACAAAGGTATTCTACTGTTTATTTCTCTAAACAATGAGACTTTGAGTAGAGCATCAAAACTGTATTGGTGATTGACATTTTGAGAAAAACAAATTAATAAAGTGGCCAATTAGTGAGTTAACTTCAATCTACTAAGAAACATTTGCTCTGTTTATTTTTAATTCTTACAACAACTTTTCATAATGGGTTTTAGTGTCCTTTAGAAAGACTGCCTACAGTGCTCAAGTTCAACTAGAATTTGAATCCTGAAATATCACTTTCTAAATTTCATGCTTTTTCCACAACGTGCATAAAGAAGCATGCATAAATAAACACAACATGCAGAATAAACACAACTGTTTATTCTCTTTTTCTGAATAAACAGTATAATATAGACTATCTCACAATTGTCTTTATATGCTTCTGGTCATAACTGAATGTTCTTCTAAATTATCTAAATTGATATCAGTAGAATATTTTCAAGTTTCACTTGAATGCAGTAAGACAATGTATGTAGCCCCCTGCTATATATTTAAATTTTGCAAATGTAAAATATTTAATTAATACTTTAAAACTGAATACTGTTGAAATCATTGTATTCTGGCTATATTGGGTTAAATACATATTCTTAAATTATATTTCTTTTCAATGTTTAATACTAGAAAATTTAAAACTACTTATGTGGATTGCTGTATAATCCTATTGCACCACACTGATCTAGAGTTCCTTTATGTTTATAGTTCACAGACATGTAGGATGATATGTTCTAAAATATACATGTAGAGTATTAAATATACAATAGCATGTCAATTAGGACTTTTTATAATTTCATCTTGGGAAGCAAACTTGAAGTGAATAAGGAATAATTGCACAAAATTCTAGATAGAGTAAGTAGCTAGACCCCTGAATGCAAGATTAACTAAGGATGAGGCAAAAAGTTTCAGGATTATTATTAAATTCTAAGGTGCATCATACTTGTTATTTTATTGACTAGGGATGTGGGAAGGGTGTTATAAAGACTGGTAGGACTTTGGAATGCTACAACATTTCTTCTCCATCCCCACCCACAGTGGAAAGGATGGGAATCCCCCAGCTCCCACCTTAAAACCAAGTGAAGGAAGCACTTAGAGAACATTTTCAGAGGTTATGGGAGCTTGCTAGAAGGGGAGTTCCTATCTTATTACCTGGAAGAATGCTGATTGAGCTTCCGAAACTCTACGGCTTGGCTAAGGCAGTGACCAGAGCTGAAGCAATAGCATTCTTGGGAGAACTTTGCATGTACAGGTTGAAGATGGCATAGTTACCTGTACTGATTTTGTCTAGAACATTCTGGAGACAGGAGGCTGTCTTAAACAGCCTGCAAGGGAAATAGAGGGTAGCTATGAGAGCAAGATGCATTACCATGATGGGTGGGGCAAGAGGCCTCAGTTCCCTAAGGCCAAACCACTACCACAAAGGCAACCACAAACTGATGCATCTAAAAGGAACTTGCCCAATGAAACACCTAACAGGGCAAAAGGACACCAGGGAGAAAAGTCTGCGTGAGGTTCCACTAGAGAGTAATAAGGATGACTAATATGGAGCCAGTAAAAGATGTTTTCACCATATAAGGGGACAGTGAAATTCAAGGGGCTTTTGAAAGATTTAGAAAGAATCCACTAATACAACACATAAAAGAGCAAACATTAGAACACCTATTGTGAGAAAGGGCCTTCAACAGCTGAGATTGAACCAGAAACCAGCATATAGATACTTGCCCTTATTTTCCTCATGTACTTTACGAGCCCAGCTGTGCCAAAACCAGCAGCTGGGGATAGAAGGCTGAAGAGTGGAACTAGATGCTTCAAAGAGGGTCATAAGCAGATCATAACTGTCCTACTGCTTGTCCCTAAAAGTGCAGATCAGGCATGAGTTGAGAGCACAAGAAAAAGGCTTAAAAAAATGTGAGGATAAAGCTTCGATTTAGACTTGCCTAAAATTAAAGTCCTGAAAATGAGATTGTCTTAATGTCTGCAAGTGAACAGAATGTTATGTGATCAACCCAAGATGCCAATGATAGAGTGGGAAATTAGCATCTATTAAGGCATGTTTGATGTAATAGCTAGAAATAATTGACATCATTCCCTGATCATAACTGTGTACTTCAGCCTATTCAGCATCTGATAAGTGGACAATGTGGTGAATTATGAAAGATAACCTATCAGGAAAAACTCACCAAAAGTTTTTAGTGCTTTCTCCTCATGCAAATTGACTTTTTTTTCCTGAGGATTTTTTTTCTTTGTATGCTGTATGGCGGGGGTCACGTTTCATTCTTTTTTCCATGTGAATATCCCCTTACTGCCTCACTGTTTGTTGAATTCTTTTGTCTGGTATGGTTTTTAGTTTATTTGTTTGCTCGTTTGTTTGTTTGGGAAGTACATGGGTCGGGAATCAAACGTGGGCCTCCCACATGGCAGGCAAGCATTGTACCACTGAACTACCCTTGCACCCCCAGATTGACTTTTCATACTGTAAAGGGAAAGTAAGTCCTAGTCTCATTGTGTACTTACTTGAAATATTTATATAAATTTATTAAATTTTTAAAGTTATAGCATCATGTGTTTTAAATCCAACTTCTTTTAAATAATCATAATATAAAAATAAGTTATATCCATCATACAATTTAAATTTCAAGCTAGCTTAAATAGACAATTTTTCAGACATAAATAACTAAGCTACGGGGCTCTTCTCATAAGGGTTTGGGAGGTAAAAAGTGTGTTGGGGGTGGGTAGGAGCTGGAATGTCCTTAGGGCTAAAATAAACTCAATAAAAAATATGGACTTGTCTCCTCTGGAAGAAATCAATAACTCAAGTCATTAAATCTTCAGGTGGCATAGAAAATTCATGCCCAATGCAGACCACAAAGAAAACCAGCAGAAATCGTCAGAACTGGAGGCACTTTATGTCACCGGTGATAGCTATTAACCTCTGGCGAGAGAAGGCCATCTGACTGATTTGTAAGAAATTAGAAGTAGGTTCCACATCTAGGGGGAAAAAGAAACTGCATGGGGATGGGGAGCGCTCTAAGCAACATGCTTGACTTTCTAGGACAAATCTCAATTCAAGTAATAAACAAGAACCAGTATCCCAGCACGGACAACAACTTAGGCCACAGGCTAAGAGGTAGAGTTTAGGAATGGGAAAAGCAGTCCGTTTCTAAGTAACTCTCTCTCTCTCTCTCCCTCTTTCTCTCACACACACACACACACACACACACACACACAACATTAAAATGTCTGTTGAATCATTACTTAAAGTACAACTGCAAATATCAGAAGTATCAGCTTGAGAAATGTCCACAGAGTAAATGTCCTTATGTATCCAGGATCCCAAACAAGAAACAGAACATTATCAGGACTCTGGCTGACTCTTCAGTGGTCCCTTCCATGACTAACTTTTCCCAGAGGTAACCATCGTCCTGACCTCTGAGCACATGGATTGGTTTTGCCTATTTAATTACGGAAGTTGTTATTTTTATATAGTCCAACTCATCTTTTCCTTTTCTCATGTGTAGTTATGCTTTTGGGTCCAGTTTAATAAATCTTTGTTTACACCAAGGTCACAAAGATGCTCTTCTAGACGTTTGCGTCTAAAACTTTTATTTTTGTACTCCAGGTTTAGTAACCATAAAAGGAGTCCCACTGATTTGTAGAGAGGAACCTTCTTATAGCCTATCAGACCAGGTTTCTTCATTCACCTGGCTTTGTATCACAAATGCCACAAACTGGGGTTACCCTAACAACAGGAATGGATGGGCTGATGGCTCTGAAGCTAGAAGTAGTCCCAAACCAACACAATGGCAACACTTGCTTCCTCCCTGAAGGCCATAGTGTCCTGGTGAGCGACTGTCGGCATTCCTTGGCTTTCCCACCACTGGCAATATCTTCTCCTTTCTCCCTGCCCTTCTGGTTTCTGCTGCCTTTTAGCTTCTCCCTATGTCTCTCTTTTTATAAAGCCTCCAGTACTCTAAATTAAGATCCACCCTGGTTCAGTTGACTCCATCTTAGCTAAAAATAGCATCTTCAGAAAGTCCCAATGGGCTCAGGCCAACAGGAATGTGGATTGAGAATAAGAGTAAGTGTTTGTTGGGGTACATGATTTTATCTGCCCCACCAGGTAGTGCTTTGGGTTCAGAAGCAAGACAAGGCTATGCCTCCTAGAAGCAGGACTTTCAAACATAGATGTGAACATGGGAGTTCTGAGCCGAGATTTTAAAGAAAAGGAGCAAGCTGTTTTCAGTACACTTAGTACTTTAATATGCTCCAAGATATTTGAAAGTAGTATGGGGAATTTGCAAGGGATGTCAAAAACACTCACTGATTATGACAATAGCGCTGATTTTCACACGAATGCATCAAGCTGTTTCAGGCTCATCTGCAGCCTGAGACACAAGCTATTAGTAATTAACAATTCTGTTATCTCTCCAGAGAATTGCTTGAATCCACTTTGTTAAGGAATCCAGGGAGGTCCGCACAAATTTGTGAATGCTTATTATACACTCCAGTGAATTGAAAGCTAAAACAATTATGTTTGCTTATTACAGATTGATTGATTAATCCAATGGTAGTGTTAAATGTAACCTATGTTTGAACATATATCTCAATCTACTCTGACAACTTTTTTCTCTCATAATCTATAAGATCTAACTTTGAAATTTTCTAGTAATCTTTCCTTCCAAAAATATTTATAAGATTATTCAGCTGATCACAGTAAATATTTTGCCAATTGAAATACAAGTCAGGGGCAGCTCATTCCAGCTACCACACTTCTATCATGTGAAATTTATAACCAATTGATAGCTGGAAAGCTTGATGTATCTTAAGGGAGACAGGTTGTTTTAAACCCCAGAATGTAAAGCTGAATGTGTTTAGGAGTTTTGACCCAAAAAAAAATTTAAAAAGAAAGAAATATTCATTCATGTTTATTCAAGATCATTCATTTTCCCAATGGTTAAATACAAGGAAAAAAAAGTAAAAGATAACTTCTCAGCTATTAATTCAAATTCATTAATTCCTTATTAAACTCAAGAAATCTGCAAAGTATTTTATAAAATCTAGAAAGTAATACATGTAGGAGAATGTGTATTATAAATAGCCAAGATGAAAGCATTCCCAATCACAATCAATTATTACCTTTGTAATTCATCTTTCTTTAAAATGACATTTAATATCTCAGCAATATTTATAATGGAGAACATCTGTATTATTTCATAAAATGCACATTGCTCACAGCTGCTCATGGTACTGACGGCAGCTCTAGGACAGTTTGCTTAGTAATACCTGCTCTTCCTATTGTTATCCATGAGAAGAAAAACATGGAGCCCAGATGGCCCATGTCAATTGTGCTGTAAAAATATCGGCTGGTCTTCTCACTCTCAGCAGGGCTTCTATTGATCTCAGTTCTGTCAAGATCTAATACAGAGATCATGAGCAAGTCATTTTGTTTCCATCAACGTCATTTTCCTTATCAGAAAAATGAAGATGTCGGTTTTAAAACCTGTGATTTGCAAAGACCTCTGTTTTCACAGGCCACGGAGGGCAAGCTGGGAGTGAGGGTCATTAGGACAAGCAGGTAGGACCCCATAATTGTGTACCCCTCTGTCTTATATTGCAGCTTTAGGAAATTATTTGAGTAAAGTATTATTTTTAGAACCTCTAAGCAAACTTAACATTAGCACCCCTTTACTTTCTGGTGTTCTTTGAATCCCTACTATGAAGGACAGGAAGTTATTCTAAGGTACTTGAGGGCTCTGATTTTAATGTTAACCAGAACTGAGTTTTGATCATTGCTCTGCTATTCCATGAGCTTTAAAGGAAAAGATGCTTTCTCCCTCTCTCTCAATCACCTCATCTGTAAATGGAGGATGAAAACAGTTAGTACTCTTTAGGTTGCTGTGAATCATGAATGAAATAATCTGCATAGCAGCTGGTACAAATCTTAGCACATAGGAGGCACACAAGAAATAGCACCCTCATCTTATGTAGAACACACGTACAGTCTCTTGATCAAATGTCATAACAACATTTAAAGTGAAATTGGTTTTGCTGTTGAAAATAGCATTTTTACGATATCAAAAAGTCAAAGGCTATGTTCCACATAGATATTGACAGCTATTGAGCTTAAAATGCTAATTAATCTATTAGAAGCAGGCATGTCAGAGAAAAAAAAAGTAGACATTAATAAAATGAAGTTGAAAAAGCCTTGACGAAATATGAAAAACATCTAAATAATTTGAGAGTATACCTTGTAAATATATAATGAAACTCAATCATTTATAAACACTCAAGTCCCACTTCTCCTAGTTATTCATTAATTCAGTGTAATTATTAAGCAATTATAATTATTATGACATTGAAGCCCTGGGCATAAGAACAAACAAACTGATGCATGGACTAAATTTTTTACTGGACCCAAGTATACATAAAACTTTATCAGAGATGTGACATTGTAGATCTGTGGCATAGAAAAAAAAAATTGACAGGTGCCTTAACAACTGATTTTTCAGAATATGAAAGGAATCTCTACTTCATAAAACAAAAAACCACTAGTTAGATTATAAAAGTAAGTGCAAAAAGTAAATTTCAAACTTTTAAAAGACTTGTAGGAAATCATTTCTGTAATCTCTGGGTAGGTTCAGTTTTCAAGAAATTCTAAATTCTAATATTACAAATCATAAAGAAAAAGATTGATAAAATTTATTATATTGAAGTTAAGTCCTCTGAATGACAAATGAAAACATAAAAAAAAAAAAAAGAAAAGAAAAGAAGAAAAGAGCCACAGGCTTGGGAAGTGCCTTAGTTTCCTGCAATGCTGAGACAAAGTACTGGAGACCAATTGGATTTAAAAACAGAAATGTACTGCCTCATAATTCTGGGGCCTAAAAGTCCAAAATGAAGGTGTTGACAAAGTCATGCTTCCTCCAAAGTGTGTAATATTCTGGTAGAAGCCAGCCCTCAATCCGTCACTCAATCTCTGCCTCCATAACATCACCATCTCTCTCTCCCTCTCTCTCTGTCTCTCATCAGTAATCCATATTTCTGTACAAGTTTCTTATAAGGACAGACACCACTCATATGGATAACAGCCCACCATAATCCAGTCCAGCCTCCTCTTAACTAATAACATCTTTGAAGATTATATTTAAAAATGAGCTCACATTGGGCAGGCAATGGTAGCACAGCAGCAGTGTTCTCACCTGCCATGCAGGAGACACTGGTTCTATTCCCGGTGCCCGCCCAGGCCAAAAAAAAAAAATGAGTTCACGTTCACAGAACTGGTGGTTAGGATTTGAACACGTTTATTGGAGGACAAGATTCAATCCATAATAGGAAGACTATTTGCAATGCACGCTACTAAGCAAAAATTCTGTTCATGAGGATAACCCACTGGGAACTGGATCCAAATTGAACAGGAAATATATAGGAAAGACAAGAATTTCTGAGTAAAAAGGAAATAGATAAGCGCTCCTATAATGTGCCAAAACAAGACGTTAGTAATAGGGGAAACAATGTGTGGAAACTATGTACTTTCTGTGCAATTTCCTATAAATCTAAAACTTAAATCCAGTATTAAAAAGAAACAAACAGACCTTGCAGACTCAGCCAGCCACTGCCACAGTCCCTTGCCTGCAGCCATAGTCAACCCCACTGAGTTCTTCAATAGCTCTGTAGATGGTGAGCCCTTGGCTCTATCCCCTTCAAGCTGTTTGCAGACAAAGTTCCAAAGACAGCAGAAAATGTCTGTGCTCTGAACACTGGGGAGAAAAGATTTGGTTATAAGAGTTCCTGCTTTCACAGAAGTATTCCTAGGTTTCTGTGCCAGGGTGTTGACTTTGCGTGCCAAAACGGCATGGGTGGCAAGTCCATCTATAGGGAGAAGTTTGATGATGAGAACTTTATCCTATAAGCATATGGGTCCTGGCATCTTGTCCATGGCCAATGTTTGACCCAACATAAATAGTTCTCAGTTTTCCATTTGCACTGCTAAGACAAGTGGTTGGATGGTATACATTTGAAACTGTTGTATACCCCAGAAAAGTCATGTTATTTAATCCTCATTTAATAATGCTGAGTGGGATCTTTTTCATTATTTCCATGGAGATGTGACCCTTTCAATTGTGGGTGGGGCCTTTTGATTGGGTAGTTTCCATGGAGATGTGTCTCTCCCCATGCAAAGTGGGGTTGCTAACTGAAACCCTTTAAGAGGCAACCATTTTGGAAAAAGCATCAGTGCTGACAGAGCCCACACAGCCAGAGACTTTATTTTGCATGCTGTATTGGCAGGGTCACATTTCATTCTTTTTCCATGTGAGTATTTTGTTTTTGCAGCACTGTTTGTCGACTTTTTTGCTTGTTTACTTTGTTTTTGTTGGTTTCTTCTGTTTGTTGGGAAGTGCATGGGCTGGGAATTGAATTCGAGTCTCCCGCATGGCAGGCAAGAATTCTACCACTGAACTACCCTTGAACCCCCCACAGCCAGAGACTTTTGGAAATGAAAGAAAATGCCACCAGGGAAGCCATTTGAAGAAGCCAGGAGAGAAAGCTAGCAGGCTTCGCCATATGCCTTCCCAGCTGACAGAGGTGTCCAGAAGCCCAAGACCCCAGCAAACACCAGACTCTTGCTTTCCCAGGTGACAGAGCCATTCTGGATGGCATTAGCCTTTCTTGAGTGAAGGTAACCTCTTACTGGTACCCTAATTTGGACAATTTCAAGGTCTTAGAACTGTAAACATGCAACTTAATAAATCCCCCTTTTTAAAAGCCCTTCCATTTTTGGTATATTGTGTTCTGGCAGCTTTAACAAGCTAATACAGATGGCAAGCATGTGGTCTCTCACTCCAAGCCTTCCACAATCAGGAATATTGCGGAAGGCTTGGAGTGAGCTGGGTCCAAGAATGGTAAAATCAGCAGGAAAATCACCATTGCCAATTGGGAACAAGTCTAATAAATTTTATTTATGTTTTGTCTTAACCATAAAAGAGCATCCCACCTCCCTATTCTGCCTCAGTGTCCTATCATCTTTGAGCTCTCTCTGCAGTTCTTTGGTTTCCACATTATCCTCCACTTCCAGGTCCAGCTGGATTGCAGAGTTAAGTTTATGATTATGAAATAAAAACTTAAATAGTCAAAAGAGAGAGAGACAGAGAGAGAGAAAGAAAGAAACAAACAAACAAACAAAGACAGTAACCTGCCTCATCTTTTTTAAAACTGCGTGTGAATAACACAAGAGGGAGCTCTGTGAAGTTAGAAAAGCTATCCTGCGTCATAGCTCCTTCTAGAAGTTCAGGTAAATAATTCTTTGTAAAATTGAGCAGCTAAAAAGGATGGAATTAAATACATTACAAAGTGGTAAAGGAAAAGAAAATAGAGTAAAATACATCTTAAAGAAAATAAAAGCCTGGCAGTGACATTCTCAAAGATATATGAAAAAAAATAAGCTATTTATTGCAAAATAAGCTAAAATTTAACTTCAGGAAATGTTATATAAGATATTAAAGAAAACAAATCACAATTAGAAAATTCAGAAATGTAATGTTAGGACTCAAGAAATAATGAGAAGTAAAAGTAAAAAGTCATTTCAGAAAGTTTAACTAGAAAAACAAAAGCAAGTATACACAATAAATGCTTTCCAAAGCAATATAGAAAGTGAGGAGGAGAAAAGATATTACAGTGCAATAGAAATGAATAAAAAAGATAAGAAATTACTCAGAAAAGAATAACCAGATTATAAGGTAGGCAAATATAATAGAAGTATCTGAAGACCAAATACCAAAAGCTATAACTCAAGAAATCCTTTCTAGAAAAGGTGTATTTGAAAGTATATGCACGCCTATTGAAATTCGTGAGTTAAAATATTTGGATTCTGATTGAAACAAACTGAAAAGGAAAGAAATCCCAGAGGGCAGAAAAAACATTCTTGGACAACTAGGGTGTGTCAACAATGACTCGGTATTTAATGATACTAAGGAATTACTGTTAACACGTAGATGTGACAAAGTTACTGGGATTACTTTAAAAAGGATTTCTGACTTTCACAATTTCATAGGAAATGCAGATGAGATGTTGTGAATTGTCTCAAAATAATCCAGCAGGTGGATTGGGAAAAGCGTTTTGTAATAAAACAGTTTGGTCATTATGATAATTGTTGCAACTGGTGAATAGTACCTAGCAATTAATTATAACATTATCTCTCATTCTATATATGGCTTAAATTTGTTCTAAAACATGCATTTTTAAATTAGAGAATGAATCTGAGAAGTTTAGCTATCATATAGAGGAAAAGAACAATTATAAAAAATGAAAAAAGATAACCAACATCGAGGTCAGGGAATGGCAGCATCTCCCTCTCACAAAATAAATTTTATTTACATTTAATAAAATCTTGACAGATTTAAAATCCAAATACTCCATTAAAGAAAGAATTCATGGGTTGAAAACAAAAATACAAATTCATAGATTCATTCAACTAACTCTTTAGCAAATATATCTGATATACAGAATTCTAGATACAGCAGGAAAAACAGTAAATATAAAAACAGAAAGAACTTAAAAGTCTTTCATGAAAAATTAATATACTATTCACCATTTTTAAAACAAGGATATTTAAAAATTCTATAACCAATTAGATAGAAAAATCATTTTAATCTTAAGGAAAAAAAGTCTGTTTGCTCTGCTTTTTATACCGTGAAATATCAGAAAAAAATTTAAGAAGTAAAAGCTTCAGCAATGATTTTCAACTTTTGGAGAAAAGGATGAGGGTGGAGAGAGAGGAAAAAGTCAAGAGAGAAGAAATGGAATTAGTGAATGGAAACTTGAGCAAAAATAAAAATTAGTGTTTGTAATTTTCCACAATTTGTGTGGTATATCCCCAATGACCATCAAAGGAAGGGAGGAGGACCTTGAAAGCATTAATTTGTTTTTATGAAAATGTCCGTGTTAGGATGTCACTGTTGTTTTTGTTGTTTAAGAAGCTATAAAACTAGTGTTCTGAATTAGAAATAACTCTATTTGCTTGTATGCTGTGTATAGGCACTGATTGTAAAGAAGAAATAATAAATTCTATAGCAAATAAATCTACTTCAAAAATTATGCTAGCTACAAGCAGAAAATTAAGAATAAAAGCATTTTGATCCCTTTCTGCAAGGCCATTCCTCTAAAATAAAACTGATTCTTAAATGTCATTTAAAAGCCCTCCATTTTCTTCTTAAATAAGCTGATTTCTGATTTGTATTGTGATTGGTATTGTTCAGTAATTACTTTCAATAGAAAAAAAGTATTGCTATGATAAACTACTTAGTCATTTATTTTATGGATATAGCATTAAAGTTCAAGAAATATGCAGAACTGCCAAAATATTTCAAAAAATCTTAGTAATATCATTTTTAAATGTACACAATCAAGAATAAAATTTCATAGAAAGTTCATTCTTTTGGCTTTTAATCAACATTTTGCTATCCATTGCAAACCATACATGCCTATGAAGGCTATCATGGGCAGTGGTAGAAATACTTTTCACCTGATGTCTCTAGTTTCTTTCAGGGACTCAGTGGATAATCACTAGCATAAGCCAGGAAAATTCTACACTATATTTGAAGGTAGTAGACTTTCATAATCCCTTGGTATTAACAATTTTTCCACATTTTTTGCACAGTTGGTTGTTTAGTGGCTGTTCTTTCCTTTATCAGCTGATAACAGTAATGGTAATATAACACCCAAGGCTTCTGTACCATATATTTTGTGTTAGACAAAGTTCAAAGTGTTTCATACATTAATTTCCCACACAAAACAAACAAACAAGCAAAAAAAAACCAATGGTAAGATGCTTTGGTTATTTTAGAAATGGTAAAATTGTGGCTCAAAAAATTAACGGGCACAAAGTTACTCAATGGATGAGGGATGAAGAAAGAATTCAAAGTGAGTTGAACTGCACCTATCACTGGTAACATGAAGATTGCAAAATGCCTCTTGATTGAGCTACCTTTATGAATACTGAAATAAAGATTTTTTTTGTTGTCATTGTCCCTGTTTTGTTTTGCTTTGAGACCAGACTTTCAGCCACCTGGTGGCCCCTCTCCAAAAACCCCGCCTGGGGAGGAGCAGGGGGTCAGGGATGGAACTAAGAGGAATGGAGCCAGTAAGGAAACTGAAAGGACTGACTCAGGAGGGAGTTGCCCCCAAGACAGGTTCCCAGCGGGGGAACAAGATGATGTGAACTCTCAAGGCTGTGGAAAAGGCAGCACCCGTAGAGGATAGACAGGTGAGAAGTGTGGTGTGCAAGAAAGAGAAGATGAAGTTGGATGGGTTTAATAGGATGATAAGTAAAAAGAACTCATTCATTCATTTAATGCTGATGGAGCCTGTATACTGAGCCAAGTACTGTTAGGCTCTGGAGGTCAAGTTGAACAACAGAGAAGAGGTCCCTGCACTCAAGAGACTGGCACAATAGTGGGAGTAGTGAGAATGAAACTAAGCGCATATGTAACATCACTCCAGAACCACCCAGCCCAGTGAGTACTAGCTGTCTCCTTGCCTCAGGCACCTGGGTGGATAATATCTCTCTTCTGATGTCAGGGAGAAAAGGCACCTGATGGAGAGCAAATTAATGGGAGCTAACTACTCTTACAGACACTGAAATAAGTTATTTTAATAAGTTTTAAAGCTTACATATTGACATCTCAAATTATTACATAAAGCAATAGCATATAAAGCTTTAATTTGACATCCTTCATTTTGATCTAGAGATTTCCTTCTAAATAAAGCATTTATTTATATATTTCTTGGTTTTGAAGAGATTGCTATGTATCCTTTTTTTGATAAAAATGCTTGTTTTTTCAATTGAAACTCACTTGTCTCCTTTTCTGAGCTTAAGGTTATTAGAAACATATTCTTAAGTAGGAATTTTAGAGCTAAGCAGTGAGCCTCTGCAATTTTCCAGAGTAACATCAAGTTAAAATGGTTGTTTCCTCCTCATTTCCACTACCTTCCATTATAAAGCTATCCTAATGAACTTTCCAAAAGTCTTTTACATGTCTAGGGGTCAGACTGAAATTGAGAGAGCCATAGGGTTGACAGATTTAGAAAATAAAATTATAGGTAGCCCAGTTAAATTTGAATTCCAGATAAACAATGAATAATAATCATGTTATATCTGGCATAGAAAAGATGGGATTAAAGAGGCACCTCAATTAACACTCTGGATTCTCTTGGAATATTTATCAGGTAAAATGAGTTAGTTACTGCAGGTCAGCACAGCTCCAGTACCCAGGCCACATACCTCATTACCCTTTGCCATAAGGTCCCTAATAGCCACATTAAGCCAGGGGTCAGCCTGGCAGCTTTTGTTGATTCAGCTCTATAACAGGACTAAAACCTCACTGTGCCCCGTCCTCATTTTTGAGGGCTTCTTTAACAAACTATCACAAATTAGCTGGCTTAAAACATCAGAAATCTATTGTATCGCAGTTCTAGAGGCTAGACGTCCAAAACCAAAGTGTGAACAGTACCGTGCCCCCTCTGAAACCTATAAGGGAGAGTCCTTCCCTGCCTCTTCCAGTTGGTGGGCAACTCGCCCTTCAATCTACTTCTCAGTGATTTCACAGCCTTCTCCCCTCCCCTGTCTCTGCATCTGGGCCCAAGTTTTCCACAAGTCATAGCGGATTGTGTCCACCCTAATCTAGTCTGACTTCATTTTAACTAACCACATCCTCAAATACCTGTTTCCAAGTAAGTCACATTCACTGGACCAGGTGTTAGGATTGAGCCTATTTGGGGGGGGTGGGGGGTGGGGGTGGTACACTATTGAACCCATAACAGGACCTAAATACAACATGAAACGATTCCATGTTGCTACTCAGGGAGGGAAACATGATTAGAAGGAATACTTTGAGAACAAATCCCATGGGATTTATTAAACAGCCTTCAAAAGAGGTTTGACGTCATTATCAGCATTACCCTTTTCTTCTCTCTTTCTGTCTTTTTTTTTTCTAATGGGATAAGAAAGTCTGGAAAAGTGCCAAATTGCTTAGTACTATAGAAAAACTCTTTTTCCTTAATATTGTCTCTAAATTAATGTGAAAAAAATGTTTTAAGTATGTTTGGAATAAATAGATTTCAAATGATTATCCTGCCAACTTGAGCACAATATTTGGCTCATTTGGTATATGTAATGGTGTGCTGGTAAACCCCAGGGGAGTAGAAAACATGGGCATAACGGGGCTGATGTGTCAACTTTCTTGTGTAAATACTCCTGCCATGGACAATTTCCCAAAACTGACTCCCATAAGTCCTAAATATTTAACTCTCACCTCCTGTGAGACCAGGAGAGCAGCCCCAGCACAAGCCCCCATGTCACCTTCCACCTAGGGCTCAGGTTTATGTCAACCAACTCAAGAGCCCTTTCCAGAAACATGTGGTATTGATGAATTTCAGGTTGAAGTAGCGGGCCTAATAGACTGAAATAACAATTCCTTGAAACCAGAGAGGGAGTATGAGAAGAGGGAAAACATGCCAAAACTGTGGCTTTCTTTTCCAGGGTAATTTAAGTATTGCAGAAATGTATAAGCTCCACATTAGCAAATGTCAATCTTTGTTCCTTTCATGAGACCTTCTGTGGTCTGCTCTACCAACCTTGGGACATGCTCTTTCTTGTGCTCACGTGAACATACAATATGTTTCAATTCTCAGTAAGCAATCAATGTATTTTGTTATAGTTAATTGTTAACATCTAATTAAATACCAGTCATGAGACATTATGAGGTCTTTGAATATAGCCACAGATCTTATTTTTATCACATAATCTTTCAAAATCCCTGCCACATAGTAGATAAGCAACAAAATAAAGTGTGGTATAATTGCATATTTAAACCCCTTAAGCTATTTAGAAGAGCTGATACTCACAGGATTATTCTCTCTTCAGTTTTAATTCTTTTAAAGAAATAGAGAGCATTAATTTATTATCCTTATCAGAATGTCAAGTAAACTAAGTTTTGTACTATTGCTCATTGCCCTCCATTCCAAGTGTTGATAAAATCTTCATTTTGAAGGTGAACAAAACTTTATTCAATTTTCTTTATGGTGAGCTCTAAGAATCAGAGTTCCCGTTGTTATTTTAGTATATAGCTTCTCTGATTTGGGTAGACACCATTTCTACAGGAGTCATATCTAGTGTGATGAAAGTGTCAAGTTCACACCCACTGATCTATTGCATACAAGCATAGCGTACCATTGATAAAAGTGGCCTGTCAGTAAAAGACTGATGAGAATGTATCTCATTTTACAGAGGAAACAGAGGGCATAACTGATGAATTTACTGAATTTGCTTTTAACATCATTCTATAATGTCATGTTCATTAAAATCAAAGTTTTTGTTTTCATTCTTAATGTTTACAAAATATTTAATTTTTTCAAGGAGCAAATCCAGGTTAATCCATGAAACAAAAATTTTAAACATTTCTTCATGCAACTTATGGGGTGTATTAGTGGTTTCTATAGGTGACATTGAACTGAACATAGAAAAATAAAAAGTTAACAATAATCCTCTGTCTTAACTTGGATTGTTAGGGAAAGATTTCCAAAAAAAAAAGGCAGTTTATAAAATAAGATTATTAGAACTTCAGAAGTTATACGTTAAGAAGCAGCACGAAATAAAAATAAACCAAAAATATTTATTTACTTATTTATATTTTGCACATTTAATATATAGAAATTTTTTTATACGAAATGCTTTTGGCTAAACTGAAGCTCAAGACTAGTCTATGGCAAATGGGCATATTTCTCATTATTTTAATTTAAGATAAATATACCTGTGAAACATGCATAGCTTCTAAGGAAAAAACAATTATATAAATGATCTCATACTCTGTGTCAATGAAATGGCCAAAAGAAAAAAAAAAGTCAAATCAGTTGCTTAGTAAAGATAATTATTTAATGACTCTATTGTTTCCATTTGACATTTTAAAATATTATACCAGACCTTCAATACTACTTTTATGGAAATCTATTGACTTAGGAATCTGATGTAATGAGCAACTAGCCTAACTTAATTATTAAGTCACATCACTAGAAGACAAACAATATATCTACCCGTTCTTGGAGATGAGTTTAAAATAACAGTGTTCTGATTATAGTACTAATACATAATAGCAAAAAGAAATGTAATAGGCTGCAAACTTCCTATTGAATAAATATAGCACTCTCAACTGAAAGCATAATGACTGAGTCTCTCGTTTATTAAAATTTGACAAGGTTATAAAATTTCCTTCATATTTAATCTAGCCTTACTTCAAAGTAATTTTCCTTCGGAGTTTTTCTTCATATTTTTTTCATTAGTCCAATTAAATGTCATTTAGAATTTCACATGACATTATATATGTTTTTTTCAAATCAGTTTTACTATTATTTGGGGCCTTAGAAAACCCCTTATGAAATCATAATAGGAAGACCCATGAGGCTTATTATTTCACTTACTTACCAGACCCCAACCTATTACAGTGTGTCACTGCTAATTATTATGAGTGTGGCAGTTAGATTCAAGTGTCAACTTGGCCAGTTGAAGGTGCCGAGTTCTACTGCTGTGGACATGAGTCAATGGCATGTGAACCTCATCCGTTGCTGATTACATTGGCAGTCAGCTAGGAGGTGTGCCTGCTGCAATGAATGATGTTTGACTTAATTGGCTGGTGCTTAAATGAGAGAGCGCAGCGTAGCACAGCCCAAGCAGCTCAGCATTCCTCATCTCAGCACCCTCAGCTCAGCCCAAGCCTTTGGAGATGCAGAAAGGAATCATCCCGGGAAAGTTGTTGGAACCCAGAGGCCTGGAGAGAAGGCCAGCAGAGATCGTTCTGTGCCTTCCCATGTAAGAAAGAACCTCCATTGAAAGTTAGCTGCCTTTCCTCTGAAGAACTATGCTTTAACTAAATAAATCCCTTTTTATTGAAAACCAGTCCTTCTCTGGTGTGTTGCATTCTGGCAGCTAGCAAACTAGAACAAAGCAATCAATAGCATATACCCAGTTCCACCGTTCAAAGTTCCAGGCTGCCTTTTCTGAGATTCCTCTACAGCAGCCTCTAAATGATGTAATGGAAAAGACATCAATGAAATACTACTTCAGAACCTAGCTGGAAAGGGCCTTTCAAGTCTTACTGACCACAGTAAAATTACAGGGAACTGACTCTGGTTCTGCCTGTCACAACTAAAACATGCTACAAGCTCTTCAGAAGTTACTCCCTTTGTGGATCTCAAGCTAGAATTAGCACAAGCAGATGGCACCTGATATAGACAGCTTCCACCCAAGCCATCGGAAAAAGTAGTTGATGACCAAGGGCGTGTATCAAAGCACAAATAATTTCCTTATCTTATTACCTGTGTTTCCCTTTCCACCATCTGTCTAAACATTCTTTTATTCATCCTGTTCCCCTTTTAATGTGCAATCTCCATCTGCAAAAATACTCTATCTTCACCATTATTTTCTTTACTCTTCTCCATATCCCCTATGTGCCCCTATCTATATCTACCCTTTTCTGTCTTATGTACTCGTACCTTGAACTCAATTCCTATGTCCTTTTAGCACACTAAATAGCACATGAAAACAATTAAGAGTCACTGCTGGGCCTATTCCTATCCCCCACTTATTCCTAAATCAGGTATTCCTCTAATAACCATCCTTTACAGTTATAGATGTGGCCCAGATAGGCTAATCAGATACCGATCAAAAAGATCACCTCTTTGGAAGGACTCTGCTATGTCTTAATTGTCCCCAAGACTCTGATTACAATGTGGTCTCTCAAACTCAAGAAATGCATTTTTACTAGAAACCACACAGATAAAAATGGCCACCATATAGGGCATAGTGTGTTCAGTTCCTATTGGCAAGGATACTTTTACTGTCAGAAGCCAGGAGCACATCGTTGGGGTTCACACCCTCTTTAGAGGCACCATTTTCCCCCAAGAACTTCATGGTATTAAAAACATAAGAACTTATTCCACTCTAGACACAAATTCCAGGTAGGCTGAAAGGTCATGCAAAGGAAATTGTTGGTTAAATGAAATTAAGATATCAAATCCCAATGAAGATGATGAGGGTTATGATTTTCCTTTTGAAGTTCACGCTCACCCAATGAGTTCTATAAGCCAATATCCCATTCCTTAAAGGCAATAAATATGCTTATTAAGCTCTTCAAGGACATTATTTTGTATGTGGACATAGGACATACAAAGTACTACTCCAAAATTGGGTTAGTTCTTGTTATATATCTTATCCTATTCCCCAATAGCTGTTTATAAGCTTCCAATAGGGAAAGTTATAAACCTGAGGACCTTTCCCTTACTATAAAAGCTCATTTAGAGACTGCTAGACTAGAAAGCTCTAATGGTTCATTGAAAACCCTTAACCCAGACTAGACTCATGGGATGTTCTGTTCTTGGTATTGTTCCCCTTATCATTGAGGCAGGTATCTCCCATGCTGGAAGATATACTGCAAGATTGCTGATGATGTTAGAAAAAGTAACTTCAGAGTTAGAGAAATTTATTTCCCACCTAGTGTAGGCCATTAGTTCACTAGCTGATGAAATACTGGAACTTAGCAAAATGATACTCCAAAATTGATTGGCATTAAAGTATATTCTAGATTCCCAAGGAGGTATGTTACCCAGTGCTCTGTATTTGGAAATGACAGTCAAAAGGATGTTTACCAGGAGACAATGGCAGCAGAAACCCATGCTAGAGAAGCAGCCAAATCAGCTTGAGTCCTTCCCAAATCTGATTTAGCTGAGTCTCTTTTGTGGTTGGTTTCTAGGTTTATAGGGACCTTGGCTCACAGATGATCTCAATGGGGCACTTGTTATCCTTTTTATCATAATCGTAATATCCATCAGTCATTGCTGGGTCTTACTACTCTTAAATGCTACTGCACAGCCACTAACTCAACAAATGATACAACTGAGCATACAAAACCAAAGTAAATGGGATGGCAAAAATCTTGAACTTCCAACAATGTGTGAAATTTGCCATGAGACATAAGAAACTTAGTAGTGAATGAGAAACTAACATCTTTGGTCAAACTTTCATAACTGAAGGAATGACCAAAAGGAGAAATCATTGATAAAATTGTATAGAGAAACCTTGGGGACCCATCTGAGTAAAAAGACCCATGATCTCTTAAGTTTTCTTTTGAAATTTGAAATCCCCAGCAAGGTGACAGATCCAGATAGCCAATCTAGCCCCTAGTTCCTTAGCTTTGACCCAATACAAAATAAAGCCCACTTGCTCTAAACCTGCTCCTATAAAACAAACAAACTCTAGTCCAATCAATAGGAGTTGAGCTAGCTTTCTCTTCATTTCTATAAACCATGTGCCATCCCTAGAACAACTAAGTTACTTCCAGAATTGATTTGAAACTACTATGTACCCCAGAAAAACCATGTTCTAACACTGATTCAATCTTGTGGGGCCAGACCTGTTGTTTAGGGTGGAAACCTTTGATTAGATTGTTTCCATGAAGACTGACCCACTCAATTATGGTTGTGGCCTTTTGATTAGATGGAGATATGACTCCTCCCATTTAGGGGGGTCCTGATTAGTTTATTGGAGTCCTTTAAAGGGGAACGTTTTAGAGAAACCTTAGATGCAGACGCAGACACAGGTATTTGGAAATGAAGAAGTCTTGTGTATTAGTTTATTAAAGCTGCTGGAATCCAATGTACTGTAAATGAAATGGCTTTTTAAAAGGGAATTCATTAAGTTTTAAGTTTACAGTCTCAAGACTATAAAAATATACAAACTAAGGCTTCCAGGGAAAGACACCTTGGATCAAGAAAGGCCAATGGGTCCAGAGCAACTCTGTCAGTTGGGATGTCACACGGCTGGAATCTGCTGGGGTCTTTGGCTTTTCGTTTCAAACAGCTTCCCCTAGGCTATTTTCCTTCTGCATCTCCAAACATCTGGATCTCCTATTGGCTCTGTCATCTCTAAAGCTTTTTTCCAAAATGGTTTCCTCTTAAAGGGCTCCAGTAAGCAACCCCACCTTGAATGGGTAGAGACACATCTCCATGGAAACCACCTAATCAAAAGGTCCCATCCACAATTGGGTGGGTCACATCTCCATGGAAACAACTTAATCTAAAAGATCCCACCCGACATTGTTGAATTAGAGCTAAAGAACTTGGTTTTTCTGGGATATACAACAGCTTCAAACCAGCAACCACAGGAGACTCCAGGAGCTTAAAGAGCCAGTAGAAGCTAGACAGGAACCAGAGTCAATAAAGACATTTGAAGATGCTTAGAACGCTAACAGAGAGAGCAGACACTTAGACATGGACATTTGGAGATAAGGAGCCCAGCAGATGCTGCCATGTGCCTTCCCAAGAGATGCTATGTAAGCCAGAACCCAGAGTTGCTTAAAGAGGACCTATTGGTATCAAAAATTTGAAGCAACAGAACTTGGAACAAGGACAATTAGATTCCAACCACGTGCCTTCCCATCTGACAGACATTGGCCTTTCTTTTTAGTCAAGTTATCTCTCTCTGGATTCCTTAGTTTGGACATTTTATGGCCTTAAAAATTTGAAAAATAAATATGAAAAATAAATAAAAGCCATTCCATTTCTGGTATATTGCTTTTCAGCAGTTTTCAGCAAACCAAAACACTTTTATTCTGGTTTCCTTTGCTGCCACAAAACTTTGGTGTCCTGAATAAAATTTTGTAATCTGAAAACTTGACTTCAATTTGTCTTTCACAGAACAATGGCCTCTTCAGGGGAAAAATATTAGATTCATATTCCACAACAAATACAAAAAAATTATAGATATATTAATAAGCTAAGTATAAAAGCTAAAAACTTACATTTAAATTACAAAATGTCTTTATGGTCTAGAAGTAAGACATTATTCTTTAACAAGGTGTTGTAGATTGCTAGCTGCTGGAATGCAATATACCAGAAACAGAATGGCTTCTAAAAGGGGAATTTAATAAATTGCTAGTTTACAGTTCTAAGGCCAAGAAAATGTCCCAATTAAAACAAGTCTATAGAAATGTCTAATCAAAGGCATCCAGGGAAAGATACCTTGGTTCAAGAAGGCCGATGAAGTTCACAGTCTTTCTCAAGTGAGAAGGCACATGGTGTACACAGTCAGGGTTTCTCTCTCACCTGGAAGGGCACATGGTGAACACAGCATCACCTGCTAGCTTTCTCTCCTGGCTTCCTGTTTCATGAAGTTCCCCATGAGGCGTTTTCCTCCTTCATCTCCAAAGGTCACTGGCTCGGGGACTCTCTGCTTCATGGTGCTGCAGCATTCTCTGCTCTCTCCAAATCTCTCAGTTTCTCCAAAATGTTTCTTCTTTTATAGGATTCCCATAAACTAATCAAGACCCACCCAAATGGGTGGAAACACATTTCAACCTAATCCAGTTTAACAACTGCTCTTGATTGAGTCACATCTCCAGGGAGATGATCTAATTACAGATTCAAACATATAATACTGAATAGGGATTAGAAGAAATGGCTGCCTTTACAAAATAGGATTAGGAGTAAAACATGGCTTTTCTAGGGTACATACATCTTTCAAACCAGCACACAAGACATTTACAAATCTTCTTAAAAATAATAGATTTAACTCAATATTAAAAAAAAAAACATTGGTTTGGTATAAAGTAAAGAAGCTCTTAACATTAAAAAAGAGAGAGATTCAGGCAAGGTCCATGAAAATTATTTACAAGATTTATAATAGACTAACAATAACTTTATAAAATGTATTTTAAATGAATCTTTAAAGCAATGAGGAAAACAAATAAAAATGATAAAAGAGTATTAAAAAGCAAATCACAGAAGAAATCTAAGTGTCCTAAATATGAGACTCATATGTTCTCAGCATCCCTGTTAAAGAACTGCAAATAAAGACAACATTTAGATGTATGTAACTTTTCAATCATTTAAGGCAAAATAGAGGTACTGATAATGCCAAGTACTGTTGAGTATGTGAGGAAATAGGAGCTTTCATTCCCTACTGTTGGGAGAGTCAACAGATACAATCATTTTGGAGATAACTCTAGAAATCTGTAGAAAATGCTTAAGTGGTTCCAGTATTCCACCTTCATACTAGGAGATATTGTCAAGCTTAACTGATGCATCATGGTAGACAAGAGTGAAATGTTTTATACTAAGGAAATAATGCATAAATTGTGGTATATTCACGTAATAAAATATTATGCAAAAGTTGAAAGTAATGGTTTCAAAAAACTGTATAAAGTGTGGGAGATGAACAAAAATAAACCCTTTCTGAAAAAGACAATTTTGAAATAAAAAATAGAAGCTAGAGTGATGGAACGGGAGGAGAAGGGAGGAGAAGGAAGGAGAAGAAGAGGAAACCACTATGTATAAGTTTTCCCTTCAGACTATCCCTTACTGTGTGTATATGTGCATGTTTTTTTCTTGCTTCAAACTTTTTCAGTTATAAAAGGAACAATATGAAAAGAAAAAGAAACCTCATTTGCAATCATCCCAGTTCCATTTTCTTTATTATCATCCCTTAAATGCTATCATAATGAATTTATGCATTTTTCCAGCCCCTGACTTTATATTTTTGCCACATGTAAATATATTCAGAAACACTATATAGAATTTGATTTTTCTTTTCCTTGTGTTTCCATATGTCTATCTTCTTTAGCCTAAAATTGCTTTCTTATTTAACATTCTGTTTTTCTATCTATCTCCTGAAATAATGTAAGATTTGTCTTACATTTTAAGTACCAGATAATAATCCACAATGTGAATATTTGGTATTTTCAATATGCATTCCCCTATTGGTAGGCATTTAGTTTGTTCCTAACGTTTCACTGGTTAGAAAATGAGGCTCAGAGAAATTACTGTTATCATCATCACCCACTGATACATATGTAGCCAAGATTTGCATGCAGGTCTGTCTCACTGAAGAAACTTTTCTAACCAAGACATTGTATAACCATATAATTGGGTCACAGAATTATATTGATACTAATTATTTTCCTGTATTTGCACAAAGTCAATTTTCATACATAATTTGTAGCAATGATAAAAAATACAAGTCCTTAAATAAGTTAAATGTCAGTTGAGAAAAGATTTATGCACAAAAGGACTTCATTAAAAAATATTTGTACTTGCTTTAAAAGTTTGATGTACAAAGAAAGATAAATTTTGACATAAAAATGACAATGTCACTAATTCAGTTTAAGAAAATCAAATGCTAAAGAAATTAACTCATGGAATTGTTGCTAGGGGAAGGAACTGCAAGTTTGAATCTTTGCAAGCCTAATGCTGACTTTAAACCATTACCTCTTGACAGCTATTGTGCTGGTTTGAAAGAAAGTATGCCCCCTAGAAAAACCATGTTTTAATCAAAATTCCATTTCATAAAGGTAGAATAATGCCTATTCAATATTGTATGTTTGAAACTGTAATCAGATCATCTCCTTGGATGCTGTGATTTAGTCAAAAGTGGTTGTTAAACCGGATTAGATGACGACATGTCTCCACCCATTTGGGTGGGTCTTGATTGGTTTATTGGAGTCCTATAAAAGAGGAAAGATTTTGGAGAATGGGAGATTCAGAGAGAGCAGAGAATGCTGCAGCAGCACCACAAGGCAGAGAGTCCACGAGCCAGTGACTTTTGGAGATGTAGAAGGAAAATGCCTCCTGGGGAGCTTAATGAAACCAGAAGCCAGGAGAGAAGGCTAGCAGATGACGCCGTGTTCGCCATGTGCCCTTTCAGCTGAAAGAGAAACTCTGTGTTTGCCATGTGCCCTTCTACTTGAGAAACAAACTGTGAACTTCACTGGCCTTCTTGGACCAAGATATCTTTCCCTCGATGTCTTTGATTGTACATTTCTATAGACTTGTTGTAATTGGGATATTTTCTCGGCCTTAGAACTGTAAACTAGCAATTTATTAAATTCCCCTTTTTAAAAGCCATTCCATTTCTGGTATATTGCATTCTGGCAGCTAGCAAACTAGAACAGCTATGCTCCTTTCTTTTTTTAATGACAAAAACATTAGAATCAGCATTTTCAACTCTGAAAAGAAAGCTTCAGTTACTTCAAAAAGGAAAAAAGGACGGTGAGATCCTGTCCTCTCTAAACTAGAAAAAATATAGAGAAGGAAAACATTTGCAATCTATGAAAGTTTCAAATTTTGAAATAAACAATGTGTGTGTATGTGTTGAGGACAGGGCGTTGGTAGGAGTGGAAAGAAATCCCCTACAACAGTGTGAATAGGGAAACATTAAGTTCCACCCAGAAGGAGATTACTACGTGTCTGGAAATCTTTCATTTGAACGTTTGCCAACAATCAGAAAGTCCCTCATTTTTCCATCAGATTCACTTCAAGCAGAAAAAGAAAACAGGAAATAATGAAAATCTTCTAGAAGGGGCACTAAGAAACAAGTGAATATTTACTATTGTTTCAATAGAGTAAATTTGGCTATGGGTTCTTTGCCCATATATTTTCACGGACTTTTTATTATTCAAATATGTCACATATATGTATGGCATTGAGTATAGTCACAAAGTACACTTTTTAAAACCTTATCAAAATGAATCATCTTAACACTAGTTTCTAGCTGGCCCTGAGTCATTAAAGCAGCCTTTTCTGAGAAGAAAGTTTATTTCTTTTCTAAATATCTTTTTCTTTGCAGATGGATATCAAAATTTTTGAAACATTGAGACATTTAAGAATGCACTTTTTATGTACAATAGGTAGTTAAAAAAAACAAAAGTATTCATCTATATGAATGCTGCTGAGCGAAGCAAAACCAAGGAGAATGTATTGCCACATATATAACCAAACAAATAACTTGTACAGAAAATCCATAACTCATACACATCTGTAAGAAATAAACCTAATGAAAAATAGGTAAAATAAATACATAGGTATTAGAAAAGACAGAATATGAATAGTCAGTAAATATAAGATGTTCAATAGAGATGAGGAAAATGCTAATTAAAACCATAATGAATAAACATATCAAACCCACCACATTGGCAAAATAAAAATATTAGACAATGACATAATTAATTCAGGACATAGAATAAAATAAACTTTATTCATCATAGAAGGGAGAGGAACTTCATACAACCAAAGTGATGCAACCACTTTGGAAAACAATTTCACATTACCCGGCAAAACTTAATAAGGGTCATACACCCTGAGCAAACATATGAAATATATAATCCAGGGAAACCCTTTTCCTTGTTAACCAAAGACCTGTATTGGAATGATCATAACAGCAATATTTGTAATAACAAGAAACTGTAAACAACTGAAATGTATACCGAAAGGAAAATGGAAGAATGAATGGCAGTATATCCATTGATAGTATATTGTGTAGCAGTGAAACCGAATACATTACACCTTCACACATAAATGTAATTGGAATGTCAAGTGATAAAAGCAAATCTCAGAAGAATGCTTCATGTATTTTCCCGCTCACACAAAGTTCCCAAACTTAAAAATTTAACACGGGTTTAGTGCTAAATGAACATGCAGTAAATTTATAAAGGAAAACAAGGGAAGGATGATGCAAAATTCAAATTAGGATTATACTAGAATTAGGAGGAGAGGGATATGATTGTTTATAGGTATACAGAGAATTTAACAAGCCATGGTTATATCCGTATCCTATAAATTAGGTTGAATAAAGCATCACTTTCAAAAATAAATGTGTAATTGAAAGAATGAATGAATGAATCAATTCACAACCAAACTAATGAATGAAATCAAACTATGCAACTCTGTTATGGATAAATTCTGCCACTTCAGTGAAGTCACTTCAACTTTCTGCCACCAATTGCTTATCTTATTAAATGAAGAGATAATACTGCATAATACCTAAGAGACCCTTTTGACTCTAATAAGTTTGAATCCATACATTTCTAAGACATGACACTATTTTGGTAAACATGGGGAACCTACCTATAAATGGCTTAGAGGTAGAGAAAACCTTTCACGATTTTGTCCATCTATTAAGCCTTTACCTAATCTTTTCTCTGAAAAATAAATCCCTATTAACATACACTGAATTCATTCCAGTTCTACAAAAAAAAGGTTAAAAAATGCTGTAGCTATTGATTTATCTGTAAACTAACACAATACACCATCTACAGATACCACATGTTGTGATTATAGTGCAAGCAATGATAAATTTGCAAGTTTTATGTCAACATGAAATTCTTACAGAATTAATGAAATTTTCATAATCACAATCAGCATTTGACCATGAGGAAATAATAACCCTTGTTTTATTTTACTCTTGTTTAAAGTTTACCTTGCTCTCTAGAATACATTCTGTATCTACCTTGAAAGCCTCATCACCAAATACAAATCTCTAGTGAATGGTGTGTGATCAGAATGTTGTGGATGCAGTACGTTCAGTTCAACATGCAGAGCACAATAAGCATTTGTTTGCAAAGACAATTATCACAGTGAATTAGCTTCTATCTCTGAAAGGGACATAGCAGTTAATTTTCCAGTTAGAATCTAAACACACCTTCCTTTCAATTGTCCCTTCTCCTCCACAAAATTTTGGCACTAAAATTGAAAATATCCAGCTCTGATTCCATACATGAAACACAATTCTTTTGGGAAAGAGAATAAAGTGTCACATTAATCAGTAAAACAGATAAGTGAACATTGCTCAAATGTTCCCTTTGCCTTTTAAAGTAAAGATGGTTTCATTTGATAAATGACACAAAAAGTCATAAGGAAAGGCTGAATGCCTGCGAAGTAAAATAATTCCATTCTCTTGTAGAATGGAACAGGATAAAAAATGCTCTCATTCCTATTATTTTCATCATCCCTTTCTATGAATTACCAAACATTGTTGGGATGAATTACCAAAGGTTATTGACAGTTGGAGCTGAGGCAACCCTTGTTACTGCAATCAAGACACAATGGCAAGTCATGGCCAGCTGAAACAAAGACATTGTTTTAAGAGTTCCATATTTGATAGACTCATAAAGCCTCAGCCTAAACCAATTATTTAGGGAAAGCTCCTCTGACCCACCCACCCCAACCCTCCCTCCTTACCAGATAGAAAGAAAATGCTGTGCTTTGAAATTCTAATTCCTTGTGCGACCTATTAACCAAGGTCTATCTAAAAAAATAATTGTTGAAAGTCAAACAAAATTGTTCAACTCACATTACAGAAAGAAAAACTCATTAAGCCATTTTTATAACCAAAACCTGCCTTATATTTGTTTTATCTCTGTGTAAATGCATAGGTCCAGTAGAAGTAGTGGAAATATAATACTATAAATTTAGTCTACTTTCAATCTTGAAGACTTTTACTTTTTCATGACAACAGATCACAAAAAGGGAAAGATTATATGGCTATTGGACACCAGAAACTGACAGAAAAGACTACCGAAATGCAAAAATGCTTTGCAAGTTTTTCTATGGCCAGTACTCTAAGTAGTGATTGATTATGATAAATTCATAAATTAAATTTATAAACTAATTATTATAAATTTAATAAGTTGAAAAAGGGCAAGTTCTAAAAGTTTACCGACTATTGTTCATCATATCTGATTTACTATTCTTCGGCAAGCAGAAATATTATTTCCTATGACATAATTGTAACATTTGCATACTAGATCCTAATTATAGCAATACATTTCCAATTTATATAAGCATATTAAGCTTTCAAAACAATTTTTGAAAATGAACATAATCATTCACATTTTAAAAATAAGGGGACATGGACTGATATAGTTGAAGTTCTATAGCCAGCAAATGGCAAAACTGGAACATGTTTTCTATTTCCAAAATATTTTTTTCCATTTTCTAGAACTCCAAATCCAGTAAGTTTCCTCTTCAGCTTTATCAGATAAAACTGTCCCAGACTCCAAGATTAAATTGAAATTTAAGGTAATTAATTTTTAAAGTACAGTTATATGGAAATATGTTATAGTATAATATACAACAATAAAAAATATAGCTATTTCTTTCTGATCTCTCTTCTGATCTCCCCACAAATATGTTTAAATTTGTGAATCTCAATGTTTCCATGTGTTTTGGTTTGTTAGTGCTGCTAGAATGTAATGTATCAGAAATGGATTCGGCTTTACAAAAAGGATTTATTAGAGTGCAAATTTACAGTTCTAAGGCTCTGAAAATGTCCAAATTACGGCATCAGCAAGAGGATACCATCACTCAAGAAAGGTTGATCACATCTCGGGTCTCTCTGTTACATGGGGAAGCAAATGACAATGTCTGCTATTCTTCTCTCCAGGCTTCTGGTTTCAAAAGACTCTCTCAGCATTTCCAAATATCTGTGTTTTGGTTTCATCTTTCTGCTCTCTTTATCAGTCCTGAGCTTTCTTTCTCCCTGTAAGCTCTTTTAAGGACTCCAGTAAACTAATTTAAGACCCACCTTGAATAGGCAGGGTCACATCTCAATGGAAATAATCTAATCAAAGGGTCCCACCCAAATAGCTGGCCTGCCCCTACAAGATTGGATTAGGATTATGAGGCAGTAATTTTTCTAAGGTACATAACAGCTTCAAATCTGCACAACAGGTTTTATTGGACTTAAAAGATCAATTCTTCGATATACATGTGCTGACAATCCACACTGAACTCTATAACATAGGATGGTATATGGGTACGAGAGAAGATGACTAAGTCTATGTGTACTGCAGAGAGGTGAAAGGATGCCATGCTTCATTCTCTCATTGGAGGTTGCTAGTGAGATATGCTGGGCTGAGTCCTTCAAACCATCATCTTCTTCTCACTCCTCCGATGTTTAATAACATCTGCTATTGACCTCCAGCCATACCACTTCTCCTGGTCCTCAGCATCCAGCCTAGCTGGTTCCTTTTCGTGATCTCTTTTGTACAGAAGTTCAATCAACACTTCCACACCCCCAGTCTAGGACCCATAGGAATACCTGGATCCTTACACACAGGGTACGGAAAGGTAGAGGTTCTATCTCTTCCCCTCATTCCACAGGTACAAGTCCTGTCAATCCCTTCATGCCAGGCATCACCCATGAGGGGCTCCTCCTTGAGTTGTGAATTTCAAACTTGTCAAACAATGGAATCACTAAGGAAGCATTAAAAAGCACCAAGCCTCAAACCCATTCTTTAAGACACCGATTTAATTGAACCCTTCGTCCCAGAAAAATTTAAACAGAATCTCAAAGGACAGAGCAAAACAGACATTGGTGTTTTTCAATATTCTCCAGTTAATTTTTATGTATCTCCCCACATTTGATATTTCTATATCTAAACATACACACACAGTGATAAATATGTGATATGTGTATCATAGGGAAGATTTTCACGACCTTTTATTTTTTGGAGGGGGGGCGGGATTGTTCATGGGCTGGGAATTGAACCCAGTTCTCCTGCACGGTAGGCGAGAATTCTACCACTGAACCACTCATGCACATGTAAAATCATGCAGATGATTTCAATATATTGGCAGCGTTGAGAGTCACTGTTCTAAAGACCACCAGCAGCTGTCCCCAGGCTGTCTCCAAGGAGTCACCACACCAGTCCTCCTTATCTCATGTTCCAGGACCCATATGCTTCCACTACACAATGTGCCTCCTTTCTCTGCTCCACCACACATTCTATCAGAGAAGGAAGAAAGAGAAGACTGTAGGCCATCACACCTTAAAATAATAGTGTACATATTTATTTTTAAAAAGTTTGCTCCTACTAGTCACTTAATAGAAGTTAGAGGTCTTATATGTCTAGCTTCAAAATAATTGAAGCCATCCAAATTACCACATAATTGCATAAAAGATATTTGACACAGAAAGATGTATTGAAAACTCATCCTAACAGTAAATAGCAATATAATGTCATTTATATGTTAATGTTATTTATGTTATACATGCTATATATGTTATATGTATTATTTAATGTTAATTGAATGGTATAAAACATTGTCAAAAAAGGACATTATTTTTTAAAGTTAATGAAATAAAACAAATAAAATTATATCTGAGTATTTTCAAAAAAGGTTTAAACCTGGCTTACATGTAAAATTATATTAATTTATAATTCATTTTCACACTGAAGAAATATTTTCATACGTGTCCCTTCAATTTTCATTTTATCTTGAAAAATAATGTTGTGGCTTCTTGTTCTGAATTTGTCATTCATGAAAATTGGTGGGGCTGTGAGGGTGCAGTCCCGGACACAGGTCATTTTCTCTCGAGCACTGCAGATGCCCACCAGGCAGCTGCCACTTCCGTCCACACAGCACGAGCATCTCCGCCAAAATTCTTAGCCTAGATGCCAGTGGAGACAAAGCTTTTCACCTATGTAGCAATACCTAAATCGGTTTTATTTTTCACATTTCACTTACATAAACACAGTATTACAGTGTGTGTGTGCATGTGCACATGTGTGTGAGTTTCTAATTTTTATGCCTGATTTGCTCTTGGACAAAACTTCATGATTACTCAGAAGACACCCTTGGACATCTGTGGTTTCCCTTCAGCTCTTTACATGATCACTGTGAAGCCCCCAAAATATTTTCCACTGCTTTCCCCAAATCTATTTTGATTTTGTTGTTCAATTGTCTATCCAGGAAATTTTCTGGAAGTCTGAGCTTTCATCTTTTTGACCCTTTTTCCCCAACAAGGTCAGACATTTGAATTAAGACTCCTTTCCTTCCTTTACTTGGATGAGAATGATACCAAGGTTTAGATTTTACATTATAATCAAGGTCAAAGTTTTTGCATGTCAAAGTTAGTCTTATGGAATGCTTCCACTCTGTTTTTTTTTCTACTTTTATCTCTATTTCTCCATGTCTTCTTATGCTTTGAGAGTATTGGATTTTTAGTGTAAAAATGAAAAATTCCCCTGTGCTAAGTCAATGCAGTTTTCTGACCTGGTATTGTCATCAGTATTCAAAGCCGTTACATTTAAAAAGGCCAAACTTTTCCCATGTCTCGAAACTTTTCCAACTATTTAATTTTGAGATGTTCGTATGTTGATAATAATTATATATATAATATATGTATAAATAATATATGGATACATATATATATATATGTATAACGTTTCCCTACATGCGCTTTTATACAGGAGCAAATAGTATGACAAAATGGCATTTCATGCTGAAAGGGTAAGAAATGTCTAGCTAAAATACATATTCATATTTTGTTTTGGTTCAATTTGAATTTTATTAGCTGGTTTACATTTAACTTCCCCAGAACAATGTAGAGAAGAAAAATAACATTATGTTTCAATTAACCTTCACCCAAAAAACCTTTGTAAAAACAAACCCCACTTTACTCAGTAACTTTACACTCTTGTAATTGAATTTGATAAAACTGACATTCTGAGAGTTCAAGTTAGGAAAACAACAATCGTTCCAACAGATAGGTCTAATGGTGTGTGTTTACTCTGTGTGTCCTTCAACAGTATTGCTGCCATTATTGGATAATGAAAAGAAAAGCAAAACATGACTTAAGGCTAGAATAAAATTTTCCTGATTTTTTTAGGATAGAATAATTTCTTTTTTCTAACTGAAAGATATGCCTCTTATGTCAGTATTTGTGAAGACATTAAATAATATAAATCTTATTTTCTCAATGTTAATTACAAATAACATTTTGCATTTTCTGATAAGTAGCTCATAGTAGTTTCCTAATCAAATAGAAAATGAATAATTTTTCAATATTTCCAAGATACTTTCAATATAACCCAAAACTTGTTATTTTGAGTCAATAATTTAAATCAATGTATTTTATGAGTTATATGTTCTAAAAGCTTATGCAGTTTGAGACTGCACACTGCCTTTGAAAGAAAAGCATTGAGCAGATTTGCATGTTTGAAGAATGACCTTATAACATTTTGCTATAGATGTAACCACCTAGGAAGTTATTCCTCTCTCTATCATCCTCTGTTTTAGAATAAGCTGATGTCTATTAACACTAAGAGAGTTGGCCATTTAAAGTAATCAGCAAATTAATTAATAATCAGTATATTTAGCACTAACTTCTCACACATTGTCCAACTAATTTGTAGACAGTGAAGTATTTTTAAAAAAGGAACTTATAAGGGTTTCTCTGTTGAAACTGAAGGGCCCATCCATAGAATATTGTCTCTCATCTATTCACAGGAGCTGATCACTATAATGCAATATATGTGGTAATGTAATTATTTAAATACCTTTTAAGGATTGTTCGTAAAGGTGACTTTGAACTGATTCTTCACAGTTATACATCATAATTAATTCACACTATTCGTTATTGTTTCTAGTGCAAAGATGTGATAAAAGAAAAACTTTTCATGCTGTCTATGATCTCACAGGTTGGCTGAGCAATTCATGAATCAGGCAGCACCTAGCCAGAAAGTAGAAGTAGCTCCACCAAAGGGGTAAGAAGTGTAAGATCATTCAGAGCAAATGCAGAAGCAAGTAAAGAAGTGTTCTGATTGACACTGTTTCCATTTTACAAGTGGGGGAGGGTGTCTTACAGAGTGGGGAACAGATATACATTGATTAGTATGATATGTTTGTCCATTCCGGTAAGCTGTCTCTTTCGGACTGAAACTAGTTTTACTACCAGATTTTGCTTATCAGTAACCCTTTATAATGTGTTGTTCAGTTGTCTTAGAAAACTCTTGCAGGTCACTTGCTTTTTGTCTTCTGGACAAGCCCTTCTCTGAAAGGGGTTGTATCCCAGGAAAGTTCAATACAGGTGGTCATTTTCTTTTACTTAACAGATAAACAACAATCACTAGAGTATAATCTGCAAGAGAAATCAGGATGCTCAAAGATAGTCTTCCAAGAGAATACAAATCATTTGGATTTTACTATTTCAAGGACTTTGCAATTTTTTTCTGTTATTGCTTCTTGGCTAAGCTCATTAACTACTTCCTGATAGTAGCAAATTCAATATTGAAATTGCTAATTGGACCTTTATTATTGTGTCTATACATTCTTTTGTACCTCTACTGGTTCAACAATTTGATAGAACATTTTAATAAGTTAATTTTTCTTATTGGTATAACATACTATTTTAACATTTTTTCCATTTTTTTCCTAACCTATCAGAAAACTATTAAATGGATTGTTTCTGATATTAACTTGCTTATCAATTAAATGCAATCTAAATCCTTTAACAGAAATGGATTATTATAACTACTTTACTCAATAGTAAAATTTAAGAGCCTGTAATCTTTTCAGACAAATATTTCAGATGTTTTATTTGACACAAGATATTATGTTAGTCATAAACTTTTATGTTCAATTTATAAAATCTAATTTACCAAACTAATTATTCAGAAATCAAATTTCTGTCAACAAAATCTGGTTTGTTGTTGTTGTTTATCTGATTATAGTATTATTAGTTCCGCGATGGCATGCTATTTTATTTGTAACATAGAGGTACTTGCATTTTGAAATAGTACTCAATGTTTATGTGTCAAACAATGTTCTGAGAACTTTTAAATAATAATTCATTTAATCCTTATTTTATAATAAGGAAGCTAAAGCAAAAAGAAGATTTAATAACTTGGCCTAAATCACATAGCTGAAAGGAAAATAGAAAGAGAATTCAAATCCAGTAAGCCTACTGAAGTGCCTCAGCCCACTAAATTCTTAAACACTACAGCATTGTCTGAAAAGACTATGCCAAAATGGAACATGGCAGTACCGATGCCAGGTTCTAAATTAAATTCACATCTGCATGATTTTTTCGGATCAGCTAGATTATTTTATTTCAGGCTACAAAACTAAGGGAGGGCCCACCTGTGGCTTCCAATCATCAGTTGTGATTTTCTTTGATATTCAATATAAAGTTTTGGATTTGAAGTTCATTGCTGGGGTGGGGCAGGTTTATTTCTTCTTTTCCATGCATTAGAGGAAATAGACTTCAGTGTCCCACCTTTTTAGGGGAGACTTTCCTACTAGTCTCCTTGCTTTTAAGTAAGCCCTGGGTTTTTCCACTTATACACTAATTCCTGTGAGGCTATAAAACGTGAAGTTTAACATTGGCAAATGCCCTCCATTTGAAAGCCAAATTCAAAGTTCTACTTAATTCCCTGGCCACCTATTTAGATTTTGGGAATGAAAAGCCTTACTTTGTTGTCTGCTCATCCATGCATTTACTTTTATATTTTTAAATTTTATCCAGGATATTAGTTTTTGCGGTAGAGAACTGATCCGTGTCCCTAGACTTCTATGACACCAGAGGCAGGAGTTTATTCTAGATTTTCTTTAAAAACAGGCCATTTAATTCCTCCCACCTGCACCATGCATGTCCCATCTAGTTGTATTCTACAAGGGCATTTTAGCATAGGTAAGTTGAAAGGTACAAAGAAGAAAGACGCGAAAATAGAAATGCTTAAAATAATTCATAGCATGCTATCTGGAATAATAATGTATGCTATGCTCATAATTTTCCAATGAGAAGTAATATCTTCACATTTGCTTTTCCATTATCTTATTACTAAATATGAGATAAATATAGAGAGAAAAGTTTAGAAGTCAAACATAAAATTATAAAATCCTTCTGCCAAAACTTACTTCTTAATACCAAAAGAGTTTTGTTTTTAATTTCCTAAATTATACACTTTTTTCTTTTTTTATCATGTTAAAACACTGAAATTATACACTTTTAACATATAACTAATTTTCAATATTGTTTTATTAACAAGTGCTGTGTTGTAGTTATATATATTTCAAGTTATATGTGGAAAATACCAAATGACAAAAATGAACCAAACATATTTTATTTCAATAAAAGTTTAATTACTATTAATAGAACAAATGCGGGTGTATGGACAACTAGAGCCAAAGAAATCAGATCTCAATGAACAACAGTAATTAATTATAATTACTTTAAACCCAAAAGTATGCTATACTTAGAAAACCTTTTTGAATAATAAAATAATTTGTACTTTTGATTAATATTTTTAATGTTGATTCAATAAATCAATTATGTTTTATCATTTGGCTATTTTAATGAACTATTTAGAATATTTTATCTCTACAGCTCTGCTGCAAAATGCATACCACCAGAATATGTCTTGAGAAAAATATTAGCTTTAGACACACAGCATTCATGAAGGCAATGAACTATTTTAAAATTATAAATGTCTTGGGATTCATACATGCATCTGTATTTAAGGAGACATGGTGTGTTCTTTGATGAAGAATTAAACTGGAGGATGAGGATAAATTGTGTATTGTATTGTTCTCCTTCTCCTGGTGACTTGCTTTGGCCAAAAGAACGTGAAGGAAGGGAGAGTGGACCAGTTCTGTTCCTAGGCTTCAGAACCTAGAAGATATTCCTCACCTTCTTGGAACTTTGCCACCACCATAAGTAAGGTAGGGAGTAGCCACTGCATGGACAGACTCTGAGACTCCACCCTAAGGGGCCTGACAAGTCCACCAGCTGACTGTAGATGCCTTGGCAAGCCCAACTGGAATCAATTGAGCCTCACCCAGCACGGAAGAGCTGCTCAGCTGACCAAACTGCAAACCAAATGAACACTTCTTGCTTTGGTCACTAAATTTTGAGATAGTAAGTTGTACCGCAATAACACCTTAAAATGCACACAGCATTTTCCAAACACATGGTAGGGACACAAAATGATAACTTTTTAATAATTATATATTGTTTCTCTTTTGTATTAACATCACAAGATTGAAGTCTTTGAAAATATATCTTCCTGTTTCATCTTTACTAATTGCCTAGATAATTAGATTATTTCATTTTTGTATTGCTATAATTACTGACCTAAAGTCACTGTATGTGTTGATTTTTGTTAATAAGATAAGAACTCATTTTAAAATTAGCCTGACTAATACTAGTAGCACTATATTTTCTGTTTTATATTCCCATTTGACCAATAAATATGCTTCCAGTAGAAGAGAGTTTAGATCAAATGAGATATTTTCCTCCAAAAGATGATTGGGAAAGGATCCCTTCCTCTTCAGAAGGGAGAAATAAAGTGAGCTTTATGTCCTTTATTTATAATTGTTAGTCATCAGCTCAGAATAAATTCAATCAAGCAGCAAGGCCTTGTTTATTTACTATTTTTTTAGAATGATGTACAGCACAGAAAGACCATATATTTGTAGAGTTAGAGAATTCTGGAGTTGAAGTAAACCTTAGAGAGTCAAATAAATACAGCTGAAGAAATGAAGGACTATAAATTAGCCTTTGCCCAAAAGGATTGATGATCTAGTTCAAGTGACAAAATATTTGCATGATTAGTACTTTTTTGGAACAATAAGAATTAGAAAAAACTAGGAAAGAAAAGAGAGATTAAGTATAGTAAATATAAATCAACCACAATATGTGGCTGACAAAATATTAGACTTCCAAGTGAATGAATAAATGAATAAACAAAACAAACTAAGAACTTAGACATTAGTAGAAATATTATGCATAATATATTGCAATACATAATCTATAATATTATTTATGTATATATAAATAATGGCAGAGATGATGCCCCCTGCAAATACCCTTTGCTGATCAAATGACATCTGCTAGATAATGCCAATCAGGATGATGTGAAAATAAAAACCCTTCCGTAATAGATTACCTTGGCTTGGAAGAATTACCGGAACTTAATCAGGTGAATAAATTCAGGGTAATAGGATCGCAGTCTTCAGGAGAATTGGACATGTTCTGTTTGTCTTCAGGTATTGAAATTTGAACCAATATATGAAAGCTACAGGGAAGTGAGATTAACCTTTATGTTAATAAATAAGAAACTTCTAATACTAAGAACCCAGAAATATGGTATCCCTGCTTTGAAGTAGTCAAAATTCACAGTTATTATAATTGTTCAAGCCAAAATGAAGCAGTTACTTGGTGACATCAGTGCTTGGTATCAGACATGCAAAAAATGTGACCCTACAGTTAATATTTTTCAAGTATTATATTAGACTACCAACTGTATGAAACTATGTAAGGTAGGTAAAATCAATTTATGTGGAGTTTTAGCAATACCGCCTTTCCCTTCATTATGGAGATCTGGCCCATCTGCTATTAGGGATATGGAGAGAAGGTTGGATATAGATGGGAGCTGTCACAGTCAGTATAACCACAATTTAATATACAAGCTCTGCTAAATAAGTGAAGATTGCCTTCTCCCAGCATAAGGACCTGGGCGTATGGAGAGACTGCATCACCCTAGAGGACTCAAAATATACATGCTCAGATCTTATATTTATTAAATAGCATCACAGAACAACAGCAAAGTTGCTGCTTCCTCTTTCAACACCCAAATTTCTACCCAGCACATCTCTTAGGACATCTATGCTGACAATGAATACAGCACTGAGCTGACCTGTCAAGACGAAAATTTACATTGTAATAGGGGAATAATGTGATGTTTCAGTCTAACTGAACCAGCCCTATGCACTCCTTCCTTGGAGTTAGCCCTAATGTTAGGTGATTATCTTCCAGGGAACTGTCAACAGTATCATGGCCTGTGGTAGTTAGATTCAGTTGTCAACTTAGCAAGGTGAAGGCACCCAGCTCTGTTGCTGTGGACTTGAGCCAAAAGTACGTGAGCCTCGTCTATTGTTAATTATATCTGTAATTGGCTAGGAGGCGTGCCTACTGCAATGAATGATGTTTGACTTAATTGGCTGGTGCTTAAATGAGAGAGCACAATGTAGTACAGCCTAAGCAGCTTGGCATTCCTCATCTCAGCACTTGCAGTTCAGCCCAGGCCTTTGGAGGTGCAGAAAGGAATCACCCCAGGGAAAGTTGTCGGAACCCAGAGACCTGGAGAGAAGGCCAGCAGAGACCATCCTGTGCCTTCCCGCGTAAGAAAGAACCTCAGTGGAAAGTTAGCTGCCTTTCCTCTGAAGAACTAACAAAATAAATCCCCTTTTATTAAAAGCCAATCCATCTCTGGTGTGTTGCATTCTGGCAGCTAGCAAACTAGAACCAATTTGGTACCACGAGTGGGGTGCTGCTGCAATTTGCAAATACCAGATATGTTGAAATGGTTTTTTGGATGGCTAAGGGGAAGATTTTGGAGGAACTGCGAAGAGAACAATGGAGAAATCCTGGAGTGCTTGAAGAGACTGTTGGTGTAAATGGAACCACTGCCAATCTTGACAAAGGAGGACACAAAAGGGAAAAAAATGGAGTTTGCAGAGTGAGAACCACGGAAGATCAGTTCTGAGGCCAAGAAACCTCAGCCAGGAGAATGGACCCACCCATAAACATGGAGAAGGTGAGTTTACTCTGAAGGGCGAGGATGAGCCTCCCACCTTGTTGCAGTGGAAGTGTTATGAGCCTCAGGCCTTGGAGAAGGTAGAGCACGCTCCTTGGGGGACTGGTGAGAGCCTAGCTGCCACCACATGGAGGGGTTGAGCATGTGCCCTGGAAATGGCAGAGAGCCCAGGGGTGGCCCCGATGCCTGAAGAGAGTGGAGCTAAGTAACAGGTGGCCTCCTAAATGTTCCCCAAAGTTGATTTGGAAAGAGGTGGGCCACTGAATAGGCCCTCAGAAAGGGTGGGGCTGCCACTTTCTAAAGCTGAAGGATGAATGACTTTCAGACTTTGAAATCCGATGGTGTTTGCCCTGCAGGTTTTACATCTGTGTTCTTCCAATTTCTCCCTATGGCAATGAAAACCTGCATCCTGTGAATATCCTCCTTTGCATATTGGCACCAGACAACTTGCTTTGAGATTCACAGGTCCACAGTCGGAAGAAATTTTTTTTTGCACCTTAATATTGTTTAAGGTGATGCGTGTATCTGCCAAGTTGACAAGGGGTGGACATGTGGTAGTTAGATTCAGTTGTCAACTTGTCCAGGTGAAGGCACCTAGTTCTGTTGCTGTGGACATGAGCTAATGAATGGTACATGAACCTCATCTGTTGCTAATTACATCTGCAGTCGGCTAGGAGGTGTGCCTGCTGCAATGAATGACATTTGACTTAATTGGCTGGTGCTTAAATGAGAGATCACAACGTAGCACAACCCAAGCAGCTCAGCATTCCTCATCTCAGCACTTGCAGCTCAGCCCAGGCCTTTGGAGGTGCAGAAAGGAATCACCCCAGGGAAAGTTGTCAGAACCCAGAGGCCTGGAGAGAAAGCCAGCAGAGACCATCCTATGCCTTCCCACGTAAGAAAGAACCTCAGTGGTAAGTTAGCAGCCTTTTCTCTGAAGAACTAACAAAATAAATCCTCTTTTATTAAAAGCTGATCCATCTCTGGTGTGTTGCATTCCGGCAGCTAGCAAACTAAAACATGGCCCCATAGTCAGAACCTTAAAAGAGCCAGCCTTCTGCTTTCCTCTCTCTCCTAAAGATGGCAAACGGCAGAATATGACACACCTCCCTTTATGCTACTTTCATATTTCTGGGGGAAAACTTTCTTCCCTCAGATATTTGTCTACTTATTTCAAAAATATTATCTGAACTTAAATATACTAAGTATTTTACTGGAAATTTTAATCCTTCAATGATGCACTCTCCAGCAGAAGTGTTTAGTGTAAATATTAGTAGGAACCTTTTCAAAAATGACATTCAAATACATAGCTGTATTTTATCTGAACAGCACATCTTCCTTCCCAGAAGTGTTAAAGAATAGGTCTGATATTTCAATAAAGAATTTCTGGAGAGATATCAGAGGTTTCCTCTCATTTTGTGATTCTGTGCATTTGTATAAATGATATATCCACTTGCACATGTATTTTAGTCACATTATAGTAGCACCTTAGCTTATTGGCACATTTTATTTCTGAAGATAGCACTTTTCCTCTAAAATGAAACTCATAACAAACTCAAATCCATGATCATCAAATTGTTTGTTATTAATTGTTCATATGTCTAGCATGTTTTCAGTGTTTATTAAAATAAGGAGTTATTTTACACGTTCCAGTAGCCTTGTTTCTAGTCTAGATTTTAAACAAAATGTGTTAAGGGGAAAATTTTTCTCATTTTATTTTCCATGCAAGTGAAATTTCTGAAAACCCAATAGACTATAACTGCATTATCTTAGCTCATGTTATTAAAGTGTAACCTGGGAGGGGATAATGGGTACTGAGAGCAGGAAGGCTGGAATTTAATGGTATCCTGACATTTAAAGTAGAATCTCAATCTTTCTGATCAAAGGTTAGTCTTTATTCCAAGCTATTCCTTAAAATGCAATTCCTCTTGCTTAAAACTAGACTTTTCTTAATGCCCTCCTTGGCAATCAATCAGAACTTAGCTTTTTTTCTAAGTCCTTTGTTCCAAACATTCTTAATTTGACTTGAGATATTTTTCAAAGACAAGATAGTTTTCAAAATAAGAGAGCAAAGAGTAAGCTAGACAGTTGTTCTGTCTAATGTAAAAATGGGTATTTTTCTTTTTCTTTACCCCTTCTGTTTTTAATTATTGCTATTTAACTAACAACAAAAATAGTTGCTTTATCAGATAATATAAAGTTCCAAAATTCCAGCTTGAACAAGCTGCACTAATGGTAAGGGTGGTCTGACCTATTTCTCAATGATTCTCATCAGATAAACTAGGGTTCGTATCCGAGTCATGATATTGAAATTTTATCATGAAATTTTATTGGAAAGTACATTTTTTTTCTGTTCTTTACATAGACTACCTCAACAAAGTTAAACACTGGGCATTTGACTATCTCTGGCTTCACAATGGTCAGCCACATGTACTAAAGTCACACTCTGACTTGGTTATGTTTAACACTGAGATTTTTGCTCTCTTCGTAAAGGAAGCATCTAGGTATAGACTGGAGACTTACTTAAAAACTTTGAAGTAGACATCAAAATATCAATATTTTCTGCTTGCTACTGAAAACATGAGGGCAAGGAAGTATGGGAATAAAGGGCCCCAACTTCCTATACTTTTTTAATTTTATGATAAAGTCACTTGTCCTCTCAGAGCCTCAGTTTCTATGCCTGTAATATGGTCACATTCTCTTCTCTTCTCTCCTTTCCTCTTCTTCTCTCTTTCCCTCACCCATCCCTCTCTCTCTCTCTCCTTCTCCCTTCTCTCTCTTGCCTCACTTAAAGCAGCATTGGGAAGAGCTCTTCTACCATGTAAAACAGATCAATTCAGATCATTACTCTCCCTGCATCTGGATTGGTGAGCTCTGAGAACTCAGATGTGCTTACTGGTGGGTCCTAATGTTCACATTTCAGGAGAAAAAGCATAAGGCTTTGGCTTCAGGCCCAAGTCAAGTTCTCAAATGCATCTTCTTGAGCCAGGAAGTGCTCAGGGTCTTTAATTTCCACTTAGCTCCTTAATGAATTGCTCAGTTGTTCAGCCTCTGAAGGAAAGAGGAGTGAATGACCGGGTTCCTCCAGAACTCCCATGACTCATGTGGATAAATTAGCTATATGTGTGTGCCAATTATTTAGAGTGGAGAGATACACTATTTCTCTATTCAGAATATTGAAATATAAACGTATTTAATGAGTTAATGCAGTTTGCTAAGTTTCCTAGTTTATAACTTAATAAAATATTTTAGTTTGTTAAAGTTGCTAAGATGCAATATACCAGAAGTGGGCTGGCTTTTACCAATGGGGATTTGTTAGTTTACAAGCTTACAGTCCTGAAGCTGTGAAAATGTCCAAATCAAGGCACCAGCAGGCACTCTGGTGATCCTGGACTCCTCTTTCACATGGCATGGCACATGGCAGTGTCTGCTGGTCCTTCTCTCCTGGGTTGCATTGTTTTCAGCTTCTGGCTGCTCTATCTGTGAAATTCTTTCTGAGCTTCTGTGTCTGTTCTTCTCTCTCAGCTTCTAAGTGTTTCTATCTGGTTTCTGTGTCTTTCTCTTTGTACATCATGCTTTTATAAAGCAGTCCAGAAAAAGGATTACAACCCACCTGGGGCATGCCTCAACTGAAAAAACTAATCAAGGATCCCACCTACAACAGGTCTATATCTACAGGAAAGGATTAGGTCTAAGAACATGATCATTTCTGGGGTATATAACAGCTTCAAACTATCACAGCAGATATTCTTAAACTATAATAAAAGTAGTATAGCCAATACTAATGTATGATATATATATACATATTTTATATATAAAGTTGAATGTAATTTTATTCAAATTAATTTTAATAATATTATTGTTCAGGATCAGACTACTGAAAGAATTTCCCTATTGTGTTAAAGGCTGCTATTCATGATAGAATATCAATATCGGAATAGAATTTAGATGATTTCAACTCTGACTCCTTGTTTCAACCCAACTTAGACCAAAGACCAAACAGCACGCATGCCACGGAGTTACTCATGAGTTTAATTAGGGATTTAAGAATAGGAGCATATTTTTCTCGATGGTGGGCATCAGGAAATAGAAGTCAGTGCTCTGAGCAAAAGAGAGAAAGAGAGAGGAGGGCCGTGGGAGTGGCTTATAAAGGTTTAGGCCCAGTGTGTGACAGTGGACTTTCAGCAAGGTCTGGAGAGATTTGATTAGGGGAGGGGAGTTTTAATGACATTCATTCCCTCCGGAGGGGGTCTGTTGAATTTTTGGTTGTTTTGGAGGCTTCCTAAACTTTGTTGGCACTGAAATAGAATAAGGATTGAACACAAACCCATCCAAACACAATTTTGTAAATAACCCCAAAGCATGTACACACACAAAACCTGAATACAAAATCTAACTCTTCTCCCCAGCCTCCCTGGGGGTGAGTTACTGCTCTTAATGTAGCTAAGTTGCCCTACAAATTCCAAGTTTGAATTTTGCCAATATAGGGCATATCACCAATGAATTGTTGATATAATTCATAGCAATGCACATAAGACTCCCCGAGGTCAGGCAGGGTGGGAGACAACAAGGCCAGTGGATTCTAGACTAGGGCATCTGCATGGAGGGCCAGGACAGCCCTTTAGAGACAGAGCCCTGGAAACAGAAAAACCAAACACCAAACTCTAAAAAGTGGCATGTGTGACCAATAGTGACAGGGGATATCAGTAATACTGAAAGCTCCTTACATTATTATTTCTGGCAAAATATTCTTCTATAATGCAGGATATATTTCCCCCGTATGGGAATGGTAAGGGAATAAGGTCAAAATTATCCTGCTCTAAGACTATCTTCTAATGGTGCATTACAATAAAAAAGATAGAAATCAATATTTTATTAGATACCACCAGAATATATAATATTGGTAGAAAAAAAGAGTACATGTGAGACAGAGGAGATGGCTGCTTCTGGGTTGAGGGCCAGGAAGGGATGAGGCCAGAGCCCCAGCAGCTCTCTGGCTTACAGCTCCAAGGCACAGCACAGCTGGTGGCAAGATCTGGGTTGGAATTTTGTCAAATAGAGGCAGGCTTAAGATTTCTCAATACAAATATTTGAAAAAATAAAAAAAACAGAGGCAGGGCCCAGTCATCATGTTGTAGGTGGGTGATTGGAAGGGGCGATTGGGCACCTGATGGGGTCAAACAAACTGTGGGATCAGGGCCAAGGGCTTCTCTTACCACATTCTGCTTCCTTTCACCTACCCACTAATCAAGCCAACTGGTATCAAGCTCCAGGGCTCACCATACCACAGCTTGGATGGCACTGAAGCAGGAGCTATGATCCAAGTATCTCTGAAAAGGAAAAGGATCTGGGATCACTGACAGGGAAAGTACTGAAGCCAGATGTGAATACTTTCATTTGGCAAGAGCCCTAGATGGAACTGGCTGGGCTTTTAGGTACCCTTTGGTACTGTTCAAGTTGGAGAAGCTTTGGAGATTAGGGAAGATCCCAGGAAGGGAAAAGCCAGCCCAGGGACCTGGATTAATAAGTAAGGGGCATCTCTGTGTCCATGGAGTTCATTTGAGACAGATTGGGCTCCTACAAAGCACTGAGACAGGGTCTTCTACCCAGCCTTGCCTGAATAGAAGGGCCGAAATCTGTCTGGGTTGTTGAAAATCCACATGAAGGCACCATTGCCCCTTCTCCATCTTAGGGAGACACCAAGTCCCCAAACTCAGGGACAATGTTAATTGGGACTGAGTTTATAATTGGCCCATTCTAGGAGGTAGAAAGAGGAATGATTAAACATCACTTTACTCTCCAATCATTACAAAGTCTAAAGAGCTCTAGGTCAGTTGACACCCTAGAGCAGCACCCCAGGTCCCATCTCTTTCCCTAAACTCTAAGTGATACTCCAAATCCCTAAGTCATAGGACTCCTAAGAGCAAGGCAGTGGTAGGGGAGGGGAAGATGTCTTAGCTTTGACCTAACTCACCCTTGAACACCTCAAGTCTGTTGACTTTTGTCTGTCTTGATCATGTAGGTGACTGCGTGAAGTGTTCTTATAATGCAGATGGGGATGGGAGCTTGGGGCCTTATAATCTACCCACACACAGCAGACTACGTGCATTACATTCACATTCCACAGTAAGAGTATACGAGACATCAGGACACTAGGAGTCCCACACACAGAGAAAACAGCCTTGTAAAGTGGGGAAAACATGTGATTTCAGTTTCTTTTCCAGATTTCCCCGTGAGCAGAATTCTGCCAGGCCAGCAGGGTATTCCACATGGTCCAGTTTGCAGGGATGACAGTCCAAGGCACGCCAGTGGCATCTGACAATGACGGCTCAGTGTGCACTTAGCATTGAGATTATCACAGAAGCATGTTGCAAAAAACTGTTTGCTACAATGCTGAGGGTGAAAAGAAAAATGTTTATAGGTAACTGTCATGGTCAGGTTCATGTGTCAATTTGGCCAAGTGGTGGTACCTATTTGGTTGGGCAAGTGCTGACCTGTCTGTTGTAATGAGGACATTTCATAGAATTAAATCATGATCATGTCAGCTGCATCCACAGCTGATTCCATTTGTAATCAGCCAAACGGGAGTGTCTTCTGCAATGAGTGATGCTTAATCTGATCACTGGAAGCCTTTTAAGGAGGATTCAGAAGAGACAGGATCTTCCTGTTTGGCTGGCGAGCCTCTCCTGTGGAGTTCATCCAGACTCTGTATCGGAATCATCGGCTTCACAGTCTGCCCTGCAGATTTTGGACTCTGCATTCTTGTGGTCACGTGAGACACTATTATGAATTTTATATTCGCGAGTGTTCCCTATTGATTCTTTCTCTAGAGAATCCTAACTAATACAGTAACTATGAGAGGGAAATCTTGTTGATCTAAGAATATAAGCTAAATTTCCATTTATAGACAGAATGGAAATTCTGGAGAAGTTCCCGGAGAAGTGGTGTTATGAGGTGGTTTTAGATACCACACCTTTTCCCCCTACAATTGTAGGGAGGCTTCTGGAGTCAAATCCACAGTTAGCCAGGGCATAAAGTATGTCCACAGAGTCGTAAATGCTGTGCCTTGAGGTATGGGTGTCCTGGGTTGGTTACACATACAACTTTTGACATTTTGCACACAAACTATTGTCTAATACTTAAGTTCTGAGCAACCCAATACCTCATTGGCTTAGAGTTCCAAACCAGTGTGTTTGCATCGTCAGGACCATGGCCAATCAATCTTATTTTTCCCAATTTCTAAAGCTTCTGGCATAGGCAAAAGAAAGTTATTTTCAATACCTAGTTGTGGCTATAGTATTGTTGGTCCTTTTACCTGAATCTGGGGTGCCCACATGGACACTGTCATTACCAGTTCATCAGGAGCAGCTGCTCAGGACCTTGAATTGAGGCTAGTGAGGGACAAATGCAACTGGCATGTCCACTGCTGCAGAGATGCTTGTCATCTTTTAACTGCTCTTTTAAAAACTCATTCATCCTGTCAATTAACCCAGCTACTGTGAGGTTGTAAGACAAATGAAATATCCATAAGACATCATGTTCAGTAGCCAAAGCTTGCAATAGTTGTCCAGTAAGGTGGGTCCCCCATCACTATCCACATGTTTGAGAATCCTGAAGTATGCCCTTAGCTTTTCTAAGCTACGTATTATACCTCTTTGGTTAGCTTTCCCTACTAGGAATGCCAGCAACAGTCTAGTGTCTGTATCTGTGGCTCCAAAGGCATATTTTGGGGTGGGCCATGGTGGCTCAGCAGGCAGAGTTCTCGCCTGCCATGCTGGAGACCCAGGTTCAATTCACAGTGCCTGCTCATGCAATAACTTAAAAAAAAGGCATATTTTGCACCTTTGATTGAGGGAATGGCCCAATAAAATCTACCTGCTACCTGGTGACTGTAATCTGCTCATGGTCAGTGTGACCGAGTTGATGAGGAAACATTCTTGGGTGTTACAATTAACAGAAGCAGCAGGCATCTGTAACACCCTTTAGCTGTTGTCTGGTAATGGCCAGCTGAAATTTCTCCTCCAGTCTCAACAGAGTTTGATACCCTTGGGGTCTTGATTTCCTATGCAACCATTCAGCAGCCTCACACAATGTTGGCTCTAGACTATGAATCCTTGCTAAAGTATCTGCTTTAATACTGCTGGGTAAATAATCAACATTATGGGCAGAGACATTAAACCTGGTTATCTTTCACTTGTGACAGGCAGTATAGATGTGTTCCCACATTTCTTTTCCCCATAAGGGGCAGCAGAGAACAGTCTGGTGCTCTTGCTTCCACATAGCAATTCACAATGTCAGGCCCCAGTACACTGCCTAATTGTCAGTACAAATAGTTAATGCATCTCCTGGATCATGGACAATGATCGTCCACACATCCCTTAATTTGGCCCATTGGCTGCTTTGCATGGTCCAGTTTCTCACCATATAGTATCTGTACTAGATTGCATGGCTGCTGTTGCCCAGGTGGTGGGCTGTTGTGCGCTGATCCATAAGTCTACCATGCAGATTCAGATATATTGCCATATCCATCAACAGTGGTCACAGAAACAGCCCACACAGGAAGATCAGCAGGGAAGGGCAAGCATTGTTCTTCCACATAGAAGACTGGTCCTAAGATATGCATGGCTGCACTTAAAGAGCTATTGTTAAAAATGCTGCACTGTAGCACACAAAGTTTCCATTTCATTAATGTACTCAATTGTACACTGTCAGAGTGAGTCTTAGTGGCAGTGTCCAATATCCATATCCTTATAAGGATGGCTGTTCTTAATTTCTTGAGGCATTTCTGAGTTAGACCTTCAACTTGCAATAAGACATTATAGACAGCGCACAGTTGCTTTTCTAAAGGGTTATACTGTAATTCTAGTTATTTTCCAGATTTGAGACCAAACCAGAGCTGAGACCAGAAGCCTATGGAAACTTGCTTTGCTTGTTGCCTTTGTCACAAGCCCCACCCAAAGCCAATTGGTACTGGCCACATCTAATTCGCAAGGCAAATCTAGGTCCAACTCCCATAAAATCTGAACTTGTGCAATTGCCCATTTGGCCTTTTCAAAAGCAACTTGCTCTGGAACATCTTATTCCAACATTTTTCCTTTTCTAACTAGAGCATGCAGAGTTGTATAATCTGTGCTAAATGGGGTGTAAATGGTCTCCAATAATCCAACACACCAAGAAAGCTTTAAGCTATTTAGAAGTATGTCAGGTGTGGCAATTTTGCACTTTATCAACAACAGCAGGAGGAATAGTCTTAGTCTTACCTGAACAAACAAGAGCCAAGAATTTGACAGAGCATCCAGGCCCTTGTAATTTGTCCTGATTTACTGCCTGTGCTGGTTTGAAATTGTCATGTACTTCAGAAAAGCCATGTTTTCTTAATCCTGATTCAATATTATAGGAGGGAAATTTTGATTGGATTGTTTCCATGGAAATGTAACACACCCAATTGTGGGTGAGACCTTTGATTGGATTGTCACATGGAGATGTGATCCACTCAATTGTGGGTATGACTTTTTAATTAGATGGAGATGCGACTCTGCCCATTTAAGGTGTTTATTAGTTTACTGGAGTCCTTTAAAAGGGGAAGCATTCTGGAGAAAGCTCAGAAGTAACATAGATTCAGACATTTGGAGATGCTTGGAATGCTGAAGGAGATGCTTAGAGTGCCAATTGAAAGAGCAGATGCCTAGACACAGATGTTTGGAGATGCAGAGCCCAGCAGATCTCATCATGTGTCTTCCCCTAAAATGCCAAGCAAGCCAGAGCCAGAAGGATCCACAGGGACTGAGAGAGCCATTTGAACACAGAAGGTGGGAGAGGATGCAGACACCAGCCATGTGCCTTTTCCATATGATAGACATTGGCCTTTCTTTGAAGTTCTAGTATCCTTCTCTGGATTCATTAGTTTGGACGTTTTTTCATCTTAGAACTGGAAACTTGTAACTGAATAAATCACCTTCATAAGAGCCAACCCATTTCTGATATATTGCATTCTGGCAGAATTAGTAACCTAAAAAACTGCTCATCTTCAGTTCTCAATGTGGGCCACTATGGTCTTAGTGATGGTTTCCGATTCTGTAAAAGAGTTCATGGTTAACATTGCATCATCAATATAATGAAAAAAAAAAAAAAACCTCTGCTGGAGGTTTCCACATTTTTAAATTTTGGGCTACCAAACAAAAGCAAATAGTGGAACAATGAAGATATCCTCACGGTAGCACAGTAAATGTCCACTGTTGTCCTTCCCACATGAAGACAAACACAGGCTAGCTGGAGGGGTCTAAAGAAATACTAAAAAGGCATTAGTAAGATCTAACACAAAATTAAATTGGCCTAGTTGAGTACTAATGTCCTATAACAAAATAACTATGTTTGGTACAGCTGCAAAGAAAGGAGTTACTTTTTAAAGTTTTCCATAATCTATAGTCACGTGCCAGGCACCATAATGCTTCTTCACTGGCCAGACTGGGCTATTAAATGGACTTTGAGTGGAGATTATAATGCCCACTTTCTCTAATTCCTTAATGGTGGCAGTAATTTCTTGATGGCCCCTGGTAACATATTGGCACACCACCACCATGCCTCTGGGGGAGGGTACCTCTACTGGTGACCACTTAGCATGTCCTCTTTGAATGGTTCTGACCACCTGACCATTGGAGACAGAATTTACCTACAGCAGTTTGTGAAGTGATATTTTGCAAAATATCAATTCCCAATATATATTCTAGAAGAAAAATTATGTACACACATATTTTTGAGGTGGTAACTGGCCAATCTACATTAGTAGTTGTTGTTGTGTTGTTTTAATACTTTGGCCCCAATACCTGGCAATGGCTAATGTATGCCCACTGGGTTGAGACCATTTTTCACATATTAAGGTACATTCTGCACCAGTGTCCACAAGTGCCAAAACCCTATCCCATTAGTAGGGTACCAAAGGCTGCTACTTAATATGCAGTCTCCAATCCCCAGTGTCCCCATATATAGCTCTTATTTTGGGATCCTGGCCATTCCCCTATGCAAGGGGAAAAGGAGCTCACCAGGCCTCCTCAGCAGGAGTAGTAGAGGGCCCCATAAACTGTAAGGGCCAGGTCTTTCGGCCTTAGTTTCTCTCCCCATCCGCTGATCTCATTCAAGTCTAACATATCTTTGTTCTTTGAGTAATTTACTCCACAACCTGACAAGTACTATATTTGGCTGCCCATCAACACCTTCAATTTTAATGTCAGTGGCTATTAGTTTGGCCCACAACTGTCAGTGTGATACGTGGTTTGCACCATCATGCCCCTTTGGGGCACAACCTGTAGCTCTTATTCCAGCCCCTCTGTACCTTAGATGTACTGAGTCTCCTAAATTGGTCACAATTTGGACAACCTTGGAAATAGGTACAAGAGTCCATGCCACTGATTGTGGGCACTATCTAAGATAGCATCTTTTATGCTGTTGTGAAAGTTTCATTATCTGGTCCAACAAAATTAATAGCATAAATGTTATGCTTCATTCCTGATCCCCTCTGTACATCTTGCAATTCATTAGCATATTCCAGTGGGAGCAGCATGTAGTATGTCTCCCACATTGGGCCAAATTTCACTACATTGAGTTATGAGCCAATGTAGCAATGCATTGGATTCTGGCTTGGCAACCAGAGTATATATACATTGGCAGAGGTAGGGGTGTGTACTAATTGAGGCTAATTTGTTTATTTCTTTTCCTGAAAATAAAACTCTCTACACACTAGTGTCCAAAGATGTAGTAGTCAATTTAGCAGGACTTCTTTAGGCTTTTGTCTGTATTGATTCCCAATTTCATGAAATTCAGTGGCAGTACAGCCCCACATGTTAACTAAGATATTTTGGTCAAGAGGGAATGCTGAGACAGCTGCAGTGGCAGCAGCACCAGCACCCTCAGCATCAACCCCCCCCCCCCCAGGGGGATTGAGGGTGCTGAATATGTTCTGACTTAACTGAACCAAAGGAGGAAAAAGCTTCCTTTCCTTATTTTCAATATCCCAGTCAGACTGGAGTTCATCATCATCTGAAAATAAATCAACAGGACCCCATATTTGGGGTCCAAGGAAGTCAGGATATGTCTCACTTGCCCCTTTGGCAGTCTGTGGCTTTGTCATGGTCAGGTTCATGTGTCAACTTGGCCAAGTGGTGGTACCTGGTTGTCTGGTTGGGCAAGTGCTGGCCTATCTGTTGCAATGGGGACATTTCATAGAATTAGATCATGATCATATCAGCTGCACCCACAGCTGATTCCATTTGTAATCAGCCAAGGGGAGTGTCTTCTGCAATGTGTGATGCTCAATCTAATCACTGGAAGCCTTTAAAGGAGGATTCAGAAGAGACAGGCTCTCTTCCTGCTTCAGCTGGTGAGCCTCTCCTGTGGAGTTCATCCAGACTCTCCAGAGGAATTGTTGACTTCACAGCTTATCCTGTGGATTTTGGGCTCTGCATTTCCATGGTAACATGAGGCACTTTTATAAATTTTATATTTGTGAGTGTTCCCTATTGATTCTGTTTCTCTAGAGAACCCTAACTAATACATCTTGGTACCAGGAGTGGTTCTTAAGAAACAGAACCTTAAAAATGGGTTTTTATGAATGGTTTTCTACTCTGACTGGACTCAAAGGCACTAAGGACTCTGATTCCCATAATCAGAATAACACTCCCAATCCATGGAGCGAGTTGGCAACAGAGATAGTCAAAACATCACCCTTCAATTCTCCTAACGCTTTGCTTGTACGAAGCCAGCCTCTGGGGGATACTGTTTTTGACACCTTTACAGAGTTTTGTGCAAATAAAGGTACAGAGATGTTGGCTGGTTGTTGTTAGACATACAGTCTACATTAAGGAATGAAAAGGTTGGGCTTAAGTCTTCAAACGAGATACTTAAGCGCCATCTGACAGATGTAGTAGTTTTTATGAATATCCTGAAGGAAAATCTTATTTCCTGTAGCCGTAGACTTGAGATCTCAGAAAATCAGATTCAGACTCTTATTAGTAGAGTAGCAACTTTACAACATAAACTGAAATCTCAATGTTGCATGGTATCTGCCGTTAAAGTGAGGGCATTGATTGGAAAGGAGTGGGATCCTGAAAAATGAGATGGTGACATGTGGATTGATAATGATGTCGGGGGTGAGGTTGAAACCCTAGGTCATGCTGAGTCTTCTCTAGATAACCCTGTAATAGTCTGCCCAGAGGACACAGACACTCCACCTCCAGCCTGCCTTGAGGAGTTAGCCACCCAACCTCCTCCCGAAGGGATTAGCCCTAGAGTGATCAATCCTGTTTCACCAGATGAAACTGCAAATGAATGCCTTGAAGCAAATGGCTTGGAAGATATTTCTAATTCATTTCATGACCTACCCCCACCACCTCTCATTTCTTCCAGACCTATAACTAGACTAAAGTCCCAACAGGCTCCTAAAGGTGAGGTACAAAGTATCACACATGAGGAGGTAAGTTATACTCCAAAAGAATTGTGTGAGTTTTCCAGTTTATATAGACGGAAATCATGGGAATATGTGTGGCAAAGGATTTTAAGGTGTGGGATAATGGTGGGAGGAATATAAGGTTGGATCAGGCTGAATTTATTGATATGGGCCCACTAAGCAGAGATTCTGCATTCAATGTTATAGCTCGAGCAGTTAGAAAAGGTATTAACAGTTTGTTTTGATGGTTAGTTGAAACATGGATCAAAAGGTGGCTGACAATCCCTGAGGTTGAAATGCCAGAACTGCCCAGGTATAATGTAGATGAGGGGATCCAGAAGCTTACAGAGATTGGAATGTTAGAGTGGATTTATCATGCAAAGCCTGCTCTTACACCTCTGGATGGATGCACCTTTTACCAGAACAGTGAGAAATAAATTTGTGAGACTGGCACCATCATCCCTAAAGATCTTTGTGGTTGCACTTCTCTGTAGGTCAGATATCACTGTACGAACTGCTGTCACTGAGCTGGAATCCTTAAACACACTAGGGATGATGGGATCCCGAGTTGGCAGAAGCCAGATGGCAGCACTTAATTGCCAAAGACAGGGTAGACGTGGCTATTATAATAGACAACAAACTCAAAGCAGGTGTCAAAATTATATGGCCCGCAGAGATTTGTGGCACAGGCTAGTAAATCATGGGGTATCTAGAAATACTATAGAAGGGCAGTCTACTAAATTCCTATTCAAGTTGTATAAACAAAAGAATTCTAGGTCAAGTGAACAGAAGTCTAACTTGAATTAGAAAAACACAGAGTCACGGCCCCTTAATCAATTTCCAGACCTGAGGCAGTTTACAGACTCATAGACCCTTGAATGAAGGGGAGACCACATCCCTTTGGGGGAGAACCCTCTTCACTGCCACAAATTTATACTGTTAATCATCCTCCAAACCTTCCCCAATGAGACCAAGGGCATTTTACCAGGTTAACTGTGCATTGGAGAAAAGGAAATGATCAGATATTTCGTGGATTATTAGACACTGGTTTAGAAGTGACATTAATTCCAGGGGACCCAAAACATCACTCTTGTCCACCAGTCAGAGTGGGCACTTATGGAGGCCAGGTGATCAATGGAGTTTTAGCTCAGGTCCATCTCACAGTGGGTCCAGTGGGCCCTCAGACCCGTGCTATAGTTATTTCCCCAGTTCCAGAATGTATAATTGGTATAGACATACTGAGCAACTGGCAGAATCCCCACACTGGCTCTCTAACTTGTGCAGTGAGGGCTATTATGGTGAGAAAGGCCAAGTGGAAGCCACTAAAACTGCCCCCACTGGGAAAAAAAGTAAATCAGAAGTAATACCGGATTCCTGGAGGGATTGCAGAGATTACTGCCACTCTTAAGGACTTGAAGGATGCAGGCGTGGTGATTCCCACCACATCCCCATTCAACTCTCCTATTTGGCCTGTTCAAAAACAGATGGGTCTTGGAGGATGACAGTCAGATTATCGTAAACTCAACCAGGTGGTAACTCCAATTGCAGCTGCTGTTCCAGATGTGGTATCATTGCTTGAGCAAATCAATACATCCCCTGGTACCTGGTATGCAACTATTGATCTGGCAAATGCTTTTTTCTTAATAGCTATTAGTTAGGACCACCAGAAACAGTTTGCTTTCAGCTGGCAAGGTCAGCAATATACTTTCACTGTCCTACCTCAGGGGTATATCAACTCTCCAGCGCTATGTCATAATCTTGTCTGCAGGGATCTTGATCGTGTCTCCCTCTCACAAGCCATTACACTGGTCCATTATATTGATGATATCATGTTGATTGGACCTAGTGGGCAAGAAATAGCAACTACTCAAGACTTACTGCTAAGGTGTTTGCTTTTCAGAGGATGGGAAACAAATCCAACAAAAATACAGGGGACTTCTTCCTCATTGAAATTTCTAGGTGTCCAGTGGTGTGGGGCATGTCAAGATATCCCTTCTAAGGTAAAGGATAAGGTTCTGCATCTGGCCCCTCCTACAACCAAAAAAGAGGCACAATGCCTAGTTACTCTCTTTGGATTTTGGTGACAACATATTCCTCATCTGGGTGTGCTACTCTGGCACATTTACTGAGTGACCAGAAAAACTGCTAATTTTGAGTGGGGACCTGAACAACAGGAGGCTCTGTGACAGGTCCAGGTTGCTGTACAAGCTGCTCTGCCACTTGGGTCATATGATCCAACAGATCCAATGGTGCTGGAAGTGTCAGTGGCAAATAGAGATGCTGTCTGGAGCCTTTGGCAGGCCCCTGTAGGAGAATCACAATGAAGACCCTTAGGGTTTTGGAGCAAAGCCTTACCATCTGCTGCAGATAACTACTCTCTTTTAGAGAAACAGCTTTTGGCCTGCTACTGGGCCTTAGTAGAGACTGAACACTTAACCATGGACCACCAAGTTACCATGAGACCTGAGTCGCCTATCATGAGCTGGGTGTTGTCTGACACACCAAGCCATAAAGTTGGGTGTGCACAGCAGCACTCTATTGCAAAATGGAAATGGTATATACAAGATAGGGCCAGAGCAGGTCCTGAAGACACAAGTAAGTTACTTGAAGAAGTGGCCTAAATGCCCATGGTCTCCACTACTGCCACATTACCTTTTCTTTCCCAGACCAGAGCTATGGCCTCTTGGGGAGTTCCTTATGGTGAACTGACTGAGGAAGAGAATACCTGGGCCTGGTTTACAGATGGTTCAGCATGATATGCAGGTACCACCTGAAAGTGGACAGCTGCAGCATTACAACCCCTTTCTGGGGTGTCCTTGAAGGACAGTGGTGAGGGAAAATCCTGCCAGTGGGCAGAACTTTGAGCAGTGAACCTAGTTGTTAATTTTTCTTGGAAGGAAAACTGGCCAGAGGTGCATTTGTATACTGACTCATGGGTTGTTGCTAATGGTTTGGCTGGATGGTCAGGGACTTGGAAAGACCATAATTGGAAAATTGGTGACAAAGAGGTCTGGGGAAGAGGTATGTGGATAGTCCTTTCTGAGTGGGCTTAAAACATGAACATATTTGTGTCCCATATGAATGCACACCAGAGGGTGACTTCAGCAGAGGAACGATTTAATAATCAAGTGGATAAGATGACCCGTTCTTTGGATAACAGTCAGCCTCTTTCCCCAGCAACTCCTATCATTGCCCATTGGGCTCATGAACAAAGTGGCCATGGTGGTAGGGATGGAGGTTATGCATGGGCTCATCAACATGGACTTTCACTCACCAAGACTGACATGGCTACAGCCACTGCTGAGTGCCCAATCTGCCAGCAGCAGAGACCCACACTCAGCCCCCGATATGGCACCTTTCCCCGAGATACCAGCCAGCTACATGGTGGCAGGTTGATTACATTGAACCACTCCCTTCATGGAAGGGGCAGTGATTTGTTCTAACTGGAATAGACACATACTCTGGATATGGGTTTGCTTTCCCTGCACGCAATGCTTCTGCCAAAACTACCATCCGTGGGCTTACAGAATGCCTTATCCATCATCATGGTATTCCATACAACTTTGCTTCTGATCAAGGAACACACTTCACAGCAAATGAAGTGCAGGAATGGGCACATGCTCATGGAATTCTCTGGTCTTACCATGTTCCCCATCATCCAGAAGCACCTGGAGTGATAGAATGATGAAATGGCCTTTTGAAAACTCAATTATGATGCCAACTAAGTGGAAATACCTTGAAAGGTTGGGGTAATGTTCTCCAGGAAGGTGTATATTCTCTGAATCAGCATCCTCTGTATGGTGCTATTTCTCCCATAGCCAGGATCCATGGGTCCAGGAACCAAGGGGTAGAAATGGGAGTGGTACCACTCACTATTACCCTTAGTGATCCACTAGGAAAATTTTTGCTTCCTGTTCCTGTGGCCTTGAGATCTGCTGGTCTACAGGTTTCAGTTCCAAAAGGGGGAGTGCTTCCATCAGGAGAAACAACAATGATTCCATTGAATTGGAATCTAAGACTGTCACTTGGTCACTTTGGGCTACTCATGCCCCTGGATCAACAAACCAAGAAGGGGATTACATGATTGACCCTGACTATCCGGGGGAAATAGGACTTCACCTACACAATGGAAGTAAAGAAGAGATTTCTTGACATATAGGAGATCCCCTAGGACGTCTTTTAGTACTACCATGCCCTTTGATTAAAATCAATGCAAAACTGCAACAGCCCAATCCAGGCAAGACTACCAATGGGTCTGAAACTTCAGGAATGAAGGTTTGGGTCACCCCACCAGGCAAAGAACCACAGCCAGCTGAAGAGCTTGCTGAGCGTAAAGGGAACACGGAATGGTTAGTGGAAGAAGGTAGTGATAAATATGAACTACGACCCCCTGATCAGTTACAGAAATGAAGACTGTGATGTTGTTTTGTTCCTGTTATACTATTTAAGTTGTAAGATACCAAGTTTAAGAATGAATATTACCCAAGGACTGGCACCCTATTCCAGAGAGAATTAATGTGTTTCCAGTTATATGCAGGACAGTTAAATATTGTTAGGTGAAAGAAAACTGTGTGTGTTTTAATGTTTTTTATTTAAAATTAGATGTGGTTTAAGGTGATATATATAGCTGCCAAGTTCATAAGGGGTGGAATGTCATGGCCATGTTCATGTGTCAACTTGGCCATGTGGGGATACCTGTTTGTCTGGTTGAGCAAGTGCTGGCCTGTCTGTTACAGTGAGGACATTTCATAGAATTAAATCATGATCATGTCAGTTGCATCCACAGCTGATTCCACTTGTAATCAGCCAAGGAGAGTGTCTTCTGCAATGAATGATGCTCAGTCTAATCACTGAAAGTCTTTTATGGGGGATTCAGAAGAGACAGGCTCTCTTCCTGCTTTGACTGGCGAGCTTCTCCTGTGGAGTTCGTCCAGACCCTCCATCAGAATCGTTGGCTTCACAGCCTGCCCTGTGGATTTTGGACTCTGTGTTCTCATGGTCACATGAGACACTTTTATAAATTTTTTTTTTTTATGTTTGTGAGTGTTCCCTATTGATTCTGTTTCTCTAGAGAACCCTAACTAATACAGCCTTCTTATTCTAGCATACCAGCATGTCAATATTTCTAAACTTGTATCTACATGTCATAGCCTCTCAGCAAATGCATCCTTACAAGCTGCTTAGACTATACAACAAGTCCCTTTCTAATTTAAGTTCTTTTAGGCAGTGAACTGCAGCTTTGGCAGCCAGAGCCTCTTGCATAGCTGAACATGCAGCTCCCAACAGAGGCCATGCGACAGCTGCAGTGGCCTGATGGCTCTCCTTTTTCTTACAAAATTCTGACTGTCCTGTACCCTGAGGCACAAGTACTAAAAGTCTGGCCTGGGAGTCCTGGGGATTCCTATACTCCTTGGTGGTCTCCATTCATCTGGGAGGGTTGCAACCCCTCCATACATAGATGCTGCTGGCTATCCTTGGCTTTCCCCCAGTGAGTCTCCCTTTTACAACTGGCAGTCTTTGGTTCCTGACAACTGGCAGTCTTTGGTTCCTGACCAGCTCACCAAATTTTCCAACCCTACTTACTCTCAAGGCCAAAGAACACTTCTGAGAAAATTTTACCCATGAGTCTAATTAATTAAGGTCTCATGAACAGGAGAAGATTCTTCCTAATGGTGAGCAGTAGGGCAATGGAAGTCCATATTGTGCACAAAAACAAGAGAGAATGGAGTGCTACAGGAGCAGCTTATGAAGGTTTAGTTCCACGGGGGTAACAACATTTTTAGCAAAGTCTGGTGAGATTTCATTAGAGGAGGGGAGTTTCAATGACATCCTTTCCCCCTGAGGGTGTCTGTTGACCTTTAATGTCTGTCTCAGTCATGTAGGTGCCTGGATTCAGGAGTTGTTCTCATACTGGAGGAGGGGGTGGGGCCCAGGCCCTGAGTCCTCACTCTCTTTCCTCATACATATGAAGTAACTGAGATCAAGAGGGGTGAGAGAAGTCTCCTAAAGTCACGTAGATGAGGAAGTGAGTGAGAAAAGTAGAGCCATGACTGAGAAAGCTGAGTAAACTGAAGCAGAGGCCACACAGAACTGGGAACACATAGATAACTGATCAAATAAAAGACTTGTACAATACAAGCAGAGGCATTTTGATTAAATATTAGTATAAAAACATTTTTAGGTTGCATAGTCTAATAATAAAATTCAGATCACAGCAAATGCACTTAAAACATAACCGCCTGAAAACATCAAATGGTTTCCATAATTTATAAATGTGGCTATGTTTATTGGTGGGTTTTAGAGATATGTAACTCTGACACAGATAGCAGCCATGTTACAGAAGTATTGCAACTTTTAAAATTGGTATATTGCATTTTAAGATAACCTGAAAGCAATTATTTTATTTCAATGCCTCAGTGACTTACAATATAAGGGACAGCTTTGAAATGAATGTTCAAGCACCTTAAGATTAATCAAAGCAAAACTCTCGAAGAGAATGAATGAAAAATATATAAGTGGTTCTTGTTTCTAGAGATGATTGAGCACACCAAGATTTTACTATACACACTCTTTAATGGAAGGTGACTTAACAAGAAGCAATTTAGCAATGACAATTTCCTATTTCCACTTCAGTTGGAAATGCTAATCATACAAACTGAAGGGAAAGTTGGAAACATTGTTCTAAATGATGGAGATCCCAAAACTTTAAAAATTAGGGGAGAAATACATATATATATTACTGTATTTTCATTTTATTAAAAATTTCAAGTTATAAACTAGTTACATTTCAGAATCTCTCAAACTTATTACCTTACTAATTTACATAGAAGTAGGGGTCATTCACAAAGGCAAGATGTTATTCCAACTAGCATCTCAGATTAATTTCATACAGCAGTGATAGGTATTTAAACAGTTTAAAAGCTGTGTTGAACTTAAAAATGTCCTAAAAATTAACTTTGAGTAGAAGGTCATGATGTCTATGTTATATTTTTTAACAGAAAAATTTGAACATTTTTAAAATGCAGGAACTCATTAGCAAGCCATTTATTAGTTGAAGTAAGAAAGGACCAAGTAACATAACCGGATAGATTTGGGAATGAGTATTATTGATTGAATAATGAGAAATAAAGGAAGATAAAGGCAGTGGGTTAAGGAAAAGAGCAGCAACCTTCAAATGACTCACCCTCCATTGCAACATTATGCTATGCCTTGGAACAATGTTCTAAAAACAAAAATCAGGTTTTCTTTATGGATTCAACCAATGATGTAATTCCCTCTTAAATCCTAAAACTGTCACAGATATATGCAGCGATTAGACAGTCAATTTTTTTGTACCCAGAATGCCTGGCTTGGTGACCAAATAACAATTATGCAAATAGGACTTTAGAAATAGGCACCTTCCACTCTAGGGTTAAGGATAGTTGTCACTTGAAAGGTGATATTTCTAAAGATAATGAACCCAAGAAATTCTACAGTATTAACAGAATTTTTTGTTTAAGCTTCTTCCATCCAATTCCATAATTAAGTGAAAAAAAATCACTCTTTCGTGGACTTAAATGTACTGCATTTTTTTTTGTTTTAAATCATGTGCTAAAGTTATCATTTGTCCATGTATATTTTCAGTGTGTCTCCATGAGAATATAAATTTCAGTGGGACGAGGACCATATTTTGTTTTCATTATTGTTTTATTTCTAATACTTAGTTAACACAGTGCCTGGCACAATACATAGCTGTAGGATTTTTTTTTAATGACTTAATGAATGTTTTGTGCCCTTATACTTATTTATGTCTTTTGGATATCTATGAGTTTTTCAGCTCCCTGTATTTCTGGCATTCAGATAGATGCTGTCACCTTGGCACAGTTCTGTCTCCTGGGAGACTGTATCTTGTTTCTAGCCCCTCTTGCTTCCTACCAAATTGGCTTCCTCAATAAACAATATAAACTGTAGCTGATAAAGAGCCTTGCTACATTCCAGAACTCATAAGGTCACACTCTTGACCTATATCACTGATTAGATGTTTCTTATATGGTGACACTTTTCTGAAATTGAACTGAAGCTTTGTATCCTTGACTTTGAGTGTTGCAGATATGGGTTGCACTAGTGCAAGGAGAGTGGATTCAGAGGGCAAGCAGTGTTCTTTCCATTCCTTCTCTCTCCATATACTGAACATTTTATCTGTATAGTAGTATATAACAGCACTGAAGTTTATATTTCCACTCTTTTAATGAATTTACAATTAATTCCAAATACCATTCTTTTTTAGACAAGCTATCATTAAAATGAGACTAAGTATCATAAATACAGTGTCTTTAAACACTTAATAACCTCAGCCTTATCTTTTGTGCCATCAATTTTTTAATGCACTAAATTGATGTTAGATTTTCACATACTAGAGATTTTAATAGTTTTAACAGTTAATCCATTATTTCTACACATACACAAGTACGTATACATACCGAATTCTTGTAGTGAAGATATTTTGAATTGTCTTCTGAAAGCAACAATATTTTTAGCTCTGAAAGTATTATTTCCAATGCAGAGTAAGGCTCTTTGGAAAACACCATCTCTGCCTTCTGGATAGCCAACTACAAAAATTGAGATGAAATAATAACTCAGTGGCCTACAAGACTATGGAACATCAGAGGATATAAAGAATAATGTTAAGAATGGTACATGGAGCATGGAGTGAAACACTGCCACAGAATCTGACTATTAAAACTTCGATGGAACTTCGAAGTAAACTCAAGGAAGATTGTACTGTCATCTTAAAATTGTCCTAGTGAAGGAGATGGAAACTAAAGTCTACAATACGCTGCATACCAAAAGATGGACTTTATTTCTTTGTTTACTTTCTCTCATGGCCTTTGGGAGAAAAAGTTGAAAAAGTTAATAACATTGCAAGGAAATTCAGACCATGAGAACTATTGAGTTTCCATCCTGCTTCACAGCAAGGAATGTAAATAGACATATCTGAGAACCATTCAGTGTTTCAACCTCAGGCAGAGCTTCTGGACAGCAAACAGAGAGGAGAGCTAGAAGTACAGCAGGGGTAGCTATTTTTTCCACTTATTCGGACATGACAATGTTTATTTTTAAATGCCAACAGACACTATACCTTAGGCAAGTGCATATTTCACAGTTCCAGGTAGCAGTGATGAAATCTGAATTTCTCTATTGGACAGTAAACTTCTTAAAAAAGGTCAAAAGACTTTTTTTCAAATCTAATGCTGTTAAAAAGATAAAAAAGAAAGAAAGAAGAGGAAGGGATGAAAACATGTTTTTCTTTACTAGGTTATAGTCATTCTCATACTCTATTTCCAATTTCAACTTATTTTTATAAGTCCTTGCATATAGTAAGTGCTCAGTAAATATTAAATAAATTATGTAACAAATTAATACTTGAAGTATTTTAATGATACACAGGATATTTTCTGGCCAAAGAAAAATTCTGCATTAATGCTTCTACAATATACACTGATTCAGAAGCTTTCAAACCTCCTAAAATAAGACAGAATTAGATATCACACCTCTATTCATTGTGTGAAGTTGGCAACGTGTAAATATTTAAATTAAGTGGTAGTAATTTAACTCAGGCTTCAACCAGAGAATGCCCTAGTTAAAAGTGTAAAGTAAATGGAATTGTTTTTTCCTGCTTAATGCTCCTCTTTCAGAACAATCCCTTTTACAATAAATGCCTCCCCAGTCAATTCAGAACATGTCCTGCTACTATTAACCTGGAGTTCTCAGTCCTTTTCATATATTCTAAATCTCTGTATTTTCCTTTCTGCACATCTTTAAACCATATTCAATCTTTATTTCATCTATTCTGTGGCTCCAAAGAGGTCATGTGATAAGCTACTCCCTCATACAGAAAGGACAGCTCCTGGATGAAGAAAATATATTTTGCCTGATCTTTGAGAAACCTTTAATTTTTAACTTTAAAATAGGCAGGCATTCACCAAGATTACATTCTAAATGTTCACTTGAGAATTGGTATGAATGCTTGGTAGAAAGCTGTGCAGATTACAGAAATAAAGGGCAACAGTGGGGGATATGAATGATTTACTTTAGTGATTGATAGGGGGATTTCCTGTCCAGTTCATGTTGTATTACTCTGCTACTTACCAAAGATATGACAAAAAAGTGTTAGCCAGTCCTAGGCTATCAATTGTCCAGTTGCCAAGGAGTATAAGAAGCTATCTAAATTCCCCATGGGAGGGAAACCTAACCAAAACCACAAACTCACTTGTGGGTGGTTGTGGTGGATTTAACATGACTGGCATTCTTTGACATTCCTTGCATTGACGTGGTCAATTTCCTCTCCCCTTGGATCTAGACCGGCTGGTGGTTGCTTTGACCAATACATTACAACCAAAATAATTCTATGAAGTTCTTGTCCCAGACCTGAAGAGGAGTGTAGCTTCTCCTTTGACATCTTGCAGAATTGAACCACTGCCCCGATGGACAGGTCATGAGGAGAGGCCCTGAGACTATCTGGAGAAGGAGAGTGTTCCATTGAATCTGGTCTTTCAACTTTCCCCACTAAGATGCCATACATTTGAGTGAAATTGTCTAGAATCTTCTAGATCAGATCAACACCTGAGTACCAGCTGCATATCCTCAGGTTACCTCTGTCATGCCACATGGAGCAGAAGTATCACAAAACATGAGATCATATAAAATGGTTTTTATTTTAAGCAACTAAATTTTGGGATAGTTATGTAGCAATTAATAACCAGAATTTATTAACGTAACAGCTCAGTTTGGGCATGAAAGAAAATTCCTTGTGATCAGCGGGAGTTTACAAACAATTTTTTGCTCAATATGCAGTTACAGCATTTCCTCTTCCCCTGATAATTTCATGACACTGATTAGACAAACCTAAAAGAACCCTCCAATTTAGTTTATCAACCATATGTGGGTCATTTTCAGCATCCCGAGCTACCTGTTCCTTGTACCTACCTAATTCAACTCTAAACTCTTTTGTTTTAAAGGAATACACCCACATCTTGTGCAAAGCTTGAGACCTCTTCTGACGAAAGATTTTGAAGATCTCTCCAAATGATAAATTTTTATTTATGTCCTTTGAACAAACAGTTACATCAATAAATAAGACAACTATATATTTTGATCCTTCATTTCCCTAAGGAACTGAGAGAACTGTGTGGGGGTAAAGTTAAATAAGGCACATAATATTCCTTTATAAAGTATAAAATACCATCTAAAAATAAGGTAACACTACGGTGAATGTTTCATGTACCTGTCATGACCACTTTTCTATCTGAAACATTTTGGATTGGGAAACTTCGCTTAGCCTGGGGCCAAGGCAACGCTGTATAATGGTGTTGTTATGTGTAAAGCAGTGTTAAAACAAACAAGGAAACTTTTCAAATAGACCTGAAGGAAAAATTGCCTTAACTATCTTATTTTTTTAAATATAAGTCAGATCCACAATCCCCCCCTTTCAAAATGTATAATTCAGGAGTTTTCAGTATACTCATGAAGTTGGGCAGACATCGCAGCTATCTAATTCCAGATATTCTCATCACACAGAGAGAAGCTCTGTACCCAAAAGACGTCTTTGAGGAATAAAAAAATGCCAAGGGTGGTAATGAGAAGAATAAGAGTTTAGAACAAATGCACATATTCAAACATAAGGGGAAATCAATCAAGGGAGGAGCAAACAGGGGAAGGCACAGAACAGGTATACAGAAAGAGTTAACACAGCGGTTAACATAAAGAGGCCCGCTTGTGAGACTGCTAGTGTCTGGAATCTTAACTGATAAAAGTTCCCTACACTGACATAAAACTTTCCTTAAAAGATAAGAGTGGCTTACTGAGCATATACTACTGCACAAATAATGTGGTTTGTGCTGAACACCTGCTTTTCTTCTGCAAATCTGAAACTTTGGTACCTGCTAGGCCCAGGGAACTTCTGTAAATATCTTTTAATAAAAACCATAGAGGGCGGGCCACGGTGGCTCAGCAGGCAGAGTTCTCACCTGCCATGTTGCAGACCCGAGTTCTATTCCTGGTGCCTGCCCATGCAAAAAAAATAAAAATAAAAACCATAGACACTGAATCTCTAGTGAGCTTTCCTAGAACATAGCACTTCGCATGTGTTGTCACAGCTTTTTGCTCAAAGAATTAAGTGCATCCTGTGTGACTCTACTGGGAGAGGATTCTTGAAAGCTTATGCTTGGTTTCCTCTTGAATTTGCCTTTTCCCTTTCCTGATTTTGCTTGATAGCCTTTCATGGAAATAAACCTTAGCCATGAGTACAAGTCTATGCTGAGTTCTGTGAGTACTCTTAGTGATTCACCAAACCTGGGGTGCCCTTGGGGATCCTGGATAGAACATGTGAAAGGGTGATAAGTCTTTAATGACTCTCTGATCTTACAATTATACTCTAATATCTTCTCATCAATCCTCTTAATAATCATGTCAACATTTTAAAAAATTGAGTTGAAACTGTGCTCTAATTACTGGGCTCTGTCTCTGACTTTGCTGCTAGGGAGAGACATAGTAAAATGCATGGCCTAACTAGAGCAGAAGTTTCAGCAAGTAGCCTTGAAAAAGGAAAGAAATGTAATTCTTATCTGCTAGGGAGAAAATAAAATTGACCCACATATGGTTGGCAAACTAGATTGGAGAGTTCTTTTAGGTTTGTCTAATCAGTGTCATGAAACTATCAAGGGAAGAGCAAATGCTGTAACTGCATATTAAACAAAAAATTGTTTGTAAACTCCCGCTGATCACAAGGAATTTTCCTTCATGCCCAAACTGAGCTGTTACATTAATAGATTCTATGAAGAGCTTTTCTGAAATATCCTATCATGGAAATTAAAAATAAGTAATTGAACATCACCAGACTTCTTTGTGAAAAAAAAAATGCATTGTTTGACCATACCTTATTTATTTGTAAAGGAAGGAGCTTAATGAAAAGTTATAATTGGAATAGCCTTTGCTTGCTGCTCTCCAGATAATTATTTTCTTAGTGAAAGTAGAAGGTCATAGTATTGAGGAAGAATTCTGGTTAAGAGATGTTTTCTCTTTTTTCTATTTGGTGAAAGAAGAAACAGAAACACACAAAAGTTAAGAAAATTCTTAAAAGCAAGCTATAGATACTGGGAATTGCAATAAGAGAGCAACCTTTTAGAGACTCACTTAGATGTATAAATAAGGATATGGTCATCTACAATCTGGCAGCATATTTCAGGTTCTCTTAGAAAAGTAAAGTAGTACTTAAAAGCTAGAAGATGCTATCATGACCTGAGTATAGATTAAGCCCCTAAGTCTGAGAAGACAAAATGATATAAAGTCAATATGTAATTTCAAATTCTGAGTATGAGTTGGAAGACAAAAATCCGTGTCTAAAAATTCTGTCATTTTAAATCTTATTCCTACTTGAATCTCTTTATTTATTAACCTCTTTCAGTGATTGGTCATTTCATTTTCACTGTTCCTATAATAAAGTTTATTTTAACCTACAAAAAATATGTAGTAAAGCTCAAGCTTTAATGCCTCCATTTGGCAATGGCACATATCACATGTATTAATTCTTTTATTGTCAGAACAAGTCTTAGATCTTCAAAGGGACAAGGGAGGCAAAATTCTACCAAATGCTTAAAAGAGAAAGAGAATTAGATTATTTTTGAAGAGCCCTAGTTATTAAAACTCAGTTTGAGGGTTTTTCACTACAGCCTAATTTAAGGAATCCATGTATTATATTTAAAGAATATAAGGCGATGCAAAGAACTCACTATGGCTACATCTGAGTGTACCCATGCCTTATCGTTGGATTAAAACATAAATCTCTTGATTCATTCATTCAGTAGACATTTATGAAGACCCTACTTTATGCTAGATACTAAAAATTCAATGGTGAACAAGACACAATGCCTTGCCCTTAAGTTCCTAAGAGAAGACTACTATTTTTCAATATAGACTTTTAATATATATATGTTCCTTCTTAACATGTCTACATATATTACCTTTATAATTTTTTTTTAAAACAATGTATGTTACAGACTAGTGGCAGATAGAGGCACAAAGGCAAGGAACACAAGAGAGTATTATCAATGTTACCATAAGATTATTTACCGGTAAATACAAGTTGCCATGGAATAAAATGACCACAGAAATTATGTAATCCTGCAATGTGTGTCATTAATTGTTGTCTGTAAATAATACATAAGCTTATTCTTATGACCAGAAATAATTAGACATCTTACATGCAGTTATGATCCTAGCACTACTTCTGAAACTACCAACCACTGAACACTGAAGTCTTGGAACATCCTGTGGCCGGGACAGGTGTCTAAATGGCCTGTACAGACAAATTAAGATGGGCTGACAATGTCTCATATTTAGTAAATGTGTATGTGAAAGTTACTTTTACACTCACCCCACCACCACCAAAAAAAAAAAAAAAAAAAAACAAAGAAGAAGAAGAAACAATCCCAGAGGTGAAAGCAGAAGTTTTGCACCTGGAACAATCTGAGACTACCTATAATCTGCGGGTCAAACACCAGCACTGAAACCACAGGGGCCCGTGGTCATGCTAAATGGAGTGATGTCTCCTGTTCAACTCGGAGGCTTACTCAGACTCTGCCTTTGTTATATTCACAAATGAAATATCATGGTTACCTTATCACCTCTGGATATTTAGGATTTGTCCAAGCTAATTTCCTTCCATTTCACAAAGCTTTTCTGCATCATGGGACATCAAGAGTACTAACGCACAGTTATGAGAAGTCTCTTACCATGGGTAAAGGGAGGGTTATGATGATTTATCCATTTTTAACCTTTTTTCAGGGCCTTAAGTTAAATGCTGGTACACACACCATGCTTAATTTGATTACATAGGTGATCAAATGCCTCTGGAAGCATAATGAAGGAAAATCTGGAATAATCTTGCGTTTGCTTCTGGGAAGGAGAATGATAAAATGGTTATCTCTTTAAGTTGACCTTGGATTTAGGGAGACCTAGGCATTAAAAAAAATATGCAACATCAGTAATAGAAATTAAGCAACCCCTCCTCTGATATTTCCTTTCATTTAGTGGACACTCACCTACTGTATCACACATAGGTTCCCTCTGCCCATTATAAACTCCTTCAAGAAATTATGAAAAATATTGAACCACTCCTGAGCTGACAGTCTTGGAGACACTGCATTATTATTATTGTTATTATTATCATTATTATATTTGTGGTCCCAGAATGGTGAAGCCTGAAGCCCATTGGAGACATTGGAGTTGAAGCTTGTGAGTGGATGAAAGGGCTCAAAAGAGTCTAAAGAATGAGAAGAGAGTATAGGGCAGAAAACTGGGTAACTTTGTGGTGGTCTCATCCTGTTTGTGTTTTGAACAGTAGCCTTTTCTTTGGGGAAGGCCTCCTTTTTAGAGTATTCTCATTTCCAGGTATAGGGACAGTCAGCTGAAACAGGTCTGGCAATTTCTAGTGGCCCCCACTGCTGGCAGTAGTTATTGGACCAACGGATGTTCAAATAAGCCAAATATGTTGGGATGTGGAATCATGCTTGCCAAGAGAAAAACATCCTTTTCCCTCTCTGACCACTATCTCAGGTGATAGGACCCCAGAACTCTCAATCGTTATTGCCTCCACCATGCATACAGAAACACACAGCTAGAGACTGTGCACAAATTAACCCAAGTGGAGACGAGAGAAAAACATGTGTAAGTGGTACGGAGCCCCTAGTTCCAATACATGAAGCAATTTTATCTGCCCTGAGCTACACACATTTACTCTCCAGCTTCATACTCAACACACTTTCTTTTGGCATAGATTCATTGAATTGGATTCTTATCAAAAATAAAACTGGAGTATTTTAGGAATAAATTAAGGTGGAGGTGTTTACAAAAAGGTACTGTTCTAGTTTGCTAGCTGCCAGAATGCAACACACCAGAGATGGATTGGCTTTTAATAAAAGGGGATTCATTTTGTTAGTTCTTCAGAGGAAAGGCAGCTAACTTTCCACTGAGGTTCTTTCTTACGTGGAAGGCACAGCATGGTCTCTGCTGGTCTTCTCTCCAGGCCCCTGGGTTCCAACAACTTTCCCCGGGGTGACTTCTTTCTGCATCTCCAAAGGCCTGGGCTGAGCTGCGAGTGCTGAGATGAGGAATGCCGAGCTGCTTGGGCTGTGCTGCCTTACGCTCTCTCATTTAATCACCAGCCAATTAAGTCAAACGTCACTCATTGCAGCAGACACACCTCCTAGCCGACTGCAGATGTAATTAGCAACAGATGAGGTGCATATACCACTGGCTTATGTCCGGAGCAACAAGGCTAGGTATGCTCACCTGGCCAAGTTGACAACTGAATCTAACTAACACAGGTACTGATTTCGATCCATAGACTTTTGTAATTTAATGAAATCAGGATGACTGGTCATATCAAAACAGGAACACCCAGGCTGCTTCTTATAATATCCACAAAAAACATGCCTGGAAGACCGAGAAATGCAATAGGAATCACATGGCTTTACAGTCAAAGCCTAGAAAAGAAGGGGAACACATCAGTAGCCGCCACTGTGCAGGGGTATAAAAGATATTGTGAGAGAAGATTTTAACAATTTAAGATTTGTATTTTTTTTTAACTAAAATTAATGAGTACCCTGGGGGAGTATTTGAAGTAGAAATTTATGGGACTTTAGATTAACGTTTAAATTTTTTTTTACACAAGATCTGTTCAAATATTTTCGTTAAATAAAACTTCCTTCTGAAACACCAGAGCCAGCATTTTGAAAAGTATTTTGCTGCTTTTTTTTTTTTAATTTTTAAGGGTGCTAGAGCCAACTGATTTTGCCTTTGTGCCAGAAATTCTTCTAGCCTTGGGGGAACAGAAGGAGCACATCTCTACTAAAATGAAACTGAGGTTTCACATTTTTAAATGAATATTTCTAATACATAGAAATAAGTTCAGTTAATTCACAGATTTCTCAAGAATTTATAACAATGCAGATAATTTGAATATTAGAGTATTCTTGTTTTGAGTGAATTCACAATTGAAGGGCAAATGTGGTGGTGCTCTTTATAGAAACTGAACCTCAAAATTTCTGATTGTCAACTGTTTTCATCTGAAAGAGAAGAATAATAAAACAGTTTCCAAGTAATTATGATGCTTATCTACTGAAACCTTCGAATCACTTCTATGTATTTTGAAAGTCCCTATGTTGTGCACTCGCTCTCCCAAGGAAGGAAAAACCAACAAAACCTACATTTCCCAGACGCCCTTGCAGCGAGGGTATAGTCATGTGATCTAAGTTTCACCAACCCCATTTGACTTCCTGAAATATGAATGTGGAAGAGAGAAGCATGCAGGAAGGGGTAATCATCTTCTGGAAAGCAAGGTGGCAAAAGTACCTATTTCTCCTGGATTAGCTCCTTGCACCCATAGCAGGTTGAGTAGCTGCTATTGTCTCAGGGCTCTCATGTAATGGGCATTGGTGCTCACGGCTCTGCCCTAGTGTGGCATCCAAACCTGGCTTCCCTGGCCATTGCAGAGTCTCCCTGAGACATCAGATGCCATTAAATAAACCTCTTTTTCTTTAAATCAGCGAGAGTGAATCCAATTGTTTGCAATGAAGGGCCAATAAGTGTAGGTGTGAGGTTCAAAAAACAAAAAGGAAAAATATATATTTGAAAATGCTCAGTAAATTTTTATGTGCTATGGAAAGAAAAAGTGTTGCCATTTTGGTGTGGCTATTACATGATCTTGAGTAATTCTAAGCTGTGAGTCTCACATTTTTGTTTTATGCATTCTTTTAAAACAATAAATCAAGATACATGTTTTATAAAAATCCAAATACCCTAAGTTATTTAATCTTTTATTTATTTATTTATTTATTTTGGCCTTCCATTTCCCTCTTCATAATGGTTTGGTAGTCATGAATTTTACTGCGTATTGGAATAGGACAAATTTGCCCTGAAGATTTTTAAGTATCATGTCTGAAATTGTTTGGTAAAATGAAGAACGAGGCATGTCAAGAGCTAACAATGCTTTCAGCAAAGCATGAAAGTGAGAAGGGTAAGAGTGACTCTGACAAGCTTATGCATCTTAAATTCAGCACCACCCAATGTTCCTTCCCACGGGGCTGCCTAAGTAGCACTAGAAAATGTAGATATCAGGTAATTGGGTGATTCATACAGAAACATTACATTGCATGAAATGAGGAGAGTTGATTCCCATAGGAATTAGCTGTGGACTGGACATGCTGCTCCTGATTAAAACAAAACAAAACAAAAAAAGCAAAACAAACAAACAAAAAACAAGCAAACTTATACACACACTTAAGCACACACAAATTCACATTCAGCAGCAGCAGCAGCAGCGGCAGTAATAGGACTACAAGTAACTGATGAGGTAGTATAATACAAACACAAAAATCAGATTTTTTGATTCACAATACAGTATCATAGGCACGAAGGAGGAAGATAATATTAATGAGTGACTATATGAGTTTTTAAAATGAAAAATGTTGCCAGAGGTGTCCTTTGTTCACATGTAAAACATCAACTTTACCTTTCAATTTTCAACCTCATTAGACAGAAGATTATTTCATCAATTGTCGAACCCCCGCCCCCCCATTGCTTGCATCATAGTGCAAACATTCTCTATTGCAAAACTATTCTCTGCTTTTCTTTGCCTGTTTCTAGGTTCGATTTCTGTTTTCAGAGCTGAGCTACTGCATGCTTTTCACTTGCAAAGAGAAAACTGAGTGAGAGTACATTAGATCTCTGAAGTTAAAGTGCCATCTTGTGCTCAAAGAGAACATTTCAGTTAGATTTTTAAAAAAATTGTTGGCAAGCACATGATAGGTTTCCATGATTGACACCTACCAAATGTGTTTAAAACCATCGATATTAAAATGGAATGTTTAATTGAAAAATATTAAACCTGAGTATGTTAATAAAAAAATATATTTGAGCTTTTCTTTTGTTAGCTTTTCTTGGATTATGCAAATCATGTAAACCCCAGCTATTGCATTCTGTCTCTTGTTATTGCAGCATTATCACATAAACTGGATTCTATAGACCTCATTCTCTCATGTGACAATAAAGATTGTTTAAGACTTAAGTAATAGTTCTTTCAGGACTAAGGGCAAACCCCAGTCTCTCTAATAAACTTGTACTGCCTGTACCAATCATGCCACTTGGAACAGATCCATTCTATTTCAAGAATTTAAATGGCAGCAATGCTCAAAACATTGTACCCAGGAGGAAAGGCCAATGCCAGCACGCTCTATTCTGCCAGTACATGGTCAGCGTTTGCAGGAATTCCATACAGCAAGCAAAATGGTTTCCTGCATTTGGCCTGACAGCTTTCAAAAGCAACCTCATGGGACTGGCAAGAGATTTATAGTACTCATCATATTGACAATGTCATGCTACTAACAGTCAGGGCACAGGATCATCATTTGTTTGGTATTACAATTCCTTAAATTGATAATGCATAGCTGGAAATTAAAAAAAAAAAGAATCTAAACCACTTTGGTAATTTGAATCTGTATGTACTCTAGAAAGCACTTTTTAAAGTTAATCCACTACTGGAGGTGTGGGTCCATTGTAAGTAGAGCAATTTGATGAGGCTGCTTCAGTTAAGGCATGACCCACCTCATTCAGGATAGGTCGTAATCCTATTATTGGAGTCCTTTATAAGTGGTATGGAGATATAGAACAAGAGAGAGAGAAAGAGAGAGAAGGAGGGAGGGAGAGAGAGCCAGAAAGAGTGTCACGGAAGCAAGGAGCTAAAATCAGTGAAACCCAGAAGAGAAGGGAGAGATCAGCAGATGCCACCATGTGCCTTGCCATGTGGCAGAGGGGCAGCCCCTCTTCAGGACAAAGGTATTGTCTTGATGATACCTTGATTTGGAAATGTTCACGGCCTCGAAACTGTAAGCCTGTAAGTTAATAAATCCCCATTATTAAAAGCAAACCAGGGTGGGCCATGGTGGCTCAGGAGGCAGAGGTCTCACCTGCCATGCCAGAGACCCCAATTTGATTCCTGGTCGGTGCCTGCCCGTGCAAAAAAAAGCAACCCACTTCAAGGAATATGCTTTAAGCATCCTAGACACCAAGACATCATATTTTAAATGTGTAGCAAATAATATATGCCATGAAATGACACCACAGAAACACATTCAACCGAACCATCTAGAATGAGGAAACGTATCTCTCATATAACCTTAATCATCATGAAAAAACAAAATAGTTACATAAAATAGGGATACCAGTCTTAAGAGAATTTGAAATCAAACAAAATTCCAGGAAAGTCTGCTTTTTGGGTCAATGGGTCTGACAGATTCTTTGATAGTGAAGAGCTGATTGGTATCCAAATATAAGGCTACCATATATTCAAGAGATTGGTTAAACAACTTGAACATATAAAAGATAAATATGTATAATATTCTTCCACCTTAAAATATGCTTTCTTGATCTTTTTTGGTTTGTGAGACAGTCCTTGGAGGAAAACAAATAATGCACCATTTTATAAAAAAATGTATACCTCTCTCTATATATATTATACATAAGATATCTCTTTTTCATTTTTGGTGTGTTTGGGGCTAAATGATAATTGTTTAGTTTCTTAATAGTTATAATAGTTGTTGGATGGTTGATGTAATACTCATGAGGGATATTATTAGTATTAATCCTTTCTAAAATAGGTAATGGTTTGGTATCTAATTTTATCGAACAACTTTATTTTTAATCCCAACCTGCTTAAAATAACACATGTTCAACCCAACTTTCAGCAACCAAGGCAAATAAACAAACAATAAAACCATGTTGTTTATTTGATGATCAAGAACATATTGCTTCAATATTTAATAAACATAATACCCTTTTATGCTACATTGTATAAAAAGCCAGAAGCATTTAATAAACATAGTATACTTATATACTACATTGTAGTTTAACTCATAGAATATAAATACCCAGAGCAGTTTTCTTCAATTTTCCTCAAAATAGTAATTAAATGAACTGTTATATTAGACTTTCTTGCTTCTGTATCTCAGACTTTGAACCCAGGAGTAAAGTTTGATTTTGTCTTGTCCAGCCATGTCTGCTGGTTCTCTGGACATTACTTTGTCCCAGTATAAACAGGATTTCCATATGAGTTTGGCTTTTCTTCTCTCACATAGGTCAATATCTACAGCAGAATCTGAGGCCAGAGTGACAATGAGAGTATCACACAAGATTCCTGAAGCAGTTACTGGAATCTTTCTCATATCACACAAACGCCTCTCTCTCTCTTTCCTTCCTTCCCCTCCATCTTTCTACAATCATTCCATTTCTTTCTCTCCTCTTGAGATATGTAGTTGAAGGATTGGCAATATGGAGAGCTTATCCAAAAACTACAGGGTCCATAGTGTACCAATTTTTTAAAAGAAATAAAAAAAAAACACCCACACCTTTCACATCCAGGGGTACAGGCATTGCTGAGAGTTCTTGCAATAGCATTCGACATCCTGCAGACTACATCATGCCACAGGAGGGGAAAGAATCTCATGGTCCCATCATCTTCAGATCTGTGTTTGACATGGGGTCCTAAAAATCTGTTACAATGTCTGGTGGCAACTTAATATTTTAAGGAATATAAACCACATTTTTATTTATTCCTCTTAATGATCATCAACCTGTTTCCTTTTTCCTTATTTTACAGATTTCATCAGTTTTACCTCCAGACACAATATTTTGAGCAGCACTTAAGTCTATGGAGTTAATGGAAGCCATATAATTTGTAGTTGCTTTCTGTAGCCAGAATTACCTACTAGAAGAAGTGAAAAAAGGGTCTCTCTTTCTCTCATTCTTTTTCTGTCTTTTTCTATTGCAATATAAAGACAGAGACAGAGAGAGAGATATAGAAATATATTTCTGATGTAATTTGTACAGGATGAGAGGAAAAGGCAGATAATTCAATTCAATTCATTTCTATTCAAACAAATTGACAATACACTGTGTTGAATGTTCAAATATGCCCAGGATCAAGAAATAAAGAAACAAAAAACGAAAGCTATTTCTAGCATATCCATGCTTACATGCTATTTTTGATTGATTTTAAATCCCTTTTCATCCTGACCCCAACTACTGAAAAGGGAAAAGTATGTACCCTTCTGAAATTTCTCACACAAAAAGAAGCAAACACAAAACCATATGCTTGAAAAATGCATGGAAAGAAGTGCTTGTCTCCTGTCGCCTGTCTTGTCTCTTGGTACAATTCTATCAAGGCAAGTGGCAGTTCCTCCTGCGAGCATCACCTCTGTCTGCCTCCTCCTCTTCTCATCCAAATCGCAAAAATTAAAACCCAATCTGTAATGTGAATGTGTCAAAAAGCCTGGAACCGAAAGGCTGGTGTATTATGCAGAAGTGTGACATGACCTTTGTGTTTCCCTTTATAGTTGCAAGTTGTTCTCTGACTTGGAAGAACTTTGATGGTGTCACCTGATGAATACCAGCCTGGGAAGTGTCATCCAGGTGGGTGTTCATTCGTTTTCTCTTTTTAAGACCACCAATTGGGTATGTACTGTATTTCTGGCACTGGGCTAGACACAGAGGATAGAAAGATTAATAAGTGTGATCTTTGCCCCCACAGAGCTTATAATAACAAGTGAGTAGACATCCACATAAGCAGAAAAATGATGGTGTGCACAGGTGATAAGGGAACATGGATGAGGAAACCTCACCCAGCATGAGATGGGGGGAGGGAGCAAAAAAAGAGAGTTCCTCTAGGAGTGATCTGAGCTGAGTCATAGGCATAAGTAAGAGCTAATATGATGAAAGGAGCTGATAAAGGCAGAAGATTTATCATGCTCAGGGACCCAGAGGTCAGAAATAGTAGGTCAGCCAGTTAGCAACAAAGAGTTTGGGGGTGGTATAGATATTCAAGTACCAATATCTTCTAAATCACAAACTTTGGTTAAATTTCTTCTCTTCTGCAATATGGGTCTTCACTGCATTATATGTGCCTTTTTAAACAGAAGAGACCCCAGAATGCTTCTTAGATTACCTCACATCAAGGTCATCTAAGTTTGAGACTGTCAAGCTGAACACAGATGGTTTCATTTTCTCTACTCCCTTCTGCTGTCTATATAATAAGCAAGCTCACAACTCCCTTCTTCATTGCTTACTCCTTGAAGCGACATTATACAATGTCTACCTGAACAACACAGGGCACAAAGAGACTCATAAAATTGTCAGAACCTGATTTATATCAATTTCAGCATGGAGAAAAATTCCCTCTCTATTTTTGTTTCTTGGCTGCTAAAACAAATACCATACAATTGGTTGGCTTAATAATGAACATTTATTGGCTCATGGTTTCAGAGACCAGAAGACTTGCTTCCTTCAGGGTCAGTGTCTCCTGGCTGGTGGCAATCTTTAGGGTCCATTGACTTTTCAGTCATATGTCAATGAACATGATGATTTCTGTTTCTTTCTCCTATGGGTTCCCTTGACTTCTGGTCAAACATTGTTTTAGTTTCCTGGCTGCTAAGAAGAATACCATGCAATGGGTTGGCTTCAACAATGGGAATTTATTGGCTCATGACTTTGAGACTAAGCGAAGTAGGAAATCAAGGTGTTTTCAAGCAGTGCTTTCTTCCATGGGACTTTGGTTTTCTGGGGCTGGCTATCAACAGGCCTTGGTCCTAGGATTTTCTGTGGCATCACAGTGCATATGGTAGTCTCTCCTGGTTTCTCTGGGTTCCACTGACATTCAGCTTCTGCCTGCTCCCTCTGGCTTTCTCTCTTTGTTGCCTTCCTGTAAGGCCTTCAGTAACAAGAAAAAGACCCATCCTGACTCAGTTGGGCCACACTTTAACTGAAACAACCTCATCGAAAGGTCCAATTTACAATGGTTCGCAGTCATAGGAATGGATTCTATTAAGTTTAAGAACATGCTTTTTGGGGGTGCATAGCTCCAAGCCACCACACCTTCACAAAGATGCCTTCCATTACACCACTAGAGGTAACTTCTGCCTGATACATTTGTATTTCTAGGCTTAGTAAATTTCTAGGTAAACATTATATGCAATTTCTATTAATGATCTAATGCACTTCTGCAGGCAAGAGCAGTTACACTCACACCAAATATTACAGAAGTATGAAGGAGAGCTTTAAAGCTAGGTCTAATGACCATTAAAGTATGTGTACCATGCAACTTTTCCTTTTGTAATTATAAAACGTGTCTTTTAGTTTTTAATAAAATGTCAGGATTGATAGGAATGATTGACAGATGCATGTGTTTTCCTCTGACCATTTGTCAAATGGCTTCCCTATGAAATTCAACTCCACTGTCTATAACTTTTTAGAAAAAAATTAATATTGTTCTTTAAAAATCTCATAATTGAAGTTCTCTTTTATTGCTATTATTTGAGCTGAAATACCACAACTAATGTATCCTTCTTACTGTACCCTCAGTCTTTCTCCAAAATTCATTTAAAAGTCACTTTTCAGTTCTTTTTTTGATTCTCTGACAGTCTGATAACTTTCTCTGCTTTTCAGTTTTTTATAAAAAATCTTCAGGGTCTTTATTTTTTTCCTCAAGGACAGAATCTTTTTTAATACAATTTTATTAAGATTCATTGTATATTCACACACCGTATAATCATCCAAGTTGTACAATCAGTGATTCACAGTATCATCATATACCTGTGCATTCATCATCACAATCAATTTTTGAACATTTTCAGTACTCCAAAAGCATAAAAGTAAGAATAAAAGTGAAAATAAAGGTAAAAACTGATACCAAAAACTTCCCAAATCAGCCCCTCCCTATTACTTATTTTTTGTCTTTTTATTTCCTTACTCATATGCTCATATACCGGGTAAAGGGAGTGTCAGTCGCAAGATTTTCACAAAGATTTCACAATCACACCTTAGAAGCTCTATGGTTTTTCAATCATTACAGTTCAACAGTTTCAAGCACTTCCTTTTAGCTACTCCAATACACCAAAAACTGAAAAGGAATATCTATATAGTGAATAAAAATAACTCCAAAATAGCCTCTCGACTCTATTTGAAATCTCTTGGCCACTGAACTTTTATTTTGTTTCATTTCACTTCCCCCTTTTGGTCAAGATGGCCAGTCATTTGTCTCAACTGGAAGGGAGATTTCCATCCCTGGGTGTCATGCCCCACATAATGGGGAGGGCTGTGTGTTCACTTGCAGAGTTGGTTTAGAGACAGGCCACATCTGAGCGCAAAAGAGGTTCTCTGAAGGTGACTCTTAGGCATAGTCATAAATAGGCTTAGCTTCTCCATTGCAGGAATAAATTTCGTAAGGGCAAACCCCAAGATTAAGGGCTTGGCCCATCAAATTGGCAATCCCTAATGAGTGCAAGAATATCAGATCTTCCTCAGGTTAGGAAGTTTAATATTTCCACCTTTTTAATCTTTTGCCCAGATAATCTGTGAGGTTTTAGAGCATCACTCCAATCTGCACAAACCAACAAGATTTCTCTCTCTATTTAAGGTTCCATGTAGCTATGGTGTTTGAATAAGCTGAACATACAAGTTAAATTAGATAGTGTGCTACTGAAAATATAAATTTTTCACCTAATAAATATCTCTACCTTTGGGCTCATGCAAGTTGAAGTTCTAAAATACAGTCAATATCATCCTTTACTCTTTAGTCTGATTTACCTTATTCTTCTCCAGATCAGCTTCATTCACAACTCTAATTGAAGTCTGATTATCCTTTCAGTGTTTTTAACAGTTGCCGTATGGGGTAATGCTGACATTTATAGTTGCAGAACTCTAGCTCTAATTCGCAGGTATCACACAAATACCTGAAGTTCCAGGGATTGGCCAGGTTATACACAAAGAATTCAGCATTTCAGAATTTAGAAATAATCATTACAATTCCGGAATAGAAGTGACTGCCTGAAGAGTTTAAAATCTAGGAGCCCTTACAATAGGCCTTCATCTGATAGCTTATGCTCTCGTTTTCAATCCTCAGATTTTGCATATTACTGTTAGTTCTTATTGCTGAGGCATTATAATATTTGTCTTTTCATTTTTGGCTTATTTCATTGCCCCTGCTGCCCTCAAGGATCATGGCCTTGTTGCAGCCTCACAATTCCATTCCTTCTTGAAGCTGCTCAGTAGTCCATTTTATGTATAAAACACAGTTTTCCCTCACATTCATCAGTCGACGTACCTTTAGGTTCCTTCCATCCACTGCAACAATGGGATCGTCATAAACACCAGTGGGCACATGTCCATTCATGTCCCCACTTTCAGTTCTTCAAAGTATATGCCTAGCAATGGGGTTGCAGGATCATATGGCAACCCCACCCTTAGCCTCCTGTGGAACCACCACCCTGCCCTCCAGAGGGGCTGCACCTCTCTACCTCCCTACCAACAACGAATAGGTACATTTCACTCTCCGCATTTTCTCCAGCACTTCTGTCTCGATTCACTTTTAAACAGTTATATTCACACATCATACAATTGAACCTAAGTAAAAAAATCAATGGTTTCCTATATGATGACATAGCCATGCCATCACCAGCACAATCTTTATGAAGACATTTCCATCCCTTCTGCAATGAATCCCCAGAATCACTTTTGATGAATTCACTTTTAATGATAGACTTAAAAATGGATAGAGGGTAATTCAAATCACAATAATTAAGTTATCATTTGCCCAAAAAAAGATATCTCAGTGAATAAAAACTGAATTCAACTTTTTTGACACAGTTTCGACCATTTTCTTTGTGTTTGATATTAAATTTGTAGCAGGGTTTCTTTTTCTAGATTATTTTCATTCCCAATTTCAATATCAATCTACTGACATGTTGTTGGTTACACATTGAGTAAATAGCATGACCTTACATTCTGATTAAAGTTACCAAAGAAAGTCGAGAGAAAAATTAAGTCTACTTCAGGTTTTTAAAATGTCAAGTAATTAAAATGATTGGAAATAATCAGAGCTATTCTATATGTCATGTTCATTTTTTTTCAGGTATTCAATATAATCATCCCAACTCTTTTCTAGGGTAAGTAGATAATGGCAGTGGTCTTTTTAACAATTACATTAAAAAATTATCTCCTAAGGAAAAAAAAAAAGTGAGTTGTTGAGAACTTGTGAATATAAAGTATTACTTAAGAATGCTCGCCTGCCATGCCAGAGAACCCGGGTTCGATTCCCGGTGCCTGCCCATGTAAAAAAAAAAACAGTATTACTTGCGTGAGTCAACATTTTATAGTTTTCCAATGAGTAAAATAAACTTCCTTCTGGGAAAATGTTAGTGTGCAAACTGTTGCTTGACTCAAATCTGGTACTTCTAAGGCTTTATGCCATTTGGTAGACTTCAAATTAGAGAGAGTGAGATGTTCCTGGAGACGTCCAAAGCACCCCATAAAAGTTACCTATAAATTGGCAATGTTAAAAAGTGGGTGTGAGAGTTTCCACAGTATCAGGGTGCAGCTGAAGCCCTTCACAGGAATAGCAGATGACTTGGGTAAGTGGCCAGGACCCGGAAGTGCTGCACTAGAGTCGATTTACCTGTTTCAATGTAAGGCTACTGTGAGCACCTTTGTCACTCCAAGACATTCCTTCTTACCGCCACACCAACTCCCGTATATGCCCGAAGATAGAGCTGTAAATAACCTAGAAGTAATATCTAGGTAGTAGCTAGGGGATGAGAATAAAGGAAAAAATGTATTTTTAAGAAGGAGTACCTGTAGGAATTTAGGCAAAATATTATTTTGTCAGAAAAGCAACTTTGGTAAAACAGGCATAGTATAAAAACTTCATATTATTTGAAATAGACCATAACAAGGAATCAGATAATAGAACAAAAACATAATCAGATAAAATGAAGATATGAGTAAAGAATTCAATTTCTGAGTGAACTAACTGGCCTCAGAAAGCAAACGTGATGCAAGGTTACATTGAAAAAAAAGCAATGTTCTTTAGAGCATTAGTTCTTTGAATATTAGCATGCAGTCGAATTAGCTAGGGTGGTTTTTAAAAACAGATTACTGGGTCCCTTTTCCCATATTCTGAGTTCTAAGTCACTAATTTTGAGCCTTTGAGAAGTTTTGTGTGCTTATTTTTCTTCTTCAACTAAAATAATTCTTTGTTTGTTTTTTAGTTTACATTTGTTTATTTTTGTAACATCTTGCTTTAAACATTAAACACTGCACAAAAATATGTCACATATCACAAGAAATTTGTCTTTACCATCACTAACAGTACTATACTGATGTTTGCACTTAATTCCTGATAACTTAAAATTTAGTGGCATTACTGTCTAATAATCAAATGCTTCATCATAGGCTGAATTTAATTATTAAATGGAAAGAACAAAGTTTCCCCTCTTTTTTCTTTGTTGAAATAAGGTATTATGTTAATAGCTTTGATTTTGAAGGATAACATTAAAATTATACTTTGAGGACAAGTATGCAACTTTGAATTTAGAAACATTTTCCCCAGAAATCCAGTGAAGGTAACTTTTTTGACAAGTAAACTTTTAATGAAGGAGAAACATCATGGTGGGACTTTCAGGTATCTCATTCCCCTAGTGAACTTTAAGACCACTTATTGTCATAATTATAATTTTGCAGAAACTTCCTTAACAACAACAAAAGGTAAATTAAAAAAAATTAAAATCATGGACAGAAGGAATGCAGATAGATATAGGTGTAAAAACACATATGCACATAAAGAAAAGTAAATTGAAGTGTAGAAAAATAGTCTTGCATTAATTTAAATAAAACTGAGTCATTTGTGGTAAAAAAAAAAAAGACATAAATACTTTATTTGAGAAGATACAAAATTGCCTGATGCCCTTCGAGTATTATTTTCTGCTTTGAAAATAGAAAAAAAACGGGGAGAAATTATTTTTGTAGGATTCCTATATACCTAATAGACATATCTTACATCAGTCATCTTGAAATAAGTATAAGTGATTCATAATAAAACCACAGTTAACAGGAAGAGTTTCTTGAGAAAACCTTGTTTTATGGTCATTTCGAATGAAAACACATTCTACAGGTTTAGTTTCATTTACATTAATTCACATCTTTTCCTTGTGGAGGTTATGGTTGACTTTTTGTCCTTAACAAAAATGTGATAAAGAAACTTAAAAAAAATTATATTTATCCCAGGTTGTTTTTAAGGGGAGAAATCCCAGTGTACATTCACTTCTTGACAATCATTGAGGAGGAAACATTCAACTATTTTATAATACCTAGAAAAAATTAACTTTCCTGATCAATTTCTCTTACTTATCCAAAATAATTTTGTATGAAATAAACTACACCAACCAAAAAAGTAAAAAAACAAGATCCAAACACAATAGTTCAAAATATCTGTGTGTGTGTATGCATGGGTGTGTGTGTTGGCTTTAAAGCTGTCAGAAAATGTGGTGGTTTGGTTTTAGGGAAAGTAGCTGAAAAAAATGAATGAAAATTCAACTACGTAATTTTTAACAGTAATTTCATTTTACTTATAAGTGATATTGTAAAATACACTACAACAATAAACTAAATTATTAATTGCCAAAAAATTGAACTTCCCAATGAATGAAAACTAAATACAAATTCTCTTGCCAAAAATTTTCAACTATTTTCTTTATGTTTGATGTTAAATCTGTGGCAGGTTTCTTATTCTAGATTATTTACTTACTAAATAAAAAATATACCAATAGGATGAATTCCTAAAAAAAAAAAGTGCTTTTTAGATCATCCTTCTTGAATATATCTATTTTTATTAAGCTTCAAATTGCCGTGCAAGATTATCACAGCTTTCCTGAAGTCAATTAATTTTATAAAACTTGTTTTCACATTCAAATGTTACTAATCTAGCCTATAAAAATTTATATGCATGTGCTTGTCTTTCAACATAGACGGATTTTGAGAAAGGATATATATTTCAGTTATTGAACCAAATCATCTGATCTATTTAAGCTTCTTGACTTCATCTGAAATTCCAAAATGATTTCTATCACCGATCAGTGTTAATCACAAAACCATTCTAACCTTTACTTCCTAAGTAGATCCTTAAATTTATTTTCAATGAATAACAGTTGGTTGTAGCATCCCTTTTGTGAGAATAATTATCTCAGATACGTTTCTTCCCATTTTCTTTCTAATTCCGCCAAATGACACCCTACAGTATTTCTCTCTGAGGAAGAGTGACAGACTGACAGGTGTTGTCAGCAAGAAGTCTGATGACTGAGAGATGTGTTTGTCTTCTAATAGATTCAATAAAGCATAAAGAAGAGGAAAACCAGCCGTGCGTGCAGCTTGGGGAAGCCTTGGCAACCCCCCTTTGAAGGATTCTGATTGGGGCACAGATACTTACAGTCTTCACTGTTGCATTCTTAAAATATCCAGCCAAGATGCCTGATGGCATATTATTACCTAAAAAAACAGTGATACATATCATAATAAAGCCCAAATCCATCAGATTTTTTCAAGTTTCCAAAAGAAACTCTGGTCTAGCGTAGTTAGAAGATGAAATAAAAATCTCTCTTAAAGGTCTGTTATCTCTTATTTCCTTGGCAACTTTGAAACTGTGCTGTGAGCATCTTCCCAGCAGCACATATCTCAAGCCCACTGTGAGTCGTTACACCCTCAGCGGGACTTCCTTCCCTCTTCCTCCCACCTTCGTTTCGTTCCCCTAAGAAGACGTTGTGTGCCTATTCATTTTCTGCAGCCCTCAGTTCCTGAGTGTGGATGAACGGAAACTGACCGATTCTGTAATAAGCAACCTCTTCAATTAGTCACACTGTCACCTGTGATAATACAAATACTTCTTTGTGATAGTAATCATCAGCTGTCATTCAAATAATGCCAGGTGCCTGGCGAACGCTCTGTGGAATTTTTCATCCATCTGTCCAGTCTCAGAAATGACCTCCCATTACTTTCATTCAGATGCAGGTTATCTTTTAGCAGGGCATTTGTATAACAAAAGAGTGCTTCCAACTACAACAGGAAGGTGTGTAGTGGGAGTGAGCAGTGTCTGTACTACCTTTTTTGTTTTCTCTGGCATACAAAAGGCTTTTGCCATTCTGCTTCAGGCCACCAACATTTCGATGTATTTATTTAAAGACGGCAGATGCTAATTACTAGCAAAAATACAGCTCTCCTTTTTATCAACTACAAATTTATTAGCAGCAGGAAAAAAAATCCATTCTGCAAATAGATATTTGTATTGCAAATGCTTAAAGGAGCAACTAATGAGGCCATTTATTGTCCAAATTTGACTAATTACTGGGCTGAGAAACTGCCTAGGAGCCAGTATGTGCTTTGAAATTAAGCATTTTCACTAAGTACATCAAAGGAGTTGGACCAAACTAACAGCAAGAACTTCAGAAATCCGTCTATTTTTATTGATCTCAACTTGCATGGTGTTGTAGAGAGAACTAATGACAGGCATTTTAAAAGGAATGGTCCATTGGCAAATGGAAAGAAAAAATAAACAGCCTCCCAAGAAGTGTTCTAACTATAGTGATCATATAATTAATCCTTGAACTGGAACACTTTAGAGATTGAAAGAGGCCACCAGCAATAATTACATCAGAACAACATGCCTGAAGTTGGATGTACCAGGCAGAGATGTATAACCAACCTAACTCTAATCATGTAACAACACATGCCTTAGATGAAAATGCTTATGATTCCTGATTGCATAGAGAATAAATTGCATTCAAATACTTCCACAATATGGCCCTAGCCCACCACTAGTTTTGTTTTGTTTTGTTGTGTTGTGTTTTTTTCATTTTATCATTCTACCATGAAGCCATTGTCCAAGGATATTAGCCCACAATGTCTGCTGCGCCCTTGTGACATCTTAATTTTTACTGGAGCTATAGGCCCTACTTGGAGTGCCGTTTCCAGCAACCTATTCTATTAAACATACATCATTCTTAAAATTTAAAATCATATTAATTTATATGCTTTGATGTCAGATAGCAAATAGGCTTTAGGACACTTTAATTATGGTATGGAACAAAACTTTCCATAATCAGAACAGTCTTGAGAAGTTACTCCATCCACCTCTCATTCTTTGTACTTCTATTTCTGAATGCAGTGTGTTTTCCTTTCCTTTAATACTGACCATTGAACTCTCTTGATATTATCTGGTCTAAATCCTGAAAAAAGTATTTTTGGTAGACTTAGCTGATGATTGTCTTCCCTAAGAGTCAGAGATTCCATACCGCACCACCCATGGTAGGGTCATACTTAAGTCTGGAAAACACCACTCTTCAGTCAAAGGACAAATGACCACTTTTTTCTTAACCAGAGTGCCATCAATAGATCCTCTTAATTTGGAAAAGGACATGGATACAGAAAGCAGGGTGAAGAACCTGGTGGAGCTCAAATGTCACCCACTTTATGAAGTCTCCCCAGGATATTTCCAGATAAAATTGAGTTCTTCCTATTGACCACTCTCACAGAATTTTGTGTTTATACTTTTCACTGAGCTTTATCTGTTGAAATAGTTTAGGTTTGCAGGGTAGTCTCCTCTCTGCAGGATCATGAACTTCTGAAGGGCTCTGCCTTATCTTATTCATTGTATTGCACTTCATGGCACAATGATTTGGCACTTAATAGATACTCAATAAATGTTTATTACATTGAACCAATAAGCAAGTAATTTGTAATAGTTAAATGTAATATTGGAAGTGGCAATTTAAATGAGAGAAGCTGACAGTCTTTTCATTCTAGGATTTTGACAAATAAGTCATCATTTATCTCATCTCCCATTCCTTTCTCAACCCGGTCATTCTCATGCTGGACAGGGGCATAGCAAAAGTGTGTCTCAGATAAAACCATTCACAGAATACCAATGATGGTGCCAGAAGTGAAGATGATGGTAGCACAAATCACGCAATCTCAAAACAGCCTAGGTTAAATTAGTATGGAGTTGTATCTTAGTTTTGGAGGAAAATCATTTTAATTTTGCATAATCAACATAACAACAAAATTAACTTGAACGAAAAGATCAGGAAAATGCAGGTGACTAATGAGTAGAAACAAATCAACAAAGCCCCAGTCTTTTATCAATCTTTGTGGCATTTTGAATATCAGTCATAAAATTTGTTTTATACAATATTGTGGCAAAAAATATGCGCATATACACTCCTAAGAGAAAACACTGCAAAAATGGACTGTTGCCACCTTGTAACTGAAAATTCAAGAAATGCCAAGGACCAAAAACTTATTACAAGAATGTACAAGAAAAAAAAAAAAAGAATGTACAAGGGAAGTAATTCAACGTTAGGTTTAATCTGACACTCAGTTATCATAAGGATTAACCTGGAATTCAATTGGCAATTTATCGCCAGCCAAATTTTTAAGTTAGAGTTTTACAATTATTCTTGCAGCTTCCTGGCATTTCTACTTTGGGTTTTTACACTTGCAAACAAAATGAATTTGAACATTTCCAACCAAAATTAAAATACAGTCTAAACTTGCCAGCTACCTCATTTCTTCATAAAAAATTTGAAGATTTCAGAGACTATGGTTTTAGTCTCCTGGCTGCCAAGACAAATATTATACGATGGGTTGGTTTAACTAATGGAAATGATTCGGCTCACAGTTTCAAGGCTAGGAAAAGTTCTAACTTGAGGAGTCCGCCAAGTGACATTTTCTCCCCAAAGACTGTGACTTTCTCTGGCTGGCTGCTGGCAATTCGTGGTCCCTGACTTTTTTTTGTCATATGGCAATGTCTAAGGTGACGTCTTCTTCCTGCTCTGGGTTCCATTGAATGCAGCTTCTTCCTGTGCTTTTCTCTATGTCTGAATATCATATAGCTTATAAAGGACTCCAGTGATACAGATTAAAGCCTAATTGGTTTCAGTTTTCTACTTCTTAGCTGAAGATGAGGTCTTGAAGATCTTCAAGAGACCTCATCTTCAGCTAAGAAGTAGAAAACCTCTTCAAGAGATCCCACTTACAATGAATTGACACTCCCCAGAATATGGACATAAACCAAGAACATGTCCAAACTGGGGTGGACAATTCAATCCATCACAACAACCATGGAAACTTTAGTATCACTGACCCTTCTCACTTTTAGCTTTAGGTTCCTCAAGTGCTTTCAGATGGTTATTGAACTTGTACCCTCTCAAATGAAAAATCTCATTGGTTACTTCAGAGAACTGTTTGTACATTTATCTATTAAGAAAATTAATTTTGGAATCAAGTAAACCCTGGGAAAAAGTCACTATATACAGTGGTTAAAAAGGTAAACAGAGTTAGAGAGGAAAAAAAGGGAAACCCGAAACCAAAGAAAACTCCATGCTGGAATATTTGGTACTATTAAAATACCCATGACTCAATATGCAAAGTAATTTTTATTTTTGCTATAGGCTATTGTTCTAGTTTGCTAGCTGCCAGAATGCAACACACCAGAGATGGATTGGCTTTTAATAAAAGGAGATTTATTTAGTTAAAAACATATAGCTCTTCAGAGGAAAGACAGCTAACTTTCAACTGAGGTTTTTTTCTTACGTGGGAAGGCACAGAGTGATCTCTGCTGGCCTTCTCTCCAGGCCTCTGGATTCCAACAACTTTCCCCGGGGTGATTCCTTTCTGCATCTCTAAAGGCCTGGGCTGAGCTGTGAGTGCTGAGATGAGGTATGCTGAGCTGCTCGGGCTGTGCTGCGTTGAGTTCTCTCATTTAAGCATCAGCCAATTAAATCAAACATCATTCACTGCAGCAGGCATGCCTCCTAGCCAACTGCAGATGTAATCAGCAACAGATGAGGTTCACATGCCATTGGCTCATGTCCTCAGCAACAGAACTAGGTACCTTCACCTGACCAAGTTGACACCTGAACCTAACTATCAGAGCTATTAAATATAAAATGTATAAATGATGTCTTAAAGTGCTGTGAAGACTTTTTCTCTTCAGTTCAGGAATGGAGGGATATTTTGCTGTATTACATCTGTGACTCATGGACAGAAGTAAGGGTTGAATTTTCACATTAAATTTCTGTCTTACTCTAAGCTGAAAAAAGAAATGAACACATCAATGAGCAGGGGGTGGAAGGAGTGATTATAGTAGCATGATAAATGAAGGAAACTTTTTTTTTTCCATTGCAATGCAGATATTGTTCATCAGTTTATCTGGAGAAAAATAAACTGACCCACTATAAAACAACCAAGGTCAGTGAATATTGGTCATGAAAGTTAAATTTCCCTCAGGCCTATTCAACCTTTTACAAGATATTTTTCCTTCTTCCTAAGAAGAATAAAACCTTTACAGAGGGTTGTGGGGTCGATTTGAATCCTTCACTCAAATAACTAGCTTTTGTTTCATGTTCTTCTTTTAAAAAATATTATTATAGGAAATTTAATTACCTAATTAAATTACCTGATTACCTAAAAAACTAAGGAAACTTTGCAGGAAGTAACATTTCATTGCACACAGATTTTGCATACATGGTAAGTAAATTGTTTTGGGTGCTAGATAAGTTGAATGACCCAATTTTCTCCTTAACTTTTACGATTTTTCTTGGAATAAGGAAGGATTCCAAAATATAAATCGGCACATTTGAAGATCCCTTTCGATTGAAATATACACTTATCAATATACTCATGTGGAATTCACTTTTTTCAGATAAGCACAACAAGATATTATAGCTTGAGATATCATGCTACTATTAAGTTACTGTGCTTGGCAAAATATCATAACATAGTTTAATAACATAAGCACTTACAGGCACTTGTGCTGTTTCCTGAGCTCTAAATCAGCCTGGTACCTAGTAGGCCCCCAATAAATAGCTCCCAAATGGATGAGAGAATGAATAAATGAATGAATGACTGACCTAAATGTTCAACCTACACTATATATAGATTGATAACTGACCATACAGTTTAGCTAAAAATGCTGAGGTTTAATTCTAGAATATGAAGAAATTCCAGAATATTTTCACCACAAATGGGCCTCAAACCCCCATGTTTCCCAACTGGTTTATAATTTTCCTATGCACATATGCTGTTTTAGTTTTTTGTTTGTCTATTATTTGTTTAGAAAATATAGTAGAAGTTGAGAGACACACAGGAAAACCGATAAGTTTCTGTCTTGGCCTTAGCATGTCCTTGTCCTCTGCAGTAATTGCATTTAAATTGCCCAAACAAGAGGTGGTAATCTACAAGAATAATTCCTCCCTCTTCCTTGACCAACTGTGTTCAAAGGTTGCCCAGTTTAGGATGACTTCCTTCTACTAAGGCCCTCTAAAATGACTTGCCCTTCTCCAAATTAGACCCTCAGCTCCTTTGGAGCTTTTTCATGCTTGGCTTTTACTCTCTTCAACCAGAGAATCAATTCATTTCAGAGATAGAGTAAGACTGAGATTTATGTGAACATACATGCATACAATGGATAGGTGAGAAACCTGAGGCCTTAACCTCGATGAGGAGGGTACTTGTCATGCAAGCAAAAGATTCCCATTTATTTTTCTGAATCTATAAACATCAAACCCTGAAAATTAATATAAAATACATGTAAACATTTTTAAATGAAAGGGAAAAACAAAAATTATATACTTTAACTCTTTTTTAATGTTTATAAAAATATCTTCTTAAAGTATTTATAACCTCATTTTTTATATTATTTCATTTGGCTATTATTTTGGTTCTGGACACAATAATTTGACAATAAATTACTCTTTAACGATATCTTTGGTTTGGCTTTCATGAGACCTCTTCAAGAAGGGGATGAGCATTCTGGGTAGACAATAAGGAACCAGTGCTCATCATCTTCTTTCTAGAGGCATCTGGGTCAGCCCTGAGAGCCAATTTAGAGGCCCATAATATTGATTTACAAAACTATTTATTGACGCAGGACAAGTTGTGCCATCTAGACTCGGTTTGGTCCAACTTGTGTCAGGAGACTAGGAATCTGATTACCAGGCTTTCTGCCAATTTTACTGTGGACGCCAAACCCACTAGGGTTCCAAGGAGGGTTTGCATGACCTCACTCTCTGTGCCCTGAGCACCTGGAGTTAACGTGCTGCACCCTATCTATCAAATATTGCTGAGATAATGATCGTATCACTATTTTGGCCAGTTATTAAATCCCTCATTATTTGGCCATCACCCAAAATGTAAACCTCTCCAGTCTCTCCAAATTTCCTTCTCCCTAACCCATTCCTATTTCCTCTAACCCTTCCACCATGCACCCTAAAACATTCCTTCCATTGTAAGAAAAATTTTAAAAGAAAAAATTCTACCTTAAGACTTTTATTGTGAATCTGCTTCCACTTTCTTGCCGTAACAGGCTCTAGGTCCCTTCCTGGGGTCACTAATTTTCCCAGAACTCCCTCACCTGAAGGCTTTTCATACCATGTTACACAGGCGAAATCAGGACCCTACTTATCCTCAGTGCTTCTTCAGACTCTTCCCTCATAAGGCTCATCCTAAAACCTTCTCCTTTTACACTGAGGGTAGTCTGAACTCCACCTTGTCACTGTCACTAATGAAATATTAACCCTGTTCATGGTATTCCTCTCCACGACAGCTCTATTTTCCTGCAGAAATGACCCACTCATCGGCTTATATTTTGTTCCTTAAGTTTCTCATTTTCTGTTCATACTGTGTCCTCTATTCCCTTTTAGCTACCAAATCTCATGGTTACACCAAAGAACTCTTGCTAATTCTAGACTGTTCCACCCCCCCCCCCCCCAAAAATGTAACTACCACATTCTAAAAACTGTCTCCTATCTCTCTGTGTCTCTCTTGCACACTTGAAAGACCCTAGAACATCTATTCTTTAACAACACAGGATGTTTTAGTTTCCCAGGCTGCTTAAGCAAATACCATGAAATGCGTTGGTTTAAACATTGGGAATTTATTCGATCACAGTTTTGAGGCTAGGAGGCAGTCCAAATCAGGGCATCATCAAGGTAATAGTTCCTCCCTGAAGACTGGCTTTCTGGGGCTGGCTGCTAATAATCTTTGGTTCCTCTGTCACATGGCAAGTTACATGGTGCTATTTCCTGGAGTCTTGTTTGTCTTCTAGGTTCTGTTTCAGCTTCTTTCTGCCTGTGACTTTCTCTCTATATATCTGAATATGTGTGTGTGTGTGTGTGTGTGTGTGTGTGTGCTTTTATAAAACTCCAGTAATAGGATTAAGGCCCAACCTAACTGAGATGGGCCACAGCTTAACTGAAATAAGATCATCAAAAGTCCTACTTACAATGGGTTCACTCTCACAGAACTAGATTAAATTTAAGAACATGTCTTTCTGAGGTATATACAGCTTCCAATCACTGCATAGGGACCCCAGGTTTTTAATTCATCCTATTTGTACTGATCCCTCAGCACCTTCTGGTCTCCAGTCTGTCTTTTTAAATTTCATTGTATGTGTTATTTCAGTGCATTTTTTTCTCAACATAATCACCAGCTTTGCTTTTGTGTCCTTCTTATACTGCCACCTATATAAGGTCTATCTCTTCAACTCCCACATATATTATTTTATAATTTGATCTGCTGAGAAGTCTTCTGTTTTCTTTATAGCCCTTGCTGCACTTTACCAAAGAAAGGCACACCACTCACCAATTCCAGATCGGACCCAGCTGTATTTTCATGAGAGTATTTTCCATGGCTTAAACCCAGGGGAACCATCTTCATTGACTAAACAAGGTGCTATACATTTTAAGTCTTCCTTTCCTTCTTGCCTTAAACAATTTTGCGTTAAGCTTGAAAGGTAGTACACAAAATGAGACATTTTGCTCTGACTCTCATGTTTGGAATGCACGCATGCATATATATATGCTAAGGAGTAATTTGAATAATTCAATTTTTATTTTAAAACTTTCTTTTTCCTTCCTCAGCTTTCAGTAAGCATTCTAAATAAATATTCAAGGAAGTCTGTGTTTGTATCTGCCTCTCCAGATAATTTTCTATAAATATTATTGAGATCCATGAAAGTAACAAGAGATCAGTGATAAATGCTGAATATTAAATATGCCTCTCTTTACTCCCTACATATTTAAACACCAGAAATTCTTTTTAGATATTCATAATTCTCTTCCTCAAGCCATGTCAATATCTTGAAATAAATCATCTCTGAATAGTTTAAGTATAGATTGGTGTTGTAAATTATTTTACATATAACTGCAACATTCTCCAGAAGTACCCAAATTTTAAAACACATTAGATACATACTCGAGGTAAAATTATGACAAGACTATTTTCAGATTCAATGTAAAGTCTATTTTATCAAAACATTGCATGTGAAATATTTATTCCATTTATAACTGGTCTTCATCTTATTTCATTTTGTGAAATAATTTTTACTTTCTATCTTCCATGAAGCAAAAAATAAAGTGATAGTTGAAAAATGGAATGACAGTTGAAGCAGTTTGTTCTTAGCATTATATACAATTCTTTCTTAAAATATATAGGAACATTTTCAAATGAAGCCTTATGAAATTAATGGGGTTATTTCTGATTTGTATACCTAAATCTTTCTTAATGTTTCCCCAAATTTCAAACCCAAGTTGATACATGTACACACACACAAATTTAACAAAGAAATCTCATGACTTTTTATCATATTGCATGATTCATATATAGCTTATAGTTTGTGCTACATATTATACTATATATTTACAAATGAAACAAGGAGAAATAAAATATTGATTTATCATTGTTTCCTAACTTGTTATAAATAGACTACTTAGAACATTTATAATTTATTTAAATATCTGAGTTGAATCTTTGTAGTTAAATAGTTTGGAAGCATGCTTTAAAATGTATTCATCATTTTAAACTACTTTCATACTACTGCTCAAAAAAATGTGTTCCTCCTTTAAAAGTACTTTCATGTTACTGCTCAAAAAAATTTTTTTAAATATTTACCTGAATGAAAAAATTTAGACTTTTTGATAGAAAGTTGATTTGGTCTAATTAATTGGTTTGACAAAGAGGACTGGCATTGTTAACTTGGGAAAATGGAAAATATCTTTTATAAATTGAATAAGGTAAAACCGCAGCTAAAAGGAGTTTATGAAAATGTTTAAAGACTATGATAAATAAAAGAATGATTACAAAATATTGTATTCGTAGAGATAGCGATGAAGTTAATATTTCTAGTTTACCCAGTTTTCTAGACATAATACCATTGACTAAGATACCCCAGTGAAAAACTATCAAATAGTTTTGATTGAGAAATTGAGAAATTCTTTTGAAAGCCAGTACACAAGCAAATAACTTAGACACCACTGTTCTGCAACATACAGTGATCCTCCTACATGTCCTTTGTTCTCTCCTTCATTTCTGCAATGGCCATTCCAAACCTTTTCCACTCTCCTAAAACTAAATAACTATATTGCTCCAGTAATATTCATGTTCTAATGTCCTTTCCACACACTTTGTATGATCCCTAAATAGTCTTATTAACCATATATTAAAATTTTCTACTTACTTCTATGCATACCCCTATAGACGACAAAATCTAGAGCAGAATACTTGTTTATATTGTTTAGTTTTTAAAATATTCTGTACTAAGAATGGAGTGGACATATTATAGTTGCTGAAATTATTAGTGTTGAAAAATAAATGAATCAGAATTCCTGCTTGTGCTACATGGTGAAATGAACTAACACAGAATGGACTCCTGATCGATACAGATGCATACATACAGCCATTGCAATTGAAAGGTGTCAATACCCATTTGAGACAAAAACTCTGCATGGGAATAGTTTAGGTGTCAGACTAAAGAAAAATGGGAAAATAGTCTGAGAGCAGATTATTCAGCAGAAAATTACAGTCAAGAGATGATGGGGGGTGCATGGTGGTTCTGTGGTAGAATGCTGTCCTGCCATGCAGAAAACTGGGATTTGATTCCCAGACCATGCACTCACCCACCTACAAAAAAAAAGAGATGGTGGGATATTTTCCACACCCTAAGTGAAAAATAAATGTCAAACAAATTTCTATATTCAGACATTAAGTAAACTGACATTAAGAAACAATGAACAGAATAAAACTGTCACACAAAGACAAGAGAACATTTAGTGGCCACAGACCCTCACTGAAATTAGTGCTAAAGAGATAGGCTTCAGGTTGAAGGAAATAGAATTCAGTGGAAGAGTGGAATGTAATGGCATGGAATAGTGACAAAATAAATTTGTAAATAGATAGAAAAACCTAAGCAAAATTGGCCAAATAAAATAAAATAATAATACTATTACTAACTATAATATCAACAATAACAAAGACTAATTTTAGGACTTTAAAAAACAAGATGGCAGTAAATACTTGGCAAGAAAAATATGCAGAACTAGAAGGTGGCAACTGTTATTAAATTCATCTAAATCTTTTTAATGTTAAGACAGAGGATGTGGTGATATGTTTTAACCTTTTCATGGTTAAGTGTACATGTGAGAAATTTAAGATTACTAAAAGAATAGTGACAGATTATAAAACTTTGAAACAAAAGAGAAAAATACAAATAAGAGATTAATGTTCAAACTTTGTTGGTAATATAGAAATCAAAAGGAAAAACGTCAAGCAAATTGCATAATGAATAGAAAATAAAACAAAATGTCAGATGTAAAACTAAGTGTCTGTGTACATGCTTTAATTATGGATAAACCCAATAATATATAGGGTTGAGGGAAGCAATATTTGCAAAATTACTTATGTGATGAAATGTGTGTAAATTCTCAACACATCCTAACCCAAATACATATTGTTATATGTCCACACACATATATTTTTAAAGTATGATACAAAAATCTGCATAAGAAGCTTATACACTATTTCCTGAGTAGAGGTAGGGGAAGAAAAATTAGATGGGCTGTGGTGGAAGATGAAAGAATTATATCTGCATCTGTATATTTACCTTTTGTCTGCCCTAGATAGGAATGAGATTGGGTAGTGATACCATCCTATTAAGAACTTTAGAATGCATTTTAAATTCCATTTATATTACAGCCCCACAGAATGATGCTTCACAAAATGTTCCATGGATTATTATCATGTTTTCATGAACTAGAGTTAACTTTATTATTTGATTGAAGTGTGATTAAATTCTAGTTACCAAAAAAGTTTAGTGATTGCTACAGGATCTTATATTCCATTAAAATTTTAAATTTTAAAAGGATTTCTATCTACTATCTAAGTTTATTTTTTTATTAAATAGATTTTAGTATTATCACTAGGAATTATAACTGTTGGCACTGATTTGGAAGAGGAAGAGGAAAAGTCTCTGAGGTTCTTCCTATTGTAGTTATCTGCAGAAGTGTGAATCTATTGAATCTATTTTTATTTATCTAACTAATATTAATTGAACTCAGGCCTTACACTTCAAACTTCATTAATATATCGGCAATTATCTTAATCTGTGTTTGACTCAAAATTCTATAAAAGAGGTTGAGATTGAAATTCCTCCAACAGATGGTAGAGGACAAAAAACTGAAAGGGGTAGAGCTAAATTTGAAATCAACTAAGGTATATCAGATGTGGAACATGTTAATTCAAGAAACAATTGCATGTTTGTATATATTCTTACTGACTTGAATGTTGTATTTGCTCTAATTAATTTTTGCTATCCATAAGTAATTTCTAAGGTATTTCAGAAATTGTTTTCCTAATTGGGCTATATTAAGGGACAACAAGAAAAGGTGTTGGATATTTTTAACCAAGGGGGTAGTGTCTCTGGAGACTGGGGAGAGAGGGAATTCAAATAGAGTGAAAATAAGGAGAACTGTGATTCTCAGGGCCAGCAACCTTTCTTCTTTGGACATTTTATTGTAAAATATTTCTAAGCTAAAAAGTTGAATGTAAGCTGTGATATGGTTTGTAAAAAATGTGGACCTTTCCTTTTAGTTTTTATTTGATAAGTGAGAAATTCTAGGCACAAAAGACTTAATTAGCTTACCCAAGATCAAACATTTGATAACCTAAAAGAAATGCCAAATGTATACATTTCCATTCATGACTTTCCCAGGTAGCAAGTGGCCTTCTAATTTTGAGGCATGGGTAAATATCATTATTTAACATGATACTTTCAATATCTTTAACTCTTTAGGGAATGACAGTAGAATGCAACTGGGAAGTCAGCTTGCAAGAGAACTAAGACAATCATTTGCAGCAGCAGGTTCCTGAGCACAGGATGGATAAAGATGGATTTAAGGACCAAGAAGCAGAAAAGGGGGCATGCAACACAGAATGTCAGTTTAATGTCATCTATATAAGAAAAGCTCAATGAAAGTCATATTTTTCTTTCTATTTCTTATAAGTGGCAGACTGTTCTTACAAGTATATAAAACATTTATGACAGGGTAACAAAATATGTTTTTATTCTGTATATAAATTTAAGCCTGTAGTCTTTTAAATCTTTGTAATAACAAACCTTGTCCTAATGGTGCTACTGTATCTAAACCAATATCCATATTTTTCTATTTCTCCTCTTTCTCTTAATTAATTTGAAAGGCTAATAGTTGACCTTTAAAGTCAACTATATAATACTATAATCTAAGTATTGCATGAAGGATTTTACTTGTGTTCAATTTCAAATTATTTGGCCATCAGAAGAAAAAAAGGCATAAAATTGTACATTGCCTTATGATAAAAAACATATGGCTGGATGGGGAGCACTTTCTAAAATTTATGGGTTAGAAAACTAAAGCATAAATAGTTGTGAGACAAGCAAGAAAAGTAAATGAATGAAGTAAGCATGGGTAAGAAAAATAGAGCTTGAGGTGCAATGAAGAGCAGGGACCACCTACCCAGTTAAAAGGGGCTACTGCTGCTCTGCTCCAGCTGGCTATGAACTTGTTAGAATGTGGTTTCAATGTTGCCGTATTTGTTAGCTTTTTTTCTAGTAAATCCTGAATTTCAAATATTTAGGCAAATTTAACTAGCTTTATTTGCATACAAAATGTCAATTTTTATTGGAAATTTTTAAAACAGAGGAAAAGTGACCTTTTTTAGTATGAATTAAAAAAATAGCTTGGAGGCAGACTCATGGCATATGTATAGGTCTTTGTTATAAAATATGTCCTTCCTTTCCTGTGAAGTCAACCTAATGTGTTGCACAATGATTTGAAGCTAAAAAATTCAATTTATTTGGAAACTATATTTTTGATTGATTGTTTTTTTGGTTCAAAAATATTGAGAAAAAACTTCAGGTTCCAAATGTAAACAAATCTTATAGTTCATATTTGTGAACAGCATGAAATAGTATGGGCCATTTTAAGGAAAGCTTCCTATATAAGTAACATTTCACTACTCTGTGACTTTAGTCTTAATCTTGCAACACAGAATTGTAAGGTTAAAGGGACTACTGTAAAGCGTTTGACATTTTCTCATATATTAAGGAGACACTGTAAAATTTTGTTGAATTATGCAAGGGCCACATTTACCGTTAGATGGTATATTCAGTTTGCTAATGCTGCCAGAACGCAATATACCAGAAATAGGTTGACTTTTATAAAGGGAATTTATTAAGTTGCAAGTTTACACTTCTAAGACCACAGAAATGACCAAATTAAGGCATCCAGGGAAAGACACCTTGATTTGAGAAAGGCCAGTGGGTCCAGAACAACTTTGTCAGGTGGGAAGGTATGTAGTTTAGGTCTTCTGGGGTCTTTGGCTTCTCATTTCAAACAGCTTCCCTGGGAGCCTTTTCTTTCTGCATCTCCAAACATCTGGGTCTCATGCGGCTCTCCAGCTTTTTCCAAAATGGAAAGACTCCAGTAAGCAACCCTACCTCGAGTGGGTAGGCATATCTCCATGGAAACAATCTAATTAAAAAGATCCCACCCAATAATATTGAATGAGAATTAAAGAATATGGCTTTTCCGGGGCACACAGTAGTTTCCAACCAGCACAGATGGAATAATATACAATTTGATATGGTTTCACCCCTGCTGTTACATGGATTGTTCTCTGGATGGAAAGGGAAGTGGAAGCATATTCTCAATGTTTTCATCTTTGATGACACCATTGAATTGAATGATTGACAGGGAAAGTATTCATAAGCTTTATCAGAGATATTTTAAAACTCTACAGGTGATCAACCCACAACCCAAATCCCCACTTTTTTTAATGATTACTTTTGATTCTTTGTTGTGACTAGCACCTCCCCCTCAGTCATTTCTATAAAAAGAAAGCTTGGTTCCCTTTAACTTTACTTTATTCAAAGAGGTCACACAGCCCAAGGGAGATTTTTTTTCTGAACAAAAGACTGGGGAAAACATGATATGAATTATTTGATGCTTTCATTTGAAAGTTATTTTTCCTCATCTTTTGATAGTTGTTATTTGAATATTAGCATTATATCCCCTTTATTCCCATAGAAAATGTTTCTCTTCACTTTATCTTGGTTAAATATAATTTTGCTGATGATAATTTCTGTATGAGGCAAAAATTCAACAAAAATCCTGTTATTTTTAGCTAAAACCCTTATGTCTTCAATCTACATATGAATATTGATAACAGATATGTGAGGTCTACGAGGATATCATCAATTAGAAGACACTATACTGTGGACAGTAGCATTCAATATTTTATATTAAATGCAAAAATATAGAAATTTAGCTATTTTGAGGTAGAGATGGTATAAATGGTGAAAATATAATTCAAAGTCAGTGAACATCCCTGAATACTGTTCTGACCTTGAGCTTAATTACTGTGAGGCTACATTTTCCTCTTCATTCTCATGAGAAAATTAAAACCATAACTGCTCAGACCACTTAGTGAAAGTAATCATACAAGTGAGACAAAATATGTCAAGGCATTTGTATGCTAATAAAATGCTGTTGTAAAACATTGTCAAAACATATGCAATCATTAATAGATAACAGTGCTCTAAAGGAGATATGGGGCCAAACCCTCCTTACCAAATGCTCTCCTGGATGAAAATTGCATTTCCAGGGATTTCATTTCATGACCTGATGTCTCCCGAAACTGAAGCTTGACTTAGAAACCTGTAGAACTAATCCTTGTCTGTAGGACACGGAATAAAGTTATCCTGAAGTCTCTATCTTCAGCAAGGAGAGACATTGGAAGACCAGACAATTCAACCAGGAGAGCTAGAAACAGCATTTTGGTGAGAAGCACAGACATGATGGTTAGAGAGTTTTCAGAAGGCAGAAAGCCACAGTTTTTTGTTTTCTATTTCTACAGAAGGACCCAGTGGGAGGAAGTGCTTGTGGGACACCTGCAGCAGGAATACTGAGATGCTCAGATAGGTGGTTGTGATAATAGCACAGGGCAATAGCTTATCATTCACACCCCAACTCAGAGTGTTTTCACTGACACAGTGAGTTCAGTTTTGCCACTGGTTTCTCCATCTGGAAAGAAGCACAACCTTTGTTACTGTGGTACTTTGAAGCCTTATGTACTCCATAAAAGCATGTTCTTGAAGCTAATCCTTTCCCGAGGGTGTGGATCCATTGTAAGTAGGATCTGTTGGTGAACAGGATCTTAACTTGAGATGTAAAGATGTTAAGACCCATTCAGGATGGGTTTTAATCCTCTTACTGGAGTCCTTTATAGAAGATAAAAGACAGAGGGAAGATAAAAAAAGAAGAGAGAAAGTGGGGGGAAAAAGCTCCAGAGAAACTTGGAGAGAAAAGCCAGAGTAGCTGAGAGAGGACACACAGAAAATAAAGAGAAATCACAGAAACAGAGAGGAAGCCACTGAAGCCAAGAGCTGGAAGCAATGAAATCCAAGAGAGAAGGGAGACAGAAACAGACATTGCTATTTCCCCAGCCATGTGACAGAGGAGCTGAGGAGAGCTGGTAGCTGGTCTTCAGGGAGAAAGTATTACCTAGTGATGCCTTGATTTGTACATTTTCAGTACCTCAGAACTGCAAGCTTTTTAAGTAATAAGTTCCTATCATTGAAACTAATCCATTTCTGGTATACTTACATTTTATCAGCTTTAGCAAACCAAAACAGTTACTCAGTATCAATTTTTCCTTATTATTTGTCAATATTCAAGCCAGAACATATGAGTAGGAAGTATCAAAACCAGAGTTAAAAGTGCCAGAGTGAAAAATCTCAAAATTAATTTATAAAGCATTGACGTTAAAACAATATTATATTCATCATATTTGGTTACTAATTCTTTTTTCAATTCCAGTCACCCACAACTGCACCCCATGTGGGGCTGTGTTTGCACATAAAAAATAAAGTCTGAAATCTTGAAGTATTATTCAGGGATTTTTTTAAGTTATTTTTTGAATGTCACAGAAGAAAACAAAAGAACATTTTGACCAGTTCAGGTCATACTGTTGGACTTATTTTTCAAAAGAGAAAAAGTTGTAAATGGGATATTTTCTTTTTTAAATAATCAATGTAACTTCTAAAAACAATAAAGCTTTAAGCAAAAAAAGAGGACCATGCCAAAGAAATAGTGAAAAAAATAAATGGAAATAATTGTGGTCAGAGGTTTTACTGAAATTTTTCTTGATCCAAAATCATCCAGGCTATCAAGTTCCTTACCTGGGATATTTCTAACTCAAACTTCTTTCTCCTAAACATTGCCGCACCATTGGGTGGCTTCAATTCTCAGAGTTACAAGATCAGATTTTTTTGTGTATATCTTATCCATTTGTCCTGATATCATTTAATTGAACCATTCATCTTTCCCCAATTATTCTCCTACTATTATCATCCATAGAGTTCCCATATATAAGTCTACTTCTTGACTACATATTGATCCATTGATTTTAGTCGTATTCTATTGAGAGTTATCTTAGAGGTCATCAGTGTTGCCCAATAGAAATATAATTTAAACCACACAGGATAATTTTAAATTTTCTAATAGTTACATTAAAAAAGTATAAAGAAGCTAGTGATATTTACTTTAATAGCATGTTTACTTCTACATGCAATTAATTACATTTCTTCATGTAATCAATATAAAATTACTGATGAAGTAGTTGACATTTTTTCATATGAAGTATTTAAGATCTGACATGTATTTTACCTACAGACAGTCTAGATTCAAATTACCCACATTTCTAGTACTTATTAGCCATACATATTTAGTGGCTACTTTATTGGACAGTACAAGTCTGGACCAGCAAATATGAAAGAAAAAAACAATAAAGTTATTGAAATAAGAGCCTCTTCCCCACATATGTTATAAATACACATATAGCAATAACTAATAAGAATTTTCATTATCAAAATGCTGTACGAGACTTATTTGGGGGGCACAACTCTGGATGGAGTAAGATATACAAGACTATTAGGTAAAAACTCAAGCATCTCCTAGTTTAAATACTTTTAATTATACCTATTTGGAGTTTATGTTAATTTTGCTAGAATCAGGCCCAAAAGCATGTAACAAACTTCACATTTGTTTCATTTAGTAATTATCTAATTTAGTCATTAGAATGTTTGGTCAGTATTTTTGAAAGGCAATAAATTGTAATTCTAAACTTATTAAAGTATCCATCTTAAATTGCTTGAAACATAGATTTTAGGCATCTTGAACAGATTGATTTGCTTAATTATTTTCCTCTGTACTTTTCTACCTAAACCACCACTTCAGACGTTAATCTCCAATCTCTTTACAGAATACTCCTTTCAAAACCTACTGAAATCAAGTAACTTTGTTCAAAAGCCTCCATAGAAATCCTGCTCATTCAGGGTAAAATCCTTGCAGTGTCCTACATGGCCCAACAAAATGGCCCCATTACTTTTACTTTTCTTTTACCAGTTTCCTGCCCATACCTTCCTCACTCTGATCCAGACACTCCAGCGTTCTCGTTGTTTCTCAAAGGCAGGACGCACTTTTCCCTCTGGTTAAATGTTCTCCCCCAGGTGTGCACACTGCTCTGATTCTCATCTCCTGCAAGTCTTTCTTTAATGCCACCTTATCAAAGGTTTCTAGTCTGATAGCATTATTAAAAGTTGCAATGTCACCTCCCATCACCGCTCATCTCTCTTCTCTGCTTTTTCTCCTACACTTATCACTATCCACTGTGATTTATTTTTTAAAGGACTTTTTGGTTTGTTGATGTTTCTTCTCCTCTAGAATGTTTATGAGAATCTATAACAAGACTGCCTTTTCTCCAGCTTCCCAATATCTAGAACAGTTTCTAAAACATAAGGAGCGCATTAAATATTTGACAATTTGATAGATAAATTTAAATATCTGGCTTAGTTATATGTTTAAAATAAAATGAGAGGAAAGTATACTACAGACGTGATTTATATTTGTTACCTGATTATAAACTACTTATTTTGGTGTTCTAGAGATATACTGGGTATTATATAATAGTTATGGCCATTATTCTTAGAAGCAAAAGCCAAATAAATAAAATAAACATAATTTCATGTGACACATGCAGCTCCTTAATCCTTTTAGCACTTCATTGTGGGTGAGAGTAACAGGATTTGAAAAAGTGAAATTAGCATATCGCGCCTGTTCACAGTTGTAATGAGAGTAAAAAAACATCAAAGGCATTAAAAATCACTTTAAACTCATTTTAGAGAATTCTGAACCTGAATTTTATGCTTTCTGCCATATTACTATAAAGCAAGTGTTAAATTAAAAGAAAAATCAACCTTATTTTAAACTTCTTGGAAATCTCAAAGGATGTTTCTTTCTTTTTTAAACAAGCAATTGTTCTTATTTTTGACAATTACACATAACCAGAACTATCACACTGAATTTCAAAGAAACTTTGAAGTTTTAGGGAAATCTGAATTTCTACTGGCTCAGATTTAAAGATTATCAATCTAGAGTTCTCTCAAAGTAAAACGTAATAGGAAGGGTAGTTGAGAGGACTGAAATAATGAAAATGAGAAATCATAAAAGCAAGTCTATATAAAAATAGAGCAGTATTCATGAAAGGATTGAATTAACTGAGTCCTTATCTAATAATGTAAATTTAATCAAACATATTTTATATGATATTTATTATAGATTTTATTCAGGGATTCCCAATCATGAATAATATAAAATCAATTAATAGTAACCTATCATCTTTGGAACTTACTATGTGCTAGCCCTAAGGAGGTACATTCTAAAAACTCTAAGAACAAACTTGCTCTTTCTGCAATAGTTCACATTTCATTGGATGGTATCCTTCCCATTGTTTGGCCCCAATCCATGAGCCATCTCTGAAAAATGGCCCCCTAAATATATTAAGTGCTAATCCCTGAAACCTCTATTACCTTATAAGGAAAGCTATGTTTGCAGATGTGATTAAGTTAATGATCCAGATGAGGCCTAAATCCAATATCAGTGTCTTTATGAGAAAGAGGCATGTTGAAGACGAGAAGGCAGTGTGAACACAGAGGCAGAGTTTAGAGTGATGTGGCCGCAAGCAGCAACACCACCAGAAGCTGAAAGAGGCAAGAAATGGATTCTTCCCTAGAGCCTCTGCAGCAAGTACTGCTCTGTCGAAACCTTGATTTCAGCCTTATGAAACAGATGTTGGACTTCTGACCCAAAGAACTGGAAGAGAATAAATTCCATCATTTTAAGTAACCCAGTTCGTAATGATTTGTTCTGTGAGCAATGGGGTGCTGCTGTAATAAATGCCTCAAAATGTGAAAATGGCTTTCAAATTGGCTAGTGGGCAGAAGCTGGAGAAATTTTAGGTACATTATAGAAAAAGCCCAAGTTTCTTTAAACAGAAGGTTGTTAGAAGTATGAATGTTAAATGTGGTTTTGGTGAGGTCTCAAAAGGAAGTGAGGAACGTGATATTGGAAACTGGAGGAAAGGCAATCCTTATTATATATTCACATAAATTTAGCTGAATTGTGTCCTATTGTTTTGCGGAAAACAGGATTTGTGGGCAATTAACTTAGATATAGCTGAAAAGATTTGCTAGCAAAGTGTAAAAGGTGTGGCATGGTTTCTTCTTGCTGCTTATACTAAAGTGCAAGAAGGTATAAATTGAGGGGGAAAAATGTTAAGCAATGGATAATTTGGGAAAATGTAAGCCTATCCAGACTGTAAAAGGTGCTAATGTAAGAAGATTCATTGTAGAGAAAGCATGCTCTATTGCTTTCTAGAACAACCTTTTGCTAGTGCCAAGGAGCTTAGACATGTGACTTATGGAACCAGTCAACCATCTCAGCAGAAGCCAAGGATGCAGATGGCAATATACAGGAAAGATCTGCGAACCAACCTTGTTTCTAATGGCATGAAACTTCATGTCATATATGGGAGACCCACATAGTCTTTGAGAATATCATATCAGCAAAAACACTAGCAGATTAGGTTGAAAAGGATGTAGACAAGACAAAATGAAAGAAAGATATCAGAACTCCAAAATTCTACAATGAGGAAACAGATAGGAAAAATTTCTTAGCTGCAATCATGTGCTAACCTTTCAGAAAAGGGAACACAGGATTCAGACCATTGGCCCCAGAGGGTAAAGCCTTGGTTCCAGAGAGCAGAGCTTCAAGCCAGAGAGGATGATTCCTGAGACTTGACATCTAATGAAATTTTCCCTGTTGGATTTTGAAATTGATTGAGACCAGTGACTTACTTTTTTCCATTACCCCTTTTTTGGAATTTGAATGTCTAAAACTGCTATCTTGGGTGGTGTGACAGTGGCTCAGGGGCAGAATCTCGCCTGCCATGCCCAAGACCTGGGTTCGATTCCTGGTGCCTGCCTATGCAAAAAAAAGAAAAAAAAAAATTACTATCTTATGCATGTCCCATCATTGTACTTTGGAAGAAGATAACTAACTTTCTGCTGTCACAAGTCCTCACAGGGGTGGTTTGAAGCTGTATGGACCCTAGTAAAATATACTCTTAAATTGAACCCATTCTTGTGGATGTGGACCCACTGTAAGTAAGAAATGTTGATGAGGTTACTTCAGTTAAGTTGTGGCCCACCTCATTCAGGATGGGCTTTAATCCCATTGCTGGAGTTATGTATAAAAGCACGGTATTCAGACAGAAAGAGAGAGAGAGCTATGGAAGCTGGAAGCCGAAATCAACAAGATGTGGATGAGAAGTGAGGGGCTAGCAGATACTGTCATGTGTCTATCCCTATGACAGAAGAGCCAGGGTCACTGGCAGGCAGCACCAGAACACCAAACCCTGGTCCTCAGGAAGAAAGCACAGCGTTTATGATGCCTTCACTTGGATTTTCCAAGGCTCAAAATCATGAGCAAACAGACTTCCATCATTGAAGCTAAACCATTTCATGGCACTTGATTAAGTAGTCTAGGAAACTAAAACACAGAGATAGAGGAGAATATTTCTCCAGGAAAGATCATATCCAGAGTCTCACCCATACCTGATTCAATGATTTAGACTGAGATTGGGACCTTTGAGCCACTGCTATTTAGAGGAGATTTTAGACTTGAGTTGATGTTGTAATGGATTAAGATATTAAGGGACATCAGGAAGGGATGAACATATTTTTTTCATGTGGTATTGGCATGAATCTTTTTTTTTTTTTTGGCATGAATCTTTAAGGGCCAGAAGGGCAGTAGGAAGTTGGCTAAAAAATATTCTCAAAAATATCCATGTGAATATTCCTGGAACCTATGAATATTACCATATAGGCAAAAAAAAAAAAAAAAAAAGTCCTTGCTGATGTATTCAAGTTAAGGATCTTGAAATGGGAAGACTGACCTTGATTATCAGGAAGGCCCTGAATGCAACCACGAATGTACTTACAAGAAACAGTAAGAGGAAAACTTAACATACAGATAGGAACACTCTTCCACAGAACCTGAGATTAGAATCATTTAGCCAGAATCCAAAGAATGCCAGCAGACATCAGAACTTGGAAAAGGCAAGGGACAGGTTCCCTCTAGACCACCAGCAGGAAATGCAGCTTTGCCAACAACTTGATTTTGACAAAGTGAGACTGCTTTCAGACTTCTGGCAGAAGCAGGATATTAATACAATGGGTCATTTCCTCTGATTATAAAAAAGTAAAATAAAAAATCAATGCTGAAGGACAGGATAGAAAATGAGTCTGGAAAAATAAATGTCATTCTACTAATAACCCTTTGATTTGAAAAGAGAATTGCACAAAATTTACAAAAGATTTACAATGGTAAAAATAGAAATACTATCCATCAAAATTTGTGTGACACATCTAAACCTCTACATAGAAGAAACTTTATAGTTTTTAGTACATTTATAGGAAACAAAAAGTATTAAGAACAAATAATCTTTCCACAAAATTGTTTTATGAAAGAAAACAGAAAAAGAAATAAAAAAAGAAATATGAACTTAAGAAGTTAAAATAAAGAGAAATAGCTTCACAAATATGCATTAGAAAAGATAAACAAAATCAAAAGCTGATTACCTTGAAAGATTAAGTAGAGAGACAGTTAGAACACTAATGAGGGTAAGAGTAGAAGTACTTAAGTAAAATCATTCAGCAATAAAAGTGGAAAATATCTAGAGATAAAATAGATATTTAAATCTACTAAAAAAAGGACTAAAATTATGTTCTGCTTCCACCCAAGATGAAGTGACAAGTACCAGACTCACTGTCTCATCACGATCAAATAAAAATCTAGATAAAATGAAGGAAACAACTCTTTTTAAAAATTGTTAAGCAGACATGCAGTACTGTGAACCAAGAAAGGTGACAATAAAGTGAAGTGACCTGTACCCTAACTCTGGCTTTCTGCCTAGAGGCAATTTCTGACAGCCAGTGTAGGGTGAGAAAGAAAGGTAGCTCGGTGGCTTCGATGAGTTAAATAGAGATCAGCCTTCAGGGATGCTAAAGAAACTGGAAGTTGCTGACTTCTATACAGAAACAGAATCCGAGATATATGCCTAGTAACCCCCTTGAGACTTTCCTGAGTACAGGCCCCTTACACATAGGAAGATGCTTGGGGAAGCTACCCAAGGAGGATTCTGTCAGTTAAACAATTCTTAGAGTTCACACAAGGTGGGAGACTTCCAGGAATTGATCAGCCAGAATTGAGGGTCCTTAGTGATCATTTGGGACATTCAACAGAGAACACCAAGCATTTTCCTCTGGAATAAAGTCTACTCAACCTCACTGTAATAAATCTTTGAAATGGGCCCTGAAGGCTTAAACTGATCATTTAACTTAAATCAACTGTCTGACAAAATCATATCTAACATTCAGTAAGGAACAACAAAATGTAAATACTCAAAAATACACCAGTTACTACAATTATAGTTGGAGATCTCGATGCAAATTTCTCAATAACAGATGGAGCAGATAGACGTTAAATTTATAAGGACTTGAATTACACTATCAACCTACTTAACCTAATTGGTGTGTTAGTGCACTCCACTGAACAATGGCCAAAATCATGGAGCACTGAATAGATAGACTCTATACTGGGCACAGAATAAGTCAAAGGAATTTTAGAAGAATTTACATCATACAGAATACATTCTCTGAACATACAGGGAGTAAATTACACATCATCAAACAAAAAACATATGGAAAATTACCATATGGTTGGAAATTCCACAATACATGCTTAAACAATGCCTGGATCAATGACAAACAACACAACAAAATTAGACAGTGCATTGAATGAATGAAATGCAAATGTAATGTATCAAAATCTGTGGGATGCAGCTAAAACAGTGTTTAGAAGGAAGTTTATTACCTTAGTGTTTAAATTAGAAATTAAGAAATTCTGAAATCGATGACATAACATTTCACCTTAAGTAGTTTTCTAGTTTGCTAGCTGCTGGAATGCAATATACCGGAAATGGAATGGCTTTTAAAAAGGGAGAATTTAATGAGTTGCAAGTTTACAGTTCTAAGGCCAAGAAAATGTCCCAATTAAAACAAGTCTAAAGAAATGTCTAATCAAAGGCATCCAGGGAAAGATACCTTGGTTCAAGAAGGCCGATGAAGTTCAGGGTCTCTCTCTCAAGTGAGACGGCACATGGCGAACACAGTCAGGGCTTCTCTCTCAGCTGGAAGGGCACATGGCAAATACGGTGTCATCTTCTAGCTTTGTCTGCTGGCTTCCTGTTTCATGAAGTTCCCCGGGAGGCATTTTCCTTCTTCATCTCCAAAGGTCGCTGGTTGGTGGACTCTGCTTCGTGGTGCTGCAGCATTCTCTGCTCTCTCTGAATCTCTCTGAATCTCCAAAATGTTTCCTCTTTTATAGGACTTCAGAAACTAATCAAGATCCACTCAAATGGGTGGAGACATGTCATCCCCTAATCCAGTTTAACAACCATTCTTAACCAAATCACATCAACCAGGGAGATGATCTCATTACAGTTTCAAACATACAGTATTGAATAGAGATTATTCTACCTTTACAAAATGAGATTTATATTAAAACATGGCTTTTCTTAGGGGGCATACTTCCTTTCAAACCAGCACAAGTAGATTTTCCAGAAATAAAGCAAATTAAAACCAAAGTAAAAATAAAGAAAATGATAAGAGCAGAAATCAATGAAATAGAAAATAAATCTAAGCAATAGAGTAATAATGACATCCAAAAGTCATTGGAAAGATCATTAACATTGATAGCACTCTGGTCGGTGTGATGAAAACTAATAAAAAATATACAAATTACCAAATCATTAAGATCATGAGGGAAAAAGAGACATTACTACATGTTTTATAGACATCATAAGGATAATAAAGGGGTATTATGATCCACTCAATGACAAATTTCACAAATTCCTCGAAAAAAATAAAATATTAAGCTTGTTCAACAAGAAATAAATATTCTGGATAGCTCTATGTCAATTAAATAAGTTTGATCTGCAGTTAAAAACTTTTCTATAAAGAAAACTCCAAATGCTGAATTCTAACAATCATTTTAAAAAGAAAAAATACCAATTTTAAAAAAGGTCTTCCAGAAAAAGAGGAAACACACACAGAATAATTTTATGAGGTGAGAATTTCCTTATCACATAAACAAAGATTTTATAAGACAGTGAAACTAGAAACCAATTTTTCTCAATAACACATATTCAAAACTTCATTAAAAAATATTGGCATATCAAAGCATCAATATAGAAAAAGGATAACATACTGTAACAAGGAGAAAGGTATCTCAGGAATATAAAGTTAATTTAACATTTCAATAATCAATCAATATAATCCTGCATATCAAGAAAATGGTAAAGAAAAACATAATCACCTCCTTTGATGGAGAAAAACACATTTGCAAATTTTCAGTATACATTCCTGATTAAAACTTCCAGCAGGAAACAGATGGAACTGTAACCTAAAAGAGGACATATACGAAAAAGCTACGGCACGCTTCATGTTGAATTACGTCCAAGGCAAAGATATCTACTCTCACCAGTTCTTTTTTAACCTGTTGCTGGGTTAGGGAACAAAAAGGCAAGGGAAGAAAAAAAATTTAAAGAAATATGAATGGTAAAGAAAAAAATAAAAGTTTCTTTATCCCCAGAAAGCAAAAGCATGTACATATGCAATCCTAAGGAAACTATAGAAATCTACTAGAATGAATACATCAGTTTAGCAAAGCCATCGGAACAAAGTCATACATAAAAATTAATTGGGACTTCCTGGAAGATGGCGGCTTAGTAAGACGCGCGGATCTTAGTTTCTTCTCCAGGACACCTACTAGGGGAGTAGAAACGATACAGAAAGCGCCCAAAGCCACAACAGAGATAAAAAAGACAGCGTACCCCATCCTGGAACGGCTGGCTGGCTGAGAGAAGCAGCTCGGGTGAGATCGCCGAGGCGCGCGGGCCTTACCGGGCGGGGTGGCAAGCGGCCGGAGTTACTCCCTTCCCCCTTCCCGGGCCGGCTGGGAGAATTGGAGAGGTGGTCCCCTGAAACCAAGGCGACTGGCGCCCACACCACGCGCAGCCCCCGGACCAACTGAGAGAATTGGATCGGAAACCCCCAGGCCACGGAGAACGGTGACCCCGTGACTCCCGGGGAACGTGCACTCTCTCGGGCGGGCCGCTGCCGCTGGCGCCCTCCCGCCACGCTTGTTGCCCAGGGCCGACTAGGAAATTTGGATGGGCTCTTTCCCTGGCTGCGGCGACCAGCAACCCTCCCTGCGTTCGGACCCCGGGCCGGCTCAAGCCGCTTCGGCTAGCGAACCCCCAGGACGGCGAGAGTTTTCCAAAGTTTAAGGTCCCACAGCACCTTTTACTGGTGGGACCCGCAGACAAACGTGTGCCACGAGCGCCACCTACTGGGCAGGATAAGAAAAACAGAACCCAGAGATTTCACAGAAAAATATTACAACCTTGCTGGGTCCAACACCAAGAGAAATCTGAATAAATGCCCAGACGCCAGCAGCAGAAGATAACTGTCCACGCTCAAAAGATTGAGAATATGGCTCAGTCAAAGGAACAAACCAATAGCTCAAATGAGACACAAGAGCTGAGACAACTAATGCTGAATATACGAACAGAAATGGAAAACCTCTTCAAAAATGAAATCGATAAATTGAGGGAGGACATGAAGAAGACATGGGCTGAACATAAAGAAGAAATAGAAAAACTGAAAAAACAAATCGCAGAACTTATGGAAGTGAAGGATAAAGTAGCAAACATAGAAAAAATAATGGATAGCTACAATGATAGATTTAAAGAGACAGAAGATAGAATTAGTGATTTGGAGGATGGAACATCTGAATTCCAAAAAGAAACAGAAACTATAGGGAAAAGAATGGAAAAATTTGAACAGGGTATCAGGGAACTCAAGGACAATATGAACCGCACAAATATACGTGTTGTGGGTGTCCCAGAAGGAGAAGAGAAGGGAAAAGGAGGAGAAAAACTAATGGAAGAAATTATCACTGAAAATTTCCCAACTCTTATGAAAGACCTAAAATTACAGATCCAAGAAGTGCAGCGCACCCCAAAGAGATTAGACCCAAATAGGCGTTCTCCAAGACACTTACTAGTTAGAATGTCAGAGGTCAAAGAGAAAGAGAAGATCTTGAAAGCAGCAAGAGAAAAACAATCCATTACATACAAGGGAAACCCAATAAGACTTTGTGTAGATTTCTCAGCAGAAACCATGGAAGCTAGAAGACAGTGGGATGATATATTTAAAATACTAAAAGAGAAAAACTGCCAACCAAGACTCCTATATCCAGCAAAATTATCCTTCAAAAATGAGGGAGAAATTAAAACATTCTCAGACAAAAAGTCACTGAAAGAATTTGTGACCAAGAGACCAGCTCTGCAAGAAATACTAAAGGGAGCACTAGAGTCAGATACAAAAAGAAAGAAGAGAGAGATATGGAAAAGAGTGTAGAAAGAAGGAAAATCAGATATGATATATATAATACAAAAGGCAAAATGTTAGAGGAAAATATTATCCAAACAGTAATAACACTAAATGTCAATGGACTGAATTCCCCAATCAAAAGACATAGATTGGCAGAATGGATTAAAAAACAGGATCCTTCGATATGCTGTCTACAGGAAACACATCTTAGACCCAAAGATAAACATAGGTTGAAAGTGAAAGGTTGGGAAAAGATATTTCATGCAAATAACAACCAGAAAAGAGCAGGAGTGGCTATACTAATATCCAACAAACTAGACTTCAAATGTAAAACAGTTAAAAGAGACAAAGAAGGACACTATATACTAATAAAAGGAACAATTAAACAAGAAGACATAACAATCATAAATATTTATGCACCGAATCAGAATGCCCCAAAATACGTGAGGAATATACTGCACACACTGAAAAGGCAAATAGACTCATATACCATAATAGTTGGAGACTTCAACTCACAACTCTCATCAAGGGACAGAACATCTAGACAGAGGATCAACAAAGAAATAGAGAATCTGAATATTACTATAAATGAACTAGACTTAATAGACATTTATAGGACATTACATCCCACAACAGCAGGATACACCTTTTTCTCAAGTGCTCATGGATCATTCTCAAAGATAGACCATATGCTGGGTCACAAAGCAAGTCTCAACAAATTTAAAAAGATTGAAATCTTACACAACACTTTCTCGGACCATAAAGGAATGATGTTGGAAATCAATAATAGGCAGAGTGCCAGAAAATTCACAAATACGTGGAGGCTCAACAACACACTCCTAAACAACGACTGGGTCAAAGAAGAAATTGCAAGAGAAATTAGCAAATACCTCGAGGCGAATGAAAATGAAAACACAACATATCAAAACTTATGGGACGCAGCAAAGGCAGTGCTAAGAGGGAAATTTATTGCTCTAAATGCCTATATCAGAAAAGAAGAAAAGGCAAAAATTCAGGAATTAACTATCCATTTGGAAGAACTGGAGAAAGAACAGCAAGCTAACCCCAAAGCAAGCAAAAGGAAAGAAATAACAAAGATTAGAGCACAAATAAATGAAATTGAAAACATGAAAACAATAGAGAAAATCAATAAGGCCAGAAGTTGGTTCTATGAGAAAATCAATAAGATTGATGGGCCCTTAGCAAGATTGACAAAAAGAAGAAGAGAGAGGATGCAAATAACTAAGATCAGAAATGGAAGAGGAGACATAACTACTGACCTCACAGAAATAAAGGAGGTAATAACAGGATACTATGAACAACTTTACGCTAATAAATACAACAATTTAGAGGAAATGGACGGGTTCCTGGAAAGACATAAACAACCAACTTTGACTCAAGAAGACATAGATGACCTCAACAAACCAATCACAAGTAAAGAAATTGAATTAGTCATTCAAAAGCTTCCTAAAAAGAAAAGTCCAGGACCAGATGGCTTCACATGTGAATTCTACCAAATGTTCCAGAAAGAATTAGTACCAATTCTCTTCAAACTCTTCAAAAAAATCGAAGTGGAGGGAAAACTACCTAATTCATTCTATGAAGCCAACATCACCCTCATACCAAAACCAGGCAAAGATATTACAAAAAAAGAAAACTACAGACCAATCTCTCTAATGAATACAGATGCAAAAATCCTCAATAAAATTCTAGCAAATCGTATCCAACAACACATTAAAAGAATTATACATCATGACCAAGTAGGATTCATCCCAGGTATGCAAGGATGGTTCAACATAAGAAAATCAATTAATGTAATACACCATATCAACAAATCAAACCAGAAAAATCACATGATCATCTCAATTGATGCAGAGAAGGCATTCGACAAGATTCAACATCCTTTCCTGTTGAAAACACTTCAAAAGATAGGAATACAAGGGAACTTCCTTAAAATGATAGAGGGAATATATGAAAAACCCACAGCTAATATCATCCTCAATGGGGAAAAATTGAAAACTTTCCCCCTAAGATCAGGAACAAGACAAGGATGTCCACTATCACCACTATTATTCAACATTGTGTTGGAGGTTCTAGCCAGAGCAATTAGACAAGAAAAAGAAATACAAGGCATCAAAATTGGAAAGGAAGAAGTAAAACTATCACTGTTTGCAGACGATATGATACTATACGTCGAAAACCCGGAAAAATCCACAACAAAACTACTAGAGCTAATAAATGAGTACAGCAAAGTAGCAGGTTACAAGATCAACATTCAAAAATCTGTAGCATTTCTATACACTAGTAATGAACAAGCTGAGGGGGAAATCAAGAAACGAATCCCATTTACAATTGCAACTAAAAGAATAAAATACCTAGGAATAAATTTAACTAAAGAGACAAAAAACCTATATAAAGAAAACTACAAAAAACTGCGAAAAGAAATCACAGAAGACCTAAATAGATGGAAGGGCATACCGTGTTCATGGATTGGAAGACTAAATATAGTTAAGATGTCAATCCTACCTAAATTGATTTACAGATTCAATGCAATACCAATCAAAATCCCAACAACTTATTTTTCAGAAATAGAAAAACCAATAAGCAAATTTATCTGGAAGGGCAGGGTGCCCCGAATTGCTAAAAACATCTTGAGGAAAAAAAACGAAGCTGGAGGTCTTGCGCTGCCTGACTTTAAGGCATATTATGAAGCCACAGTGGTCAAAACAGCATGGTATTGGCATAAAGATAGATATATCGACCAATGGAATCGAATAGAGTGCTCAGATATAGACCCTCTCATCTATGGACATTTGATCTTTGATAAGGCAGTCAAGCCAACTCACCTGGGACAGAACAGTCTCTTCAATAAATGGTGCCTAGAGAACTGGATATCCATATGCAAAAGAATGAAAGAAGACCCATCTCTCACACCCTATACAAAAGTTAACTCAAAATGGATCAAAGATCTAAACATTAGGTCTAAGACCATAAAACAGTTATAGGAAAATGTTGGGAGATATCTTATGGATCTTACAACTGGAGGCGGTTTTATGGACCTTAAACCTAAAGCATGAGCACTGAAGAAGAAAATAAATAAATGGGAACTCCTCAAAATTAAACACTTTTGTGCATCAAAGAACTTCATCAAGAAAGTAGAAAGACAGCCTTCACAATGGGAGACAATATTTGGAAATGATATATCAGATAAAGGTCTAGTATCCAGAATTTATAAAGAGATTGTTCATCTCAACAACAAAAAGACAGCCAACCCAATTACAAAATGGGAAAAAGACTTGAACAGACACCTCTCAGAAGAGGAAATACGGATGGCCAAGAGGCACATGAAGAGATGCTCAATGTCCCTGGCCATTAGAGAAATGCAAATCAAAACCACAATGAGCTATCATCTCACACCCACCAGAATGGCCATTATCAACAAAACAGAAAATGACAAGTGCTGGAGAGGATGCGGAGAAAGAGGCACACTTATCCACTGTTGGTGGGAATGTCAAAGGGTGCAACCACTGTGGAAGGCAGTTTGGCGGTTCCTCAAAAAGCTGAATATAGAATTGCCATACGACCCAGCAATACCATTGCTAGGTATCTACTCAAAGGACTTAAGGGCAAAGACACAAACGGACATTTGCACACCAATGTTTATAGCAGCATTATTTACAATTGCAAAGAGATGGAAACAGCCAAAATCTCCATCAACAGAAGAGTGGCTAAACAAACTGTGGTATATACATACGATGGAATATTATGCAGCTTTAAGACAAGATAAACTTATGAACCATGTAATAACATGGATGGACCTAGAGAATATTATGCTGAGTGAATCCAGTCAAAAACTAAAGGACAAATACTGTATGGTCCCACTGATGTGAACGGACATTCGAGAATAAACTTGAAATATGTCATTGGTAACAGAGTTCAGCAGGAGTTAGAAACAGGGTAAGACAATGGGTAATTGAAGCTGAAGGGATACAGACTGTGCAACAGGACTAGATACAAAAACTCAAAAATGGACAGCACAATAATACCTAATTGTAAAGTAATCATGTTAAAACACTGAATGAAGCTGCATCTGAGCTATAGGTTTTTGTTTTGTTTTGTTTTGTTTTGTTTTGATTTTACTATTATTACTTTTATTTTTTTCTCTATATTAACATTCTATATCTTTTTTCGGTTATGTTGCTAGTTCTTCTAAACCAATGCAAATGTACTAAGAAATGATGATCATGCATCTATGTGATGATGTTAAGAATTAATGATTGCATGTGTAGAATGGTATGATCTCTAAATGTTGGGTTAATTTCTTTTTTTCCGTTAATTAAAAAAAAAAAAAAAAGAGAAGGGATAATTGGAGATGAAGGGATACAGACTGTACAACGGGACTGGATATAAAAACTCAGAAATGGACAGCACAATACTACCCAATTGCAATGCAATTATGTTAAAACACTGAATGAAGCTGCATGTGAGGTATAGGTTTTTTGTTTTTGTTTTTTTTGTTTTTTTTCTTTCTATTATTGTTTTAATTCTTATTCTGTTGTCTTTTTATTTCTTTTTCTAAATTGATGCAAATGTACTAAGAAATGATGAATATGCAACTATGTGATGTTATTAAGAATTACTGATTGTACATGTAGATTGGAATGATTTCTAATTGTTTTGTTAATTCTTTTTTTAATTAATAAAAAAAAAATTAATTGGGTACCATTTACAATAGAATCACAAATATAATTACAGATACATTTCACAGACTATGCACATACCCATATGATGAAAATCACAAAGTATTGCCAGATAACTTAAAGGGTTAAATAAAGCAAGTGATATATTATATTCATAGATTGAAATACTGAATAAAGTTTTGACATCGATTATCCCCAAATGAGTCTGTGTATTCAACAATGCATAGCAGATCAAATTCACGCAGCCATTTATGGGGGAAATTAATAATATATTGAATGTTTTATTTAATAATGCAAATGAGTGAGACTAGCCAAAATTATTTTGAAACACAAAATCAAACTTGTAAGATTATAAAGCTATAGTAATGAAGAGAGTGTTTTTTTTATATTTATGTACATAAAGATCAACAGAACAGAGAGTCTCAAAATAGTTTGACACAATAGGGTCAATATTTTTGACAAAGGTGAAAGCTAATTCCATGGAACAAAAATACTGCTAGTATGACTGGATATCTTCACGGAATAGCAAATGAACCTCAAATATTTCCTGACTCCGTGCATAGATTTTATCTTAATATGGGTCATAGACATAAACGTTAAAGCTATAACCACAAAACTTCTAGGGAAAATTTTCACATCCTTGAGCTAGGCAAGGATTTTTTAGATAAGACACAAAGTGCATGAATAAAAAGAACAAAAATTGATAAATTGGAATTCATTAAAATTAAAATCTTCTTTTCAAGAATACAATTGATTTTATTTATCAATGAAGAAATGTGAAAAGGTAAGCCAAAAACTGGAATAAAATATTTAAATTACACATTTCTGATAAAGGACTTATATCAAGAATATATAAAGAAGTCTTACAACTCAATAAAAAAAGAGAACAGTAACCTAATTAAAAATGGGAAGAATGTTTAAATAGACACTAAATAGAATATATATATATACATTAATAAACACATAAAAAGATGTTCAATATTATATTTAGTTATCAGAAAATGAAAATTAAAACAATGATAAAATATCAATACATACTTCTAGAATATCTAAGTATAAAAATACTAGCAGCTGTTGGTTAGGATGCAAAGCAACTAGAAGTTTCATCCATTGCTGGGGGTATAAGATATCAAAGATTTGTTTACTTTGGCAAATTATATGACAGTTTCTTAGAAAGTTAAACATATTCTTATAACATTCAACACACATAAATGCATATATATTCCTCTTATGTCCACACAAATCCTTGTACTGAGATGCTAATAGCAGGATTATTCTTTAGTAGCTCAAAACTGACAACAACCCAAAGACCTGTTGTCACATGGAAGAATGAGCAAATTGTGTCATATCCATTCACTGGAATATTTAGCCATTCAATGAAAGAAACATTGATAAACACAATAATCTGAATGAATCCCAAAATCATTATACTGAGAGAAAGAAATCAAATACAGAAGAATATAAACTGCATGATACTATTTATACAAAATGCTAGAAAAGACCAATAGATTCAACAGTTAAAGAGAGCACTTCGTTATTTGACTTTGGGCCTGGTGTAGCATGGGAGAGAACTCACTAATGCTGGGCACAAGAGAATTTTGGGTTTGGAGGATATCTTGATTGTGGACATGGTTAGATGGAGATACATATATACCAAAACTCATCAAACTGTCAACAGATACATAATTTTATGTAAAATGTATTTCACCATTGACTGAAGACATTAATGCTAAAATAATAGAAAACAAATCCTAAATGGAAAATTTTAAAACGCTAAATTTGTCATGCAAATAAGAACAACTCAACAGATTAATAAATGACAAATCGAAATGGTAGCCAAAGACTATGTAGTTAGCTTTAAATAAGTGGAATAATTTAAATAAATCCTCTTCACAGCCCAACTATAAAGTCACATATGCAAGTACATGTGCTCTGATCTAGATGATTTTATGGATAAAGTTTCCAAAAATGTAAGGCATATGCAATTTTTATATTATACAAGTTGTTACAAATTATTTTATAAAACTATTGTTACTTTCATTGCCAAAGTGGATTTGGAGAGAACAAAGAAAGAAAATCAGGCTTGTGTCAGCTAGAATCACAGAGGTGAAAATCCTAAAGAAAATATCAGCTAACTGATTCCTACTTCATGTAACTCCAATAATACTAACAAAAATCAGGGGAAAAAGTGGAACTGGCTGTTTCCTAATATTTATAAATGAAGATATGGATTTATTAAATTCAGTAGCTAGTCTGCGGTTCATCAGCAATTGCATAAGTTTCTATCTTTCCAGTATGATCTCACCTCTAACCTTCAGAGCAGAGGAGAGGCCTGTGTTCTTACAAGGCAGTCTCTCTTCATAGAGCATGCAATTCTCCCACAAAGGAAGTGTGAGAATAAGTATCATGGAAGTTACTATACAGTTAGTATACTGTTGTGTTCATCTAAAAGATATGTTTCTGTGGTACAACAAAAGGCAACAAAGTTTTCCATGGCCAATTCGCTATCCTCCTACTTTTGATTGGCACATACGAATTTCTCCAGCCTCACTACATTTTCAACCACCTGCGATAGGATCGATTCTAAATGTGATGTCTCTTGTCCTTCATGAAGTGTGATCAGTTTCACAACTTTATGCAAAAATTAGACCATCTGAGTTACCTCATTTCTGGTACACTGTAATGTGCTCGTGAATTCAAGAGTTCTTCATTTGCTCCCAATGCACCCTTTCACTTGGATCAAAATTGTATGATTTGCGTGTGCATTTGTTGATATTTACAATGTATATTGGGTCCTTTCTTAGTGTCAGAAATTATGATTTTTTTCTCCACTATCTTTGCCCCTTCTTATTTCTAAGGCTATTAAGATGGTTGATGGTATAAATTTCTTCTTAAGACATTATCTTTCTTTGCAATCACCTCTTAATATGTTGTTGACTTTATATTGCAATGTACTTGCATATGTGACTTTATAGTTGGGCTGTGAAGAGCATTTATTTAAATTATTCCACTTATTTAAAACTAACTGATGTTTTTCATATGCAGAGATGAAAATATAAATTTACTATCAATGTTCTTTCAGTTTAGAATTTTTCCCAAATCATAAATAAGAATTCAATTGAATCATTTACATTCTTAATCAAGTACAAGCACTTACTAAATAGCTAAATCATATTTGGGCACACTGTCCATAACCATAAAACAAATTGGGGTTATAACCAAAGATCTGGTTTTACTATAGTTAAATTTTTTTCTATGACAATTATAAATTTTTATTTCTTAAATCAGAACAAAGTTGTTCAAATTTAGTATTTCCATCTGCAGTAATGTAAAGTTTTAAGTCCCGGACAACAATAAAATTATGTTATTCAGGTTTTATAGTATTCATGTCTTTTCCCAAGTATTTAAAATGGATGTGTGATCTTATATGTAAAAGCTTTTTTAGAAATAGACTGTAGGAACTCTTTTCTAGTATCAATTTCTTTTGTACTAAGAAGTGCATTGTCTCTGATGTAAGGAAAATCTAAATTCAAATCTTATCACTACCACTTACTAGATGTGTAACTAAGCAAATTATTTAACCCTGTAATAATATATCTGTAAAATAGTAACCAGAAAAGCAAACTCATACTGATAGGAGGGTTAAATATTTTATAAATGGCTTAGCATAGTATGTGGTTTACAGAAATGGATCAACAAATAATAGCTATGATTATCTACATTAAAAAGTTTTTATTAAGCTTGTTACTTAAGAAAGAAAGATTATGTTTAACAGTTCCACTACTTACCAGCTCAGTGATGACAGGTTCAATTTTCCAAGCTTCGGTTTTCTAACCTGAAAAGTTGGAATTATATTTATACCTTAGAAACTCAGAAGCACACCTACACTTTCCACACATGTCTGGGCCCAACTTCTTGGCCAAGGAGATCTTTTTTCAGCCCAGACCTTTGCTTCAATGGTTCTGCCCTTGTAGTCACTCTACCTTCAGTTTATCCCTTTTTTGTCTCTTTCAATCCAGGCTATCGGCTGTTCTGCTCATACAAATTTTGCAAAAACCTTATTGGCTTTGCATGCAGTTTCAGGAGTTTCAAATCATCAGCCAGTGGAACTTTCCAAAAATTTTTCCTGGATAACTGCATTCTGCAATTCTGATTTCCACTGAAATCAGGCTGGGTCGATCCATGTTCAATTACATCTTCTTTAGCAGGAGGTTGTTTAACTAAACCCTTATATGGAAATATGTTCTCTGGTAATGCACTTTCTGAAAGCTCAGGGGGTCCCTGATGGAGATGCTTTTAGCCCTAGTCTCAGAGCCCATTATCTGTAAGGGCTGAGAATTGTCAAAATCATCAATTACTGAGGATTTTCTGTTTAAGAGTTCAAATTTCAGTTTATCCCTTTCTTCTCACATTTAACTATGTAAGCTCCAGGCTTCACCTTCTTCACATAGCTTGGAAATCTCAGATAAATATCCAGCTCATCACTTTCAAGTTCTACCTTCCATTCAACATTAAAACACAATCTTGCCAAATTGTCTGACTCTTCATAACAAGGCTCACTTTTCCAATAATACACTTATCATTTCCTTTTAAAACTTCATTGGAAGTACCTTTAAGTCTTTGTTTCTACCAACAGTCTCTTCAAATCAACCTAAGATTTTTCTATCAAGCATGTCACAATTCTTCCAGCCTCTACTGATTACCCAATTACAAATCTGTTTCCACATTTTTAGTATTTGTAATAGCAGCATCACACTTTCTGGTACCAAACAGTGTTTTAGTTTCCTAGCTGGTAAACAACCACCAGACAATGGGTTGGCTTAAACAACAGGAATTTATTGACTCACAGTTTAGAGGAAAGGAAAAGTCCAAAATTGAAGCATATCACGGTTTTGCTTTCTCCCTGAAGACTGTGGAATTCTGGTGCTGTCTGCCAGTGATCCTTGATCCTTATATTTTCTTTCACATGGCAATGTACATGGCAGCATTTTCTCCTTTCTTTTCCAAGTTCCATTGAATTCCAGCTTCTGGCTGCTCCCTTCTTCTCTATGGCCAATTTCTTCTGCTTATAAGGACTTCAGCCATATTGGATTAAGGTCCATCTTCATTCATTTTGGGCACACCTTAATAATAGTTTTAAAGTCCTATTTGTAAATTAATTTGTACCTATAAAACCAGGAATTTGGACCCAAACATGCCCCCTTTTGCTGGGGCCATGATTCAATTCCCAAAAATCTTGTGAATAATCATTATTACAAGTGGCAATCACTCAATTCCATACTTCCTGCTGTGTACAGTCCAGCGAACAGCTGCCTTTACTACCTCATCTTACCTAGGAGTAAAGGAGCACAATTGGGACACATAATTGATCTAATGAGTGAATGAATGCCTAAGGATCAGTTGAATGGTAGTAGCTCTGAAGAAATTGAACCCCCAAAATTATTGAAGTCACAGTAGATAGAAATCAGTGCTACAACTCATCATCTGAGCACTTGCTCTATAATCCATTTCTTGGATGCTAGTCCACCAACATTTCTGCAGTGCTGGGTCTCTAAGAATTTGCTGAGGCTTTCACAACCTGGAGACTGAATTCTCTGTGATTGTATGTGTGTGTGTGTGTATGTGTATACACATATATATATATTTGAAACACATTAATAGTCACTCATATCTCCTCATTTAAGTAAGAAGTATTTGCTATAGTTATCTTATTTTTTTTAAAACCAAACACATCAGGGAAAAAGTAAACCCACTGTCCATGTGACTGGGAGAGGAAGGAGCCAGTGCAATGACGGTTTCCAAATGAATCTTTAACAACCAAGTAATAAACAGAGATGAAATCCAAACAAATTGTCGCATTGGTATGATCAACGTCACTCAGTAAGGGGCGGGACCATGTCTTGCAGCCAGAGTTTGTATACATAGATACTATACTTACTTTGTCATTGGCTGTCTTGACTTAATGATTTTTATTTAAATTGTTTTCATGTTGTCAGAGTATTAGCACAAAAATGGTTACAATTTTACTGCCAGTGTATAAGGTCAGCATTTTCTGAAGCATTTGGGTTTCATAGATTCATTGCAGATACAGAGTAGAAGCATGGGGAGGTGCATTTGGAGTAGTTGATTGGGCTGAATAAGGAGGGTCCGTGTGGATTTGTTTGCAAAAACAGAATAAAAATAATAGCAGCTAGCTAAACAATTATTAGGTGCTTACCAGAGGTCATGCCTAGTACTTTGAATGTAATGCCTCATTGAACTCTTAAAATGGCAATTTATTGACTCCTAACATCATCCCCATCTAATGGATCAAGAAAATCAAACTTGACTTTCAGCAAATCATCAGACATCAAGCAGTTGAAGAGCCCCAGTGGAAATAGTTAAATGGGAAAGATCTCATCAAGTACCTGGATCCTCAGAGAGCCAGAGGAGTTGATTCTGGATTAAAAGAGCTTTCAAGACACTGGCAGCATTCTCCTGTGAATTAGTAAAATTTCAGATTTTTGCATCAGTGGTTGGGCCAGTTGACTCAGAGGTTATTTGCTTTTCAATGTTTCATTTCGTATTTTCAATACTGAACCATATGAAAAACAAAAAGCAACTCCCTAATTACAACTGTACTATAAACACTAGCGGCATGAAAATGAGTAATTTTCTTTTTTTTAAATTATTGCACATAATTTTAAACCCTTATGATCTACTATAATTATAAATGCTATTACTGATGTAAGGTAAAACTATGTTTTAGGAAAAAGCTAAATGAGATATTTTCTGCATTACACCTGGTCCGTTCCAAATGATTTTTTCCATTAGTTAAAATATACATGCATTGCAAGTATATTTATCCTAGTCTATATTCAGCATAGAAAACAGAAGTTTAATGAAACAAATTACTAATTAATGAGAACAATATTTACAAAATTTTCTTAAATGAAATTAAAGATGTGAAAGAAATTTATATCTTACAGATTTTTCAGAATGCATATTATAAAAGAAGAAAACCTATATGTTCTTCAAAAGTGTAGATATCATGGGAGATATAGTGGAAGAGAAGCATTTCATTGCTTAAAACAGCAATGCTCTTACATGCCCACTGCCCTGTGAGTTAAGGATGGCCTGTGAGTTAAGGATGGTCCTGAAATTTATAAACCATTGAAAAAAATTAGAAGAGAATATTTTGTGACGTATGAAAATTACATGAAATTCAAATTTCAGTGTCCATACATAAAGTCTTTTTTAACACAGCCACACCCATTCCTTTTGTATTGTCAATGACTGCTTTCATGATACAACCAGAATTGAGTAGTTATGACAGAGTTCATATGACCAGCAAAGGCTAAAATATCTACATCTGGCCATTTACAGCAAAAAATTGCCAAGAATTGGTATAGATGATTTCATCAGGAGGCAAATAATTGCCAGCCCTCACTCTCTCCCCCAAAAAAAACCCCAGATATATAACTACATTCATACATTTTATTATTTTAGTAATCTCTCTGGAACTCTCTCCGGAGATCTCTCGCTCTGTTTCGATTTCCTACATACCTTCAAGGATAAACTAGTGACTTGGAAAGAGTTTAAATTTCTAAGCTAGAACTTCAAAGCTCCAAAATCTAGCATTAACCAAATCTTCCAGTTCTAGCTCCTATGCCATTAGCTATCAACTCCTGACAGAATGTTCTGCTGCTCATCATCATCCTCACAAATCTGATAGTTTTGCCAACTTAGTTATGTTCCGCAAAGCCCAAAACATGTCGTCTGCAAGTTATTCAAATCTTTCCTTTCTATGAATCACTGTATTTCCCTCTAGGCCAGAATGATATCTCTTTTCAATTTTTTAGCATTTTTCATAGGTGATATTTTCCTATTAGTCATGCTTGTTTTATGTCTTACATTAAGGCCCGCAAATGTTAGATAATCTTTGGGACTATTTAACGATTTTTAAATATATACCCTCATCTCCAATTATGGTATGCCTTTCTTGTAAACAGAGGCGGCCTCTTTTATAACTGATTCCTTAAGTGCTTGTCACAGTGTTTTGGAAGTTATAAGGGCTTTATTTATTTATTTTTCTTGATTAGAGGGTTTGTTGGTTTACAGACCAATAATGCATAAAATGCAGGGTTCCCATACATCACCTTACTACAAACACCTTGCACTGGTGTGGGACATAGTTACAATAGATGACAGCAAATTTTAATAATTGTACTATTAACTAGAGCCCATGGATTAATTTAGGGTTTGCTGTTTGTATGATATAATTGCATGGACATTAAAAAAAAATTATTCTGTTACTGTATATACAATCTAACATTAACCCTTTTAAACATATTCAGATATACATTTCAGGGCTGTTAATTGCATTTGCAATGTTGTGCTACCATCACCACCATCCATTACCAAAACATTTCCATCATTCCAAATGCGAACCATATACATTTTAAGCCTTAACTTCCCCTTCCTATCCCAGCTCTATCTCCTGGTAACCTATATTCTAGATTCTGACTCTCTGAGTATACATATTCTAATTGTTTCAAATCAATGAGATCAAACAATATTTATCCTTTTGTGTCTGGCTTATGTCACTCAACATGATAGCTTTGAGGTTTATCCATGTTGTCACATGTATCATAACTTCAATACTTTTTTCTTTTTTAATGCCATCTTATTGATAAATTCACACAGCATAGAAACCATCTGACATATATAATCACTGGTTCACAAGCACCTCACTTTTTACAGCTATATAATATTCCATTGTATGTTTATATCACATTTTATTTATCCATTCATCAGTACATGGAATCTTGGGTTGAGTCCATCTTTTGGCCATTGTGAATAATGCCACTGTGAACATCAGTATACAAATATGTGTTCAAGTCCCTGCTTGCAGTTTTTTTTTGAGTATATACCTAGTAGTGGGATTGCTTCATCCTATAGTAGCTCTACAATAGCTTTCTGAGGAACTGCCAAGCTGTCTTCCACAGCAGTTACACCATTTTGCATTGCCACCAGCAATGATCGAGTGTTCCAATTTCTTCACAATTCTCCAACACTAGTTATTTTCTGTTGTTTTGTTTGTTTTTTAAATAGCAGCTGTTTTAATAGATATGAAATATCATCTCTCTGTAGTTTTTTCTTGCATTTCCCTGATGGCTAATGATGTTGTTTTATTTTCATGTACTTTCTGGACATTTGTACATCTTCTTTAGACAAATGTCTGTTAGATTCTTTTGTTCATTTTTAAATGTTTTTTTTTATCTTTTTGTTTTCAGTTGAAGAATTTCTTTATATTTTCTGGATATTAAATCTTTGTCTGATATGTGGTTTCCAAATATTTTCTACCATTGTGAAGGTTGTCATTTTACTTTCATGATGAAGTCCTTTGAAGAACAGATGTTTTAATTTTAATGAGGTCCCATTTATTTAAGTTTTTGTTGCTTTTGTTCTGGCTTTAAAGTTGAAGAAACCATTGCCTAACACAAGTTCCTGAGTTTGCTTCCTTATTTTTTATTCTAGGAATTAGATAGTTTGGGCTCTTATATTTAGGTCTTTGATACATATTAAGTCAATGTTTGTGTACAGTCTGAGGTAAGTATCCTACCTTTTTTTGTAAATGGAGATCCAGTTTTTCCAACGCCATTTATTGAAGAGACTATCATTTCCCAATTGGGTGGTCTTTGCCCCTTGTCAGAAATCAGCTGGTCATAAATGTAAGGGTTTCTGAACTCTCAATTCTATTCCATTGTTCTTGTGACATAGTCCTGTTCTTGTGACAGCGACAAGCTGTTTTGTATACTGTGGTTTTGTAATAAGTTGTAAGATCAGATAGTGTGAGTCTTCCAACTTTGTTCTGCTTTTTCAAGACGGTTTTTGTTCTTTATGAACACTTACCTTTCCACATAACTTTAAGGCTTGGCTTTTCCATTTCCGCTGAGAGGGTTGTTGGAATATTGATTGGGATTGCATTGAATCGATAAATTGCTTTGGGTAGAACTGGCATCTTAATATTTAATCTTCCAATCCATAAATACAGAATGTCATATATTTATTGAAATCTTCCTTGGTTTCTTTAAGCACTGTTTGGTACTTTTCTATGTAGAAAGACTTTACTCTAGATATTTCAGTCTTTTAGTTGCTATTGTGGATGGAATTTTTTTTCATGATTTCTTCTGATTACTCATTACCTGTGTATAGAATCATTACTGATTTTGAGGTATTGATCTTGTACCCCAACACATTGTTGAATTTGTTTATTAGTGCTAGGAGCTTTGTTGTGGATTTTTTTAAGACTTTATGTCTATAGGATTATATCATCTGCAAATAGTGAAGTTTTACTTCTTTCTTTCCAATTTGGATGCATTTTGTTTCTTTTTCTTGCCTAATTGCTCTGGCAAGAACTTCTAGTACAATGTTGAGTAATAGTAGTGATAGTGGACATCTTTGTTTTGTTCCTGATCTTAGAGGGAAAGTGTTCAGTATTTCATCATTAAGTAGGTTGTTAGCTGTGGGCTTTTCACATATGTCCTTTATCATGTTAAGTAAAATTTCTTCTATTCCTAGTGTTTTAAGTGTTTTTATCAAGAATGGGTGCTGGATTTTGTCAATTGCCTTCCTTGCCTTAATTAAATAATCATGAGGGGTTCTTTTCCTTCTTTCAGTTAATGTAGTGTATTACATTAATTTATTTTCTTATGGCAAACCAACCTTACATACCAGGAATAAATCTCAATCGATCATAGTGCTTAATTTTTTTTTTTTCTTTTGCATGGGCAGACACCAGGAAACAAACCTGGGTCTCCGGTATGGCAGGCGAGAACTCTGCTGAGCCACCATGGCCCATCCAGTGCTTATTTTTTTAAACATGCTATTGGATTCTGTTTGCTAGAATTTTGTTGAGGATTTTTGCTTCTGTTTTCATAAGACATGTTGGTTTGTGGTGTTCTTTTCTTCTGGGATTTTTGTCAGGATTTGATATGTGTGTTATGTTTGCATCACAGAATGAATTAGGGAGTGTTCTGCCTCTTCAGTTTTTGGGAAGATTTTGAGAATTGAAGTTAAATCTTCTAAAAATTGTTGATTCAATTCCCCTTGAAGCCATCTGGTTTGAGGATTTGCTTTGTTGGAAAGTAATGGAAAATTTTTCATTACTAATCCAATCTCTTTATTAGCGATCGTTTTTTTGTAATCTCCTATTTCTACTTGAGTCAATGTTGGGAGTTTTTGTGTTCCTAAGCATTTGTCCATTTCATCTAGCTTATCTAATTTATTGGTGTATTGTTCATAATATCATCTTTGTCCTTTTTGTTCCAGCAGATTTGGTAGTAATATCCCCCTTTTCATTTCTGATTTTTGTTATTTGTATCCTCTGTCTTTATTTCTTTGACAGTCTAGTTAAAGGTTTGTCATTTTTATTGATCTTTTCATAGAACCAACTTTTGGTTTTGCAGATTCTATTTTTTGTTTGTTTGTTTTCTATTTCATTTTTCTCCATTCCATCTTTGTTATTTCCTTCTTTCTGCTCTATTTGGGTTTGCTTTGCTCTTCTTTTTCAACTTCTTCCAATCTTGAGGTTAGGTCTCTGATTTGAAATCTTTCTTCTTTTATAATGTAAGCATTTAGAGCTTAAAGTCCTCTCTTAGCACTGCCTTTGTAGCCTCCCATACATTTTGATACGTTGCATTTTCCTTCTCATTCACCTCAAAATATTTCCTAATGTTGCTTCTGATTTCTCCTTTAACCCATCGGTTAATAGCTATTGATTTTAATTTCCTCTTATTTGAAAATTTCACCCTGTATAATCAATTTCTAGCTTCATTCTGTTGTCAATAAAGAATATACATTGCATGATTTAAATATTTTTAAATTTATTGAGAGTTGTTTTGTGCCCCAAATCACAGTCTATCCTGGAGAATAATCCATGTACACTAGAGAAGGATGTGTGTTCTGTTTTTGTTTGATGAGGTGTTCTATATGTCTGTTAGGTCTAGTCGGTTTAAAATAAAATTCAAGTATTGTAATTCCTTTATGAACTTCTGACTAGCTGTTCTATCCATTATTGAGAGTGGAATAATAAAATCTCCTATTAATGTAGCACCTTCAATTTCTCTCTTCAACCTGTCATTATTTGCTTCATATACTTTGGGGCTCTGCTGTTAGGTGTATATATACTTATATATTTTAAATCTCCCTGTTTAAATTGCCATTTTTATCAGTATATAGTGACCATATTTGTCCCTTGTAACTTTTTTATTTAAAGTCTATTTTATTTGATATTAGTATAGCTATCCTAGCTCTATTTTGGTTAATGCTTGCATGGTATATTTTTTCCATCCTTTAACCTTCAACCTACTTTTATCTTTGAATTTATGGTGAGTCTTTTATAGATAGCATATCCTTGAGTTTTGCTTTTTAATCCTTTTTAACAATCTCTGCCTTTTGACTGGAGAGTTTAATTCATATTCATTTACAGTCCCTACTGATAAGACAGACCTTTCATCTGCCATTCTATTTAGCCTTTGTAAATCTTTTATGTTATTTGTTATTCACTTCTGTTAATGCCTGTTTTTATATTTATTTGATTTTTTGTGTTCTTCTATTTTTAGTGCCTTTTCATTTCTATATGAATATATTTTTCATGTATTTTCCTTGTGGTTAACTTTGGCCTAAAATTTAACATCCTAAATACATAACATTCATAATTGGTTTGGTAGCAACTTAACTTCAATAGCATACACCTATATGTTTCCTATAGCCTCTGTCCTCCCACCTTTTTTTGTACTTTTTAACACATATCTTTGTATATTTCATGTCCTGAAACATAGATTTATCATTACTCTTTATGCATTTACATTTTAGCACCTTTGGAAATGAGAAATGAAGTTATATCCCAAACAATGCACTGCAATAATCCTGGTATTAACAGTTACACAAATAGTTAATTTTATTGTAGGCCCTCATTTTTTAATGCCACTTTGAACCACTGCCCAGTGTCTTTTCCTCTCAGTCTGAAGAACTCCCTTTAGCATTGTTTATAAGGCAGGTTTCATAGTGATGAATTCCCTCCACTTTTGTTTATCTAAGAATATCTTAATCTCTCCCTCATTTTTGAAAGAAAGTCCCCTGGATATAAAAGTCTTGGCCAGCAGTTGTTTTCTTTCAGCCAAACCACTGTCAAACCAAGTCAAACCACTGTCTTATTGCATACATAGTTTCTGTTGAGAAATTGACACTCAATCTAATTGGGACTCCTTTGTAGATATCACATTGCTTTTCACTTGCAGATTGCAGAATTATCTATCTATCCTTTGCATTTGTAATATGATGGGATGTATTTTAATTCATGTTTATCCTGTTTGGTGTTCTCTTCACTTCTTGGAAATGCATATTCACGCCTTTTGCTAAGGTTGGGAAATTCTCAAACATTATTTCTTTGAATATTCTTTGTGCCACTTTCTCTTTTTTTCTCCTTTTGGGACCCCCATAATGCACATACTGATGTGCTTGATCGTGTCCCAGAGGTATCTTAGACTATTTTTACTTTTAATAATTCTTTTTACATTCTGCTCCTAAGCCTAACTCATTTCAAATTTTCAAGTTCACTGATTCTTTCTTCTGCCTCAATTAGTGTGCTCTTAAAACTTTCCTGGGCATTTTTCATTTCAGTTATTATGGTCTTCAACTCCAGTAATTATATTTGGTTCTTTTTTAAAATTTCTCTGTCTTCACTCAGATTTTCATATTGCTCACTTAATAGTTTAGTTTGCATGATATCCTTAATTCTTCCTCTGTATTTTCCTACATTTCCCTAAGCATTTTTAAGATTATTTATTCAAAGGCTTTGTTTTGGTATGTCCACATTCTAATCTTCTTGTTGATGTTTTTTTGTGTCTTCATCCTCTTCCTTTGAATGGGCCATCATTTCCTGTCTTTTTTTAAATACTTTTTTGCTGGCCACTGTACATATTTTAATTTTTTAACTCTGAGATCTATTCCCTATGATGGAGGATGCTTGATTTTGTAACCAGCTGAGAATGATACAGATATTTTCTTCAGGTTCAGCTTTCCTAGCAGGAAGGTCTCCCCAAGGCAAATGTAGTGTCCAAGGATTTTCCTGATTTTCTGGGCCTTTGTCTTGTCCTGGAATTTTGCTAATTAGTTGTTTTGGAGTTCCCCTATTTACAGCAGTTTGGCTGTCCATGTGTTTCCCAGGAGACAAATGTCTCTTTCCCTTGTGTTTGAAGCAGGTCACTCATTGCCCCAGACTGCCTGCCTCCCTTCATTGCCTCAGGCTGCTTTTGCCTGGAGGGCAAATTCTCTGAAGAGGAGCACACCACAGGGCTCTTTCCGAGTCAGTCTCAGCGATGACAACACCAGGGACTCACAAAGAGGGTGCAGTCTGACTCCAAAATGTACTGGGGAGGGGATCAGGAAGGCTGCCAAAAGCTTCTCCAAAGGCTCCCCACACCTGAACTTTCCTGACTTGTCCAACAAATACAGCCCTTCAACTAACTGAACCCCGCAACCCTGAGGAAACACAGTTCTTTACATCTCCAGTGCTACCACCTGTGTTTGGAGTAGGTTGTAATAATGGCGGCTCCTGCCTCCATCCAGAGTTGAATCAATAGCTGCCCTCCTCAGAGCTGGGCCCCAGCAGTATAAATTCTCTAATCTAAAGCTGTTATATTTGTGGGAAGAGGATTGTTATGGTCTTTTCTGTCACCAGCAAGCTAGCCAGGGCCCCCTAGGTGGTCTGCCACAGGAGTGGGGGTATGGCCACCAGTAGCCATGGTATAGAGAAAGCAATTAACTGCTCTTTACTGTAATTTATTAGCCTCTTCCTATCACTCTTCCCTGGATGCTTTACAGTGTCCTTCTGGCCTCCAGAGCTTCAAAATAGTTGTTTCAGACAGTTCCTAACTGTATAATAGTGGTTTTGGTAGAAGTACTAAGCCTCAGAGCTCCTTACTCTGCCATCACCTACTTCTGAACCTGGGCTTCATTTACTTTTCTTTTATTTAGAATATTCTGCAACAATAACTTAGTGATATAGAAATCAACATAATTTTTTAAAAATTGCTAAAGATATGAACCATATCCTCCTCTCTAAGCAGATCAATTCTTTATTTGAAATTGATGAAAGACATTTCAGAGAGAGACAGATCGTGAGAGAGAAAGAGGGGTGGGTATTTGATGGCAATACCAGCAAATTCCAGGCAAGCCCTTGGTCTGACATCTGCATTTCAGCCTCAGTCTCCAGATCTCTGCTGAATGAGATGGTGGAATCAGCGCAGTGGCCATCTGTACAGATTAACCGAGCGCTAATGTTCTCGCTGCAGCTGATGGGTGAGACCTCTGCAGCACAATAAACTGCCTGGAAATTCTATTTGCCATTTTGTGGAAAGGGGTAGGAAATATTGATCAAGGCTATAACAGAAGAGCTCATTTGATTCAAAACAGTAGAGAGACACGAAGACGACAAATATTTTCAACTAAAAGAATAAAAGGGTTGGTGGTGCAAGAGATAAAATAATTATGAACAGTGGCTACCCCCTTAATTGGATGGCTAGGAAAATAACCTTAGCTGTAGGCATCCAACTGGCAGGGTCAAAAATGTCCACTGTGTCCACTATATGTGATGTACAGTTGTCACACCCACAGCTCTATGCCCTGCCTAAAAGTGCCCACCTTTATTTAGCCTTGCAACGATAAAAGCAAATCAGCCTTAATTTATATTACGATAAGTGGAAAAGGAAATATTGGTAGTAAATAAGGAACAGAACTTTTTTCCTTAAAACCCATGACAATTTCAAATCAGGTAACTAAGGCATTAAAAAAATTAGATTGTATTATTTCACAAACTTTTGGATTTATAACCACTTATACGGTTCACAAAAAGGCTGATCTTAATTTTCGTCCCAATGGATTGAAAGTTATGCATGTTTGTGCAAAAAATATCTTTGTAATTCAGTGTGCAAGGCTGTCAGAATATTATGTAAGTTGACAAAAATAAATACTTTGGCATCACTGAAGTCACACTAGAAAATGGAGCAACTGCTTCTGGAAATTGGATCAGGGCTAGTGATCTAGGGAGAACACTAGTATTTTTATGGTCTGATACAACCGATCTTCATTTCCTCTGAAATGATCTGGATACTCCGAATCAATTGCATACCATCCACTGTGCAGCATATAGCTGCCTACCTCAGCCTTTCCACACTGTTTCTTAAAGCAACTTTCTGTAATAAAATAAGTAGACTTTAGCCATCAAAAATCTATCATACAGTAGGGAAAAAGTGCAACTTTCAGGACAGGATGAAGAAGGCATTTCTTTTAATGTGATACTACATTGAAAAGAACTAGGTAAAGATTTGGCTTACTTCTCAGATAATACAGTGCTGCAAAATCAGCAGGAAATTTATGTCTACAGGGTATAGTTATAGTGACAGATATAGAGCAATCAGGTTCTCTTCTAATTGTTCTGTCCTTCAAAACATTTGTGTGAAAATTAAGGAAAAAAAAGACAATTTTTAAGTACGGTAAGGCTGAGACATAAAATGAAAAGCTACTCTATCCCCCAGTTGACTGTTTCCTACATCTTGCCTTTGTGTCTATGAATTTCAATATCGTGTTAAGTAAAACTATGTTGTGCTATAATAATAGAGTCTTTCAAAATACCACGGATGAGAACATGAGTTGAGCCTCCATGTTTTATGATGCTATTTTCCCAGGCAGCCCAGCTTACTGCACCTCATCTCACTCCAGCTTTAGCAATAGAAGAAAATATTAAGAGTTCCATCATTGCCTGATAGGTGAAATACATCTTTGAAGGCTCCATAAAGGCAGGAATAGAAATATTATAGAGACTTCACCAGGGAATTAAAAACACATTCCATATTTGTTTTTCAGCGTTAAGAGTGAATGCCTGAGAGACTATTCATATAGTAAGTTTAAAGAAAAAAAATTAGCATGCAATGGATACAGATCTAGTTTAGAAAGTCACTAGTTTTCATAATCTCAATTTATGGACTTAAAAAAGTCACACACAAACATAAAAGCAAAAGAAGAACAATAGACAAATCAAACACTAAATTATTATAGTAAATTATTCATTCTTTAATATCTTACTAAATAAAACTCTCTTAAGATGCATGGATACTAAAGCCTTATGTGACATTTTTAAGACAGCATAGGAGATCAGTCTCCTGCATCAATATCTTAAAGACAAGTAAAAAAAGAATTTTTTTCAATTACAAGTGAATTTCAAAGTTTCAAAATTAGAATAATAAACACTTTCTGCCATGCCATAACTTTCGTGAGGGTAAAAAATTTCATGCTTGCCACAGATTCAGACAAGTACCAAAAGGAGTTCATGATAGAGAGTAACTGCTCAAAGAGTATTATACTAGTTTGAAAGTACCATGTACCCCAGAAAAGCCACTTTTTAATCCTGAGCCAATCTTGTGGGAGCAGCCACTTATTTTAATACTGATTTGATACCGTAGGCTGGAATCTTTTGATCAGATTATCTTCAGGGCAATATAACACACCTTTGATTGGATGGAGTTGTGACTCCACCCATTCTAGATGGGTCTTGATTAGTTTACTGGAGGCCTTTAAAAGAGGAGAGAAATGACAGAAGACTAAGAGTCAACAGAGAGCAGAAGTAGACGCTTCAAGAATAGTTGCTTCAGAGAACAGAACACAGAATTTTGGCAATGCCTGGAGCTGAGCAGATATCACCATGAGATATTAAGCAAGCCAGAATCTGAAGAGAGTCAATGGAAGCCAAGATGAAAGTCAGCCACGGAGAAGCAAAGTGAGGAATCCCCAAAGGAACAGAGGTGAAAGCAAGGAGCCCAGGAGTAAGAGGCCAGCAGATGGCAACCATATGACTTCCCAGCTGACAGAGGTGTTCCTGACCCATTGGCCTTCCTCAAATTAAGGTATCTTTCCCTAGATGCCTTACTTGAATTTTTTTTTTGGGGGGGAGGGTGGGGGCGGGGATATAGGCAGTCTCCTGGAATCGAACCTGGGTTTCTGGCATTTCAGGTGAGAACTCTGCCACTGAGCCACCATTGCGCTGCACAAAAATTGAGTAGTTTTTTCTTTCTGCTATTGACTTGTAGGATTTACCTTTTGGGGGGGTGGAGTGCATGGTCCAGTAATCAAACCCGGGTCTCTTTCATGGAAGGCGAGCATACTACCCCTGAAGCACCTATGCATCCCCTTAGTTGGGACATTTTTATAGGCTTAGAACTGTAAACTTGTAACTTATTAAATTCCCCTTTTTAAAAGCCATTCCATTTCTGGTATATCGCACTCAGGCAGCTTTGAAACTAATACAAGTATTTTTCAGAATTCAAAATAACAAAAAGATAACATTTTTAGAATTTCTGTGCTTGTCAACTCACTTTATACACTTTATAAAGTAAATTTTGACAATTCCTTTTAAATGAATTTAGTGTTGAGAATATTTCATAATGCGATTATAGTTGGCAGCTTTCAATGACTACATGCCTATATATTAAATTTGCCTATGTAAGACAAATACACTTTTTGAATTCTGTGGGTAGTTTTGGAGTCTAGTCTACCAGGTGGAATATTGAAATCCGTGCTCATGAGTTTAATTTTTCAGCCACCATGGGCTCATTTAGCCAAATAGAAAATAATGGTGTTTTTTTTAAAACTGTCAGACAGGTAATTTGCCTTTTGAAGAAAACATATTGTTTATATCTTGCATTCATAAAGAACTTTGCAATAAAAACAAGATTAAACCTGTTTTATGTGTTCTTGAATCCTCACAACAACCATGGGGGCAGCATCTCAGATATTATTCTTGCCAAACTGGCCACCTGTCCAATTGACCAAGGCGAGGGGGGACTAAATGTTTGCTGGTTATATGGAGCAGAGTTTTAAAAGAAGAAAGGTAAAATTCACTGAGATGTCCTGTTTTGTGATTGTCATTATTAAATGCTGCTAGTGTGTGTACGTACTGTATGAAAATAATCAACCCAAATCCATCAAACCAAGCCCCACCTTAAGTACTTTAATGAGACTTGGCAGAGGTTAGTGGCTCCATTTCTAGCTTTGTTTAAAATTCAAACTCTTCAAATTAACTATAATGGTAAAAATGTTTGCTTAATTTGCTCAGAGGTCTCGCAAGCTCAGCACAATCTTCTTAGAACACAAACTCTTAACTTTCTGCCTTTCTTTCTCTCTTTGCCATGCAGTGCTTCAATGCTATTTAACCTTTTTAAAATGTCTCTTCTTTTAGCTATTCATCTTTTTTTCTGTGTTGTGCTAGATCTCATCCATTCTCAGTATAACTCACCTACACATCTGTAGCTGTGATTACTCTTAACTTCCTGTCAAATCCAGTGCATGTAACTCCTACTTGAGTTAAATATGTTCAAAATCAATGATTATCCACTTAGCAGAGTTGAAGTAAATAATTAAATTCCACTTTTCAGAATTTTACTTAAAATTATTTTATCTTTTTAAACAACTATTCCTTTGTTATCTCAATTCAGTTTGCATAACATAGCTGATATATCAAAAAATATTTCCCTGAATACTCCAATTTCCACTTGTTGTTCAAAAGGTGTGAAACAAGTGTTCAGACACTTGGTTTGTAAGTGGTACTATTTTAAATTTACATGCAAAGCTGTATGTAAACAATGAGAGGATGATGTTTAGGTAGCATTTTGCATAACATAAACTGTCTTTAGTAATGAAAATTTGCATTTTCTTATTTCTCAGCTACAAGTGTAAGGGTATACACAAATCAAAAAAAGAGAAAAGACCCCACCTCTCTTCCCCTTTTAGAGAAATTTTTAGAAAACCTGTCATTGTAAGTCCTTTCCTGCCCCTTTCAGATGTATGTAAGTCTTTTAAAAAGCTACAGAAACCTATTGCCAGCTTTATAGCCCATGAGTGACTTTCTCAAGAACCTGGAAGTCATCTCTGTAAATATCAAGGATCTAGCACTTCTCCATTCCTTTAGAAGTTTACTTAGGCCTGTGGCTCCAAGTTATGACTATCTACCTGTCATAGAGATATGAAAAGTTTTATAATTCTTTTGAGTAGAGACAATCAGCAAACACAGAAACCACTCAAATTACCAGGTGAATTTAAGATGAGCTATGCTTGACAAATGATGCTGTCCAGTCCTCTTACTTGAGGACTAATTTTCATTTATTTTGAGAACATGTATGTAACCATTTGTATCTATTTGGCTATATAAAAGGGTACAATTTCTTTTGTTCTTTACAATCTCTTTAGTAGATTGCCTGGGATGTATCATATTCTGGTTTAATGCTTATTTAATGATAGAATTGCTTTTCCTTCTTTTCTTCCTTTGTGGAGTGGTTTTCTGGGTTGGGAAAAGATTTTGTTTCTAATTGCAGTTCCCTTACATTAGCTCGCCAAGGTAACTCTGAGGTGGAGTAGTTTTCGATCATCTCCTACAACACTGTGTGAATTGATATAAGTGGAAAACACTAGAAGGCCCAAATAGAGTCTTCTACACTGGAGGAAATTATCTCCCCAATCAAAAATATATAAATAAAGCATTAGCCAGAAGTTCATGCTCAGTCCTTGAAGGCATTGAAACAGTGTCTAGTTACACAAATTCCAGTGATAGATTGACTTCTGTGGGTGATCTAGTAACACTATTATTATCAAACTGCCTGATAAATGCCCAAATTTGTTGAATGGGAACATTTTCAAAAAAGAAGTGTTTTATTGTTTGGGTGCCATGTACATGTCGCTCCATGCAGCACACTGCTGATTCTGATCTCGGTGGATCAGCAGCCTCATCACTGAAGTTTAGATTTAGATCATTATGGGGTTATCATCCTTTTGTTTTCATTTTACCTAATATTATATCTCAAAAAAAAAAAACAAACAGAAAGACCTTATGACTCCCTTCTTTCTTATTCTTTTTTTCTGCCTTTCTTACTTGCTTTCCATTTGCCTTCTTGATGACATTAATGCCTCTATGTTGAAGGAGCTGATTTTTAACTTGATGTTAGTGAACATATGAATCAACATATTAGAGATCAGTATAGAACAAAATTAAAAGTGAAAAACAGAATAACAAAAATATAAGTGAATAAATTTCTATTTAAGATCCACAAGATACAGTTGTTTTTCTTAATATTGAAAGATGTATTCACATTTCGAAGTTTTTCCAGTGCAAATTCCTAGTACTGTCCTGAATAGATCATTTCTTGCAGCTTTACTGATTACTACAAACTTATCAAAGTGAATGAAGGCATGTTCTCTATCAAAGAATAATGTTTAATTGGGAGTCCTTTGCCATGGGAGTATTCCCAATTCACCATAAAGGGAATTTACTGTCTCCAAAATGTAATACTGTTTAGGTTTTCAGCAAGTTATAAATTATAACATTATATTAATATTAATGTCACTGAATTTGAGATCAATTTTGCACCTGGAAAATCTATACAAAAGTGCAAATGTATTTCAAGATCCTGTCTAGAAGAACACTTTGAGGCATATAAAAGGTATCTAAAGACACTATTTAAAGACCAAAATACGTTGACTGTAATTCTTTGTACTAGGTAAAGCAGGAATTCTTACTTTTTTGCTGTTCTTATTAGTAATGTTGCTAATTACAACATCATGCTTTTCCTTTTGAACACTATAGAACGGCATTACAATGTATTCTTTTCAAATTAAAAGTGACCTTTCAAAGATCAAATCAGCATAAACCAACTCAGGGTTCAAAGTGGATACTTTTTATATATTTCCTGCTGTGTCTTTCTGAGGGGTCAATAGTCATATTTGTTTGCTACAGGGTTTAATATAATACCTACTTTAGATCAGTAAATCATTTTTTATTAAGTTGAATGACTTAAATATTAACAATACTAACAAATGTTTGAACAAATAGATGGATTTTGAATCAGAAAGAAAATTATGCATTGATTAATCCTGGCTTTATTTAGTGTTTTTAAAATCACTTTAATAACTTGAAAAAGTAGAGATTATAATTGAAATAAATCACAGAGCATCAATATTAATGAAATTTGTGTATTTTAAAA